>NC_041389.1:44766528-44837703 GCF_002162155.2 Triticum dicoccoides
TGGAAGTTATGTGCACAAAAGAGGAGAACGATTCGATGTGGCGTTAGGAGGGTAATAAACTACGTATGGAGACATAGAGACCTTCAACCTGCATGTGTGAGAGGTATACATGTATACGTGGGATGTGTGTGTGTGTGTGCGCGCATGATCGAGATAAAAGAAAGAAGACATAAGTCATAAGATCAACAACATGGCAGAGACGGATCGGTATGACAATATGCATGCATGTGATAATGCAGGGAAGAAGGCCCAACAATTGAGCATGTGTTTTTGTCTTTAAAGAGATAGTGGTGTGGGATGCAGCATGCATCTATGGCGAGCAGAGGGAGTGAGGCACAACGATTGTGCATAAGAGATCAACCTCTAAATGCATATGTATGGAGAGACATATATAGTGTGGGTGATAGGAAGCAAGACTCCGTGCGAGAAAGAAATGTTGACGGAGAAACTACAGATAGATACAGAGATGGAGATGCTAGCTAGAGGGACATCCGCTAGTTTGGGTGTTGGAGATGACCGCCGGGTGGTTAAAAGGGTGAAGTTATATATGTGTGTGAGAGGGCACTTGACTGCATGTAGAGAGAAACATATGTAGTGTGTGTGATAAGAATAAAGAGTGAGGGCGAGAAATAAGGTTGATGGAGAAACAGATAAATGGAAAGATAAATATGCTAGCTAGTGTGCGTTAGAGATAGGAGTGGAGTGGATCAGAAGGCTGAGTTATGTGTGTGGGTGTGAGAGAGATAGAGAGAGGGTGCATGTGAGTCACATACAAACAGATATCATAGAGAAATGAGATCCCGAGAGATGGAGTTTTGTGTCTGCGAGAGAGAAAGATATTTCACAACGAGAGTGATAGCTAGAGAGACATATGAGGGAACACAAGATATATCTAGGGAGAGAGAGAGTGTGTGTGAGTGGCATACAAGAGAACAATGGAGAAATATGAGACCCTGGGAGACAGAGTTTGTGTTTGTGTGTGAGAAAGAGATATTTAAGAGGAAGAGTCGTAGGTTCTCATATCTAAGGAGAAAGACATATCTGTATGAGGGGTGTGCGAGTGGCACACATGGGAATAGTAGAGAGAAATGAGACCCCTGGAGACAAAGTTTTGTGTTTGTGTGAGAGAAAGAGATTCCACATGGAGAATCATAGTTAGAGACACATAGTAGGGAGCGAGATATACTTAGAGAGAGATAGAGTGATGAAGGTCGAGGGAGAGAGTACCGTCAGTGTGTTACGAAGATAAAAGATCACTGTCGACATACAGGTAGCACAAGAGATACCTGAGAGACGATGAACGCGTATAGGTCCAGAGAGATAGTCCTATATAAGCATGAGTGATAGCTATATGAGACGAATATCTGGATTAAAGGGGATTCAAATATTTAAACTAGAGATCACGACATCGATAATATCATAACGCAAATTGGTGTATCAAACATGCATATTCATTTGAATTTGGGCACACATCTAATGTTATATGGTTTATCAATATTGGTGATCCATAGATTCTTTAATTACAAACAATGCATGGTTTATATGCAATTAATGTCTAAACGGGATTACACTATATGTTGCGTGTGTGAAACACATTATACATGTTTCAGAAGTATAAAAAAACCGCATGAAACACACATTAATTGGAGACAATTAGCGAGGAATGCATACTTTGGATTTCAACATAAAGTGGTTTCAAATATTTGAAAATCCAAAATGATGGATACAACCTTATGAATCTGAGATCATGCCATTTGTAAACCATATTTATGTATAAATGGTGTTGTGCTTTTGAAAGTATATATAAAAAAATGATGCATATAGAATATAATTCCAATTGAAAATGGATCCCGCCCGAAAAAAATAGAATACAAAAGGGATTCGAATTGAGTTGTCACGAGCGTAAACGTGCACTCTGCAAAATTTGAACGAAGCGGGGAAAGTCGCAGTAACCGCCCAAAACCAAAATCTGCGAGATGGAAATTACTACTGCCTATCCCTGCCACGCAAAGCCTATCTGCTGGATTTCTATAGGTTTCGATAGGGGTAGGTTTGTAATTTCACCCAAATGTGACGTAACCGCCTCTCACCCGGATTCATACACGGTGGGCGCCAAAACATGGTGTGTCCTCGGCCGAAATCGACTCCCTCCCCGATTCATATTCATATACACGGTGGGCGCCAAAAACAAACTCTCGTCGACAAATATTCGGTGTATGCGAGATTACCGTCCTATCCCCAACCGACTAATGTTGCTATGATGTAGTAGAAATTTGAAACGGTGGCTAAGTTTGTAAATTTCCTCGCATTTGAGACAAGCGCGCCCTGAATACATGGTTCCCCCCTTCCTCTCTACCTCCCTTTTACCCATTCGTACTCCATGGGCGCCAAAACACCCTCTCCACCCCACCCTCCTCCGTCCGCCGCCGCCCGCCACCCCATCCACCGCCGTCCTCCTCCACCATGCCGGAGCTAATACGCCGACGCCACCATCCATTACAAGAGATCGACCTCTCTCATCCACGGCTTCGGACTGGGATCCTTGCATCCCGTCCTCTCGCTTCATCCCCGCCGTCGTCCACCTTGCCGGTGCCGCTCCTATGACTGTCTCGTCCACCGCGCCCGCCGCCACCATCTACCCTCCTAGATCTAGATCCACGCCGCCGACAGCCATCGCTACCGCAGCACCGTCAAATTCTCAGCAGATGCATATATGGCACCGCACCAGAGGCGGTACTCTTTCGTATCTGCTCAACTTATTTATCATAGCAAGAAAATAGATCGCCACTGCTTTACTCTAATTTTTTGTCTTGGTTGCGAAGTTGCCTTTGTCCGGTTTGCACCTTCAGATCCGCCATGGCACGCTCAACACTATACTCCCAATACTTATGGTTTTCCCCTTTTATATTCCACACTAGTTAAATCACAGTAGACTACATTTTTCAGAGCTCACCGGAGTTCGCCGGTGTGAATGAAGGGGCTCGGGTGGTTGTGGGGCCTCGCCGGACGAAAAAAACTCGACGCGGGCGGGGGTTGGGGCGGGGGTGGGAGGTGGGGGTGGCGGAGGAACATCGGCGGTGGGGGCCGGTGGTCCGGCCGGCGGCCCGTGCGGTGTTTTGTATGGGAAGAATCAGAGACAAGGAACAAGATGGGTTAGAAGACGTAGGATCTTCATCCAACCGCTTGAAATGGTCGAGAGACAGCTGGGAGTTGTATTCTTAATGCGCTCTTGTTCATCATGTGTGGGCACTGCGCAACCAACATTTTATTATCCGAAATCTGCTTGCTCTTCTTTACCATGTTCCTCTTCTGTTCTTCTTTAATATGTACTCTCTCCGTTCCTAAATACAAGTCTTTGTATAGATTCCACCATGGACTACATATGGAACAAAATGAGTGAATCTACACTCTAAAATGAATCTGGATACATCTGTATGTGATCCATAGTGGAAATCTCTACCAAGACTTATATTTTGGAACGGAGGGAGTTTGATAGTAGTACAGTATGTTGCTTGTACTAAAGATGAGCAGGGACATTTGCAGTGTAGAGGTCTATACGGTCGGTTGTGATGGACACTTTGAGCCTCTTTGATTTGTAGGATCTTGTAAACATAGGAATAGGATTTGTAGTGGCCTGCCCACTCGAATCCTATAAGAATAGCAAGGAAATGCAGGGAGCTGTGTCGCCTTTGAGAGTTACACTGATATTAACGGTACCGCACCTTCACTTGAAGAGAGCTGGTATCCGAAGCCTTTCTAACCGTACAAGTAAACTAGCACATATATTCCAGCAAGTTCCACTTTGCTGATTTTACTCTGATGCTTAAGGTTTTCCCGTTATATCTACACTATGATCTGTGTACTTGCTTTGTGTCGCACTAGCAGCAGTCCACTCTTGAAGCTAAACACTGCAATGACTCACAAAATTGGCACGAAGGCATTGGGTGCCATTCTGGATGCAATGAAACTCATACGCTCCCCACCTGTTGACTCTTGTTTAGAATATGATCCTAATGACTCTTTTTCAAAATTGCCACATATAGAGAGACAACATGGAATTGCATTTCTTTGGGCGCTGTGATTCATCATGAGTGGGAAACCAACATTGTATGCAATGAAGCGGAAAACCTCAAGAATATGCTTCCTCTTCTGTTCTTTAACATGTTCCTCTTTGTTTATTCTGTATTTAGTACGTACAGTATGTTCCTTGTCAGGAAGGGGCACAGGGACATTTGCAGTCAACAGCTGATAGAGCTGGCCTGTACGTGATCGATAGGCTTTCAATTACTAGCGGCAATACAACACCGTATTTTCAAGCCAGTTCCACTTTCCCGATTTATATATCATGGTTATGTTGTACCCCTGTTATGTACACTATGATCTTCCTAGTTGCTGTGTGCTCTTGTTATCATGGTTTGGCAATAAACTCTCTATACAGTTTATTATGAACCTGTCATCTGCCAGCTATCCTTACTTCTGGAGCCTATTTTTTTGTGTACTTGTGCCAGATTATATAAATGCACGCACCATATTACAGCACACATGAGCTCTCTCATCAGAATTCAGTGATAGCAAACAAGTGTTTACAGGGGCGCCCCTATATTAGAATATCATCTGCATTACAAAGATAATCTCACAACTATGGTTCTTAGATATTATACGCAATTACAGTGAATATCAGAATCCATGCATCAGAAGAATATTGTGCAACACTACAATGACTTACAAAATTGGCACCAAGGCATTGTGTGCCATTCCGGAAGCAATGAAACTCATACGCTCCCCACCTGTTGATTCTTGTTCAGAATATCATCCTAATGACTATTCTAACCTCGAGGAGTCAAACGCAGATGGCCTATCCTATTCACCCATCGAGATTCCTGTTCTAATTTGGCAAGGTTTTATTGGTTGCGCGTATCTTGCATATGTTGTCTTGCATTTCTTCTACTTTGTTGCACCTCCATATGCTTAGTTTACTCATCATATAACTCGAGATGCCATGCCCATCCATTATCAATACATATTCAATCTATCATCATACCATGTTTTTCCACTCAAATGCTCTCATTGTGCATCAGACATCAAAAAGGAAGAGGGTGATTGCCGAACCCGAAGGAGCACCAGCAAAGTCCTTGAAAACGTGGTGGTGCTAGAGAAATCAGACAGCGCCCCACTTATATTGGTTGTACAACCAGTGACACAAAACGTAGGACCGACTCCAGCAGACTGTACCCATACTTCACTTGCCACACCACTAGCCCCACCACACAGGACCTGCACTCCAGCAAAAGGTATATCGATTTCATTTGCCATAGCACTAGCCGTACCACAGAAAAATCCCACTCCAGCAAAAACTATAGCAAGTCCACCGGCCGAAGACCTATCCCAACTAAAGAGACGGCCAATTCCTGCAGATTGGAACCCCATTCCATTTATTCCTAGTTTAAAAAACAATGCTTTAAATGTTGTTAGGGACTACGTGCATATATTCCCATCACGGGAAGATTATAGTGAAGACAAACACCATTTTCACATCTTCCTGTCCAACTTACGTGTAAGTGCTATTATTCATGGTTATTATTTTCCTGTTTTCTGTTGATCGAACACATCAATGATTTACATTACATTGTTGTAACTAGGCGAGGGTCAATCTGGATAGTCATGACAAAGCAAAGCTTGCTTGTGCTTTTCAAGGAAGCATTGCAGCAGTATCGGTTTTACCTGAGGAAATCACACTTTGATGGCAAGTCTATAAACGAATTTCTGGTGAAGTCTCTTGTGCTAAATTTAGAAGACATTGAATGGAAAAACCTTGTTATGCATTGGTCTCGTTCCCAGAATGAGGTACTGTCTATGAAATCACATGACAATTTGAACTTCTACTTCTCCACATGTGTCGTATGGATCTGTTTTGCAGGAAATGTGCTCAAAGAAGAATTCTGGTTTGAAAAGAACGACAGGATATCGCAAATATGTTGCCCGCTGCTTTGCTCTTGTTAGTACCTATTGTCCTGTATCACTGTACTTGCATACGTACCTGGTTCATTATGTGACAGCAGTATGCATGATAGCTTGCTTATCAATTGTTCGCTCCAAATTATCTGATCTGTATGAATGGTTACATTGGTGTAGAATATATCCAATGCCAATGAATTTTTTTAGCTCTGCATTGTTCTTGTAAGTACATGATGTCCTTTATCAGTGTACCTATATTGACATGTAGTTGTTCATGTCCATCACTCTGTAGCTTATTTTCAACACATCAGATCTATATTTACTCTTACCATCAGGTTGGTACTGAAGAAATTTAGCTGTGCATTTCTCTTGGCTGTGCCTTTTGCCTGTATCGCTGCACATACATTTATAGCTACTTGGTTATGTAGCATCACTCTTCATCTTATCTTAAATATTCTCCATTTTTTCGTATAATATCACATCTATATATACTCTTAACAAAATGTAGAATAAAGGCAATGCTTATGAAGAAGATTCTGTGGTAAACTACTTGAATTGCCCCCCCCATCAGCATGGACAAGGGCTTTATAGAGCATGTCTTCACCAGTAATGTAAGTTTGTCCTTCTCAAGCCTTCAAACTTTGTTGTGTATATTTGGTTAGGCATGACTGCAACAGCTGTTTATTTTTGGTGTTTGCATCGAATTGCATGTTTAAAGTTTATTATGTAGTTCATAAACAAAAGTTTGTCCTTCTCATTTTAAGTTTTCAGTTGTACAACCAAGTTCCTTCTTCATACCATGTAAATTAAACTATACACAGCAAGTGATCTTCTTTTGCACTGCATGTATGCCTCTATTCTTCATCCGTAATCCAGTGGTGTGGTGAACCTACCCACTACAGCACAATGTCATATTCTGCAATGTCTTAACTATGAACAATGTCATATCATTCTACTATTATTTAAACCGTCTCTGTTTTTGCCTATCTAAAATGGGATAAATTGACAGCACACTAACCATTGATACGTATGAGTTCTTGATCTGTAATCCAGTGGTGTCGTGAAGCTGCCAACTCCTTCACAATGTCATTTCCTGCCATGTCTTGACCTGAACAATACCATATTGTGTTAATGCATTTTTAAACTGTGTCACTTTATTCGTCAGTAAGAAATGTGATGAATTGTTAGCACTGATACTTTTATGTGCAAAACCTGTCATCTGTCTGCTTGTTTATCTTTTAGAGTGAGGAAGATATAAGTGTTGAACAAGCGAAGTCTCATCATCTTGCTCAGGTGCTTGCGCTGCAGCTCGCCAGCGGGGCTAACCTTTCTTGAACTCTATTGAAGTGTTGTCGGTTTTGTATATTATTTTGTCGGCGTGTTTATTTGCACTTGTGGCGATCTTTGATGCCCAGTGTATGTAATTTGCTGTCTGCTTGTGCTTTCTTATCATTGTGGCGAACTTTGATGCCCAGTGGATGTAATATGCCATAATTTCTTTATTGTATAGTCTAGGTTTTTTCCTATTCATGATGATGCAGTTATTTCCCTATATATATATCCTATCTTCGCAGTAAAGCGGCCAAACCATAAAATTACGGTACATGATCGGGCCGTCTTGCAATAACGATGTATGACCCGCATCATGGGCCCCGTCAAACTGGCCCACTAGTAGATTCAGGCCTTTCATAGGACGAGTAACCCCCGGCCCTCTTTTCGCAAGAGAACTCAATGGGCTTTTAGGAGGCTGAGAAGTAGGTTGGGCCTGAAACGTGTCGAACAGCAGCCCGAATTGGACCCCGGCCCATGATTGTGCGAATCAAATCACGGGCTTTTAACAGGCCAAAATTTTCTCGGTCCTTGTTTGGCCCAATCAGATATCGGCTGTGAGCAGGCCGGATGCAAACCAGACTGTAGTTAGGCCCAAGTAAATGACGGGATTTTAACAAGCCAAAATTAATATAGGGCCGAAATGTTAAACGGACCCTTAACAGGCCGAAACTAATATCAGGCCGAATTACTAAATGGGCCTTTAGCAAGTGGGCCCAAAAGTATAGCGTCAAGTTAACGGGCCGAATCTGATATGGGCCATAATTGAGGACGAAGCCTCTTAAAGGGACGGACCTGATATGTGCCTTGATTTGGCCCAAAATGTAGGAGGCTTTTAATGGGCCAGATCTCATATGGGCCATTATCAGGCCCGGAACGTGGCAGGCCATTAATGGACCGGATCAAATATGGGCCGGCATTTGGCCCAAAACATGGCAGCCAGTTAATGGGCCGGCCTACTAGGGTCCTCAAAATCTTGTGGTCCTACAGCTCGGCCGGCCCATTAGTGTCGGCTAAATCTCGTGGGCCTTTAGTTGGGCCGGCCCATTATGATCCGCAAGACTTTTGTGGGCCTTTAACTTGGCCAGCCCATTATGGCACACAAAATTATTGTGGGCCTTTACCTGGGCCGGCCCATTATGGGCCGCGAAATCTTGTGGGCCTTTAGTTGGGCCAGCCCTTATGGTCCGCAAAATCTCGTGAACGTTTAGGTGGGCCGGCCCATTATCATCCGCAAAATCTTGTGGGCCTTTAGTTGGGCCGGCCCATTTAAACTTGATGGGCCGTGCCATGTATCGACGTATCATAGGCACCTTCTGTCCAATGAGTGGATGACATCTGTCCCAACGATGAGCCGACACGTGTTTCCTCCAGCCAAGGATGATTTTACACGTGGAAAATCCCCATTGGCCGGGGCTGTTAACGGGTTATCGGATCCAAAACTCAACCCGATAGCTTAACGGCGTTCCGTTATGGTGGAGGCCATGTGTCGGTCACCCTTGACGAAAGCACTTCTGTGACACGCGATTTATCGTCATGGAAGTGGACACTTCCGTGATGATAATTTTGGTAATGTCATGGAACACTTCTACGACAGCACATGTATGACTATCTTTATTCTGTCATAAATTTGTCATGGATGTACATGCATGACAGAAAACGCGACCTACTGTGACAAACACGTATCATCATGGAAGTGTATTTTTTTTTGTAGTGTGAGCCACAACCGTCTAAAGAAGTTCTCCGGCTTGCTGTATTTCCATCGCTGCTAACGACTCATCCTGAACCGGGAGAGCCACCAATCGAGTAGCCGCAGCTATCATGTTATCCAGAGGATTAGAATAGTGACTCGAGGGCATCTGAACATGATGAGGAGGGGTCAAATTCAAACGTGGGGGGTCTGCAGCACGTGGTTGAACCGGTGCTCCAGCCGCCGGTGCCTCAACGGCCCGATCCACCACAGGAGGGTTACTGATTCCTGCCCCAGGCATGTTGAAAAGGTTTCTCGCATCGTAAACCAAGGGTAAACGACTCGCATGCCTTTTTTTAAAGACAGTGTTTGATGCGTCTCCGTCCAAGATCAAACAAAAAAATTCTGCTTGAAGCTGTTCTGCCTCCCTCTCCAAGGCGGCTCGCTCCATCGCCATCCGGGTGTTCTCAGTGTTTAGATCCTCCTTTGCTTGAGCTATCTCATCATGTAACTTTGCAACGTCCACATTATGTTGCGTTTGGTTCACCGGGGTCACCTCCGTCATCAACAACGTTTCTAGAGCCTCCAAAAGATTAGATAAAACTTGAGTCGGCTTGTGCACCGGGCCTCCTGCCCCAGCTGCCGTTGTCGTCAACAAACCAGAGATCATTGCTGCCGCAGTTGAAGAATTCTGCCCTGGCTGTGTAGCGGCCATGAAGATTGTAACCCGGTTTCGCAGCTCGTAGGGGTCCGGAATACTGTCACCATCGGAACAGCCCCCAAGCCCACCATCCTAAACTTGATACATGGAATTGGTCTCGCCAGTTGAGGACCCATCGCCTGAATAGACGGACGTCTCACCACCGGACTCAGATCCTCCTTCGAGATCTACTCCTTGAGTAAAGCCAAGAAAGACAAGCTTTGGGCGGGTTGAACCTTCAGGTCTCGATGATGTCGGCGTAGGTGTCCGGCTCAGCTTCCGACTCACCAATCTTGTCGATGAAGACATGAATTCCGCCGAAGAGGACCTGGTACCCGTACTCAATTGAGCCGGCCTCGGGGACCCAGCCCGCGTCATCGATGTAGAGCTTACCGCGACGACTCTTAGTCATTCGGCCCACAACGTCTCCCTTGAGCCCTGCGAAGCTGCCCTTCAAGAAGTTGAAACCACCATGCGCTGGCCCCATGGTGGGTGCAAACTGTCGTGGAATTGTCACGGTAGATGCCCTAGCATAAGGACTTAGGTCTGGAGCCGTCGCAATGTAGTTAGCTTGAAGGGTTTAAACAAGACAAAGGACATGGAGAGTTTTACCAAGGTCCGGCCCCTCTCAATGAGGTAAAGGCATACTCTTGCTTTAGGTTGTATTGCTTGGGTTTCGATTACTAGGGAGCGAATAGGCTTTACCTAGTTCTTGACTTCTTGTTTCTTGCCCTAACCCGCCGTCGGGTCACCCCTTTATATACATAGGCTGATACCCGGCAGCTTACAGAGTCCCGATCGGCTAATACATAATGTGTTTGGCTCGGTGACAAAACTAAACTTTCCTTATCATACAAGTTACACATATGGCAGTTCATGCCCGTGGGCCTCAAGTCGCCTTCGGGTCTTGGGACTTCAGTAAGCTTGCTTCATGCACCGTCATCTTCAACATCTTCTTGGGCCCTCTCATTATGAACCGCCAATGGTATGACCCGGCCCCTCCTGGGCGGGTCATACCCAATAGTCATATCCCCGACACATGCCATGCTTCGGCTAAGCAATAAAGTGACAACATTAATCATCCAAATAGAAAAACAATATGCGTGATGTCGGTGTCAAAACCGGCGGATCTGGGGTAGGGGGTCCTGAACTATGCGTCTAAGGCTAATGGTAATAGGAGGTGGGGGACACAATGTTTACCCAGGTTCGGGCCCTCTCTATGGAGGTAATACCCTACTTCCTGCTTGATTGATCTTGATGAATATGAGTATTACAAGAGTTGATCTACCACGAGATTGTAATGCCTAACCCTAGAAGCTAGCCTATGATTATGATTGTTGTTCTACGGACTAAACCCTCTGGTTTATATTGACACCGGAGGGGGATAGGGTTACACAAGGTCGGTTACAGAGAAAGGAATCTACATATCCGAATCGCCAAGCTTGCCTTCCACGCAAAGGAGAGTCCCATCCGGACACGGGACGAAGACTTTTATCTTGTACCTTCATAGCCCAACAGTTCGGCCCATGCATATAGTCCGGCTATCCGAGGACCCCTTAATCCAGGACTCCCTCAGTAGCCCCCGAACCAGGCTTCAATGACGATGAGTCTGGCGCGCAGATTGTCTTCGGCATTGCAAGGCGGGTTCCTTCTCCGAACTCTTAAAAGTACCTATTGTAAAGAGCAGTATCCAGCTTTCCACTTAATGTCACGCTCATTGGCTTCTGCACCTTCATGATTTTAGCTTCCATGT
Organism: Triticum dicoccoides; assembly: GCF_002162155.2. NCBI lineage: Eukaryota > Viridiplantae > Streptophyta > Magnoliopsida > Poales > Poaceae > Triticum > Triticum dicoccoides. Next base: position 44,777,956 of record NC_041389.1, read on the forward strand.
GTCAAGAGAATGCGAGAGGTTGGGGTATTTTGCATTTACCACCCTAATCCACACCATCTCCCCCAAGGGAGGAATTCTCAAAGCATGCCCGCAGAAACGATGCTAAACATGGCCTGCGCTCGTAGCTCTCCCTCCCGCCCTCACGGCCCCAAAAAGGCTGATTGGGAGAAGTGTTCCGTATCGCACGGTCAACTGGTGAAGTTACAGACCCAGGGGTTTCTTCCCTCCCCCCGTATATTTAGTCCCTGTTCGAGCCGGATTGTCTTCCTTTGACGGTGGGGAGCAGGCGGAGGAGTATCGCAACCCATCCAAGGGGGAACGAGTATGCTTTGTCCCCTATTTGCTGAGAGGTGTCGGATTTCCAATCCATCCGTTCCTCCGAGGGCTTTTGGAGTACTATGGCCTCCAACTGCACAACTTCACACCTGCCTCCATCCTACACATTGCAGGTTATGTCGCTATTTGCGAGTTATTTCTGTGTTGTGAGGCCCATTTTGAGTTATGGAAGAAGTTGTTTTGCCTCGTCCCTCATAATCAAGAGGGATCAATATTCCAAGTGCGCGGAGCCGAGGTATGGCGCATCGTCGGGACTGGATACCTATCCGGTACGCCGAAGAAGGCATCCGAAAAATGGCCTTCCGAGTGGTTTTATGTTGAGGACATCTCCCTTCCTGACCCAATCCGAATGGGTCTCCCTGAATTTTCAAGTGCTTCGTTGAAGAAACGCCTCAGCTGGCATCCCCGGAGCCTCAGGGAGGAAGATAGCATGGAGGTCCATCAATTGATGAGCAAGATAAGGACACTTGCTCAATCCGGATTATCCATAATTGAAGTTGTGGAGATATCCATAATGCGAGGGGTTCAGCCACTCCAATATCGAGGGCGTCCCATGTGGCACTTCAATGGAGAAGACGACACCAGCCACTGCGGTCGAAAGGGTCCAGACACACCCACCGCTTTGGCGAAAATACTATCCGGATTATACAAAAGGGAGCAAGAGGAGTTCATCCGCATTAAGCCCAGAGATGGATTTTCTATGTACAACCCTCCCATCTGGGTGAGTTTCCATCCCACTACTCTACTCCATTTATTCCCTGAATCCTTTTTCATAAATATTTAATCCCTCCATTTATAATAGGAATGGTGGAAAATCACCAGGGAGATCCACAACCCAGCACCACAGCCATAGGACCACAACCAGGCCCTTGACCCCGGATTCGAAGAGGATCCGGATATATTTGTGGAGCTCGGGGAAGGGGTATTTTACTAGGCAAGCTGTGACGACACAGAAGTTGCCATCATCGCTGACTATCCCGGCCTCCTCCCTGCGTCGCATGTAAGTAATCAGGAGATGTATCCTTCGAGAGGATTTATTCTTTCCACCTTACCCATCACACAATTTCATGCTCTAAAGGGAAGACGATCGACACGCCATCCCAAACCCGAGGCGACTCGCCAGAAAGCGGTGCCTATGGCGGGCTGGCCTTCAAAGAGAAAGGCAGATGGAAATATGGCCGAGCCGTCATCAAAGAGGTATGGTTCTCAACATGCTCTGTGGTTGTCATCTTAAAGTATTATTATATTGGTTGTGTCTTGACCAGAAGAACATTCGCCGGACTAAGCCCGGGGATCCCGCTGGTCATGCCTCTACTAGCCGGACTCCGGACCCTATTTCGAGGGATGAGGCTAACGCGGAAGTGACACCGGATTATCCTCATACATAGGATTCAGATAGAGTATCCATCACAAATTCTGAAGTGGAGAGCGCCATGAATCATCGGCGCCGGCAGGCCGCACTTCGCGACCTTGGTTTTTCAGAAGAGTCTTTCAATGCCTTCAACTCGGGTGATGCGTACATCCGAGCTGCTAAAGATGGGCTTGCTAGAGCCACATACTAGTATTTGAAGGATATACTGGTAATTTCACATTTGTAAAAAATCTGATAATTATATATATATCAGTAGCCCCTGAGACTTGAAACAGTTGGTACAACTGATTTAAGGATCATTGTATGAATAGGTACTCACAGAGAAGAACAACCTACTGTCTCAAGAGCTGGAAAAGTGTCGGACCCAGCTAACGACCGTTACGGTGGAAATGGAAAAATCCAAAAGGGCATCCCCTGGTATGTGTTCCTAAATTGAGAAAAACCAGGATTATATATAGACCAGTGATGCTAACAACAATTCATATGAGATGATAGAATCCTCAGATAATCCGGGAGAGAATCCGGAAATCCCATGAGAGGGTGAACAAGGAGCTCAAAGGAAACTGGCCGCTGGCGAGCGTGTACTTACACGTGTCGGGCAGGAGAAAAACAAACTCTGAGATGCTAATACGCAGCTGGGCAAAGAATTGAAAGATGTTCGGGCCGAACTGGCTGACCCCGTGAAGGAAAATAAGAGGCTCCAACACGGCATTTTTAGTATGTGATCAAACGAACCTTTACATAGTTCGGCAAAGAAAGGAACTAACAGAGTTATATCTGTAGGTATGCTGACTGGCCGTCCCGAAGAGGAGATTCCCAGATCCTCAGGCGATCCTCTAGAAGAGCTGCCGCAACTACATGAGCAAGCTCGGCAGGCAATGCGGAGTGTCTCCAAGGCCTTATGGCCATCTGCCTCGCTACCAGGAAGTATGGAGGAGCTGGTACATCTATTCAAGGGAGCACGGCGGCGTTTCCAATTATGGAAGATATCGGCCTATCGAGAAGGTGCGTGAGAAGCTTGGGCCATGGTGAGAACACGGTACACCAAGATCGATCGAAATCATATGGCCCGGTCGGACCTTTAGGGTCAGATGGGAAAGAAATTCTAGTTATCCTGGTGTATGACCAGGTAAAATTAGCCGCAAAGTATTCTCAACAGGATTGTAGGCTAGACAACCTGTTGGATGGCATAGAGGAAGAAGTATTTGAGTCTAAGTGACTATGTACTTCAATTGACAAATGATTTCTCTAGCTGAACTGTCAATTAAATGTCATGGCAGACCATTTCGCTTCAACCTCCGGACCCAATGGTGCGGAGTGTTTCCGAATACCCGCTCAGTAATATATGTCGGGCTATGCATGGAAACCAGGCGTAGGGGTCATAGTTGCTTGAACAGACAAGTATCCAGCTAGTTATTTTATATTACATTTTGATCGTAATTAACATCTTCCAAAGAGAATAGTTCCGTTAGGGGTTCCTTTTGCTGGGTCGACATGCATTAACATGCATGTCCGGACTGTGATTGAAAAAATCGCAGCAGGCTTAACATCTGGGGGTTCGTAGTGTAACGAGTAATGAACATCTTTAGTTCGCCGACCGAATATTCCCTTAAGAACGCTAGCTTTCGGCTTCACCCAGTCTGAGGTACACGTCCGGATAACCCGGCAGTAACAATCGCAAAGGTGCTCCCTTTATGCCCTAGCCGAACTAACGAGAATGTAGGGCATAAGCACATGAGCAAGGCAACCCAGCTTGGTCAAAACTTAAGTCATATCGATGCATAAAATGGCGAAGAAAAGGCATATACGCGTAAAAGACACATATGTGGTGAGCTTGAAGCTCTAAAAATAATAATAGTAATAAGCTTTTGTTACAAGAAGCCCCCAAGTATACCTGACATACAAATTTCAGAATGTGTGTGTCAAAGATGTGTGGTTTAGCCGCACAGAAAGCTTTAAGGCTTTAAAAAAAGGAAACGAAAGTGTAAAAATATAGTAAATAAAATGAAAAAGGAAAGGGGGGTAAAGGAGACGAACGAAGAGTCTGGCAATATGCATAGAACCTTCAGAGTTTGGCCGCGTTCCATGGGTTCGGCTCTAGGCGGTTGTTTGATGCATCACGCAGCGGTACGCTCCTCCGGTGAGTACCTCGTCAATGATGAAGGGACCCTCCAACTTGAGCTTGAGCTTGTCCTTTTTCTTCTCCGGCAAGCGTAGAACGAGTTCACCAACATTGTAAGTCTTGGCCCGTACTTCTCTGCTTTGATATCTGCGGGCCTGTTGTTGATAGAATGCGGAACGAGCTTTGGTGACATCGCGCTCCTCCTCCAAGGCATCTACACTGTCCTGCCGATCAAGCTCGGCCTCTCTCTCTTCATACATGTGCACTCTAGGTGAGTCATGGATAACGTCGCATGGCAACACGGCCTCTGTGCCTTACACCATGAAAAAAGGTGTGTATGCGGTAGAATGATTGGGTGTGGTCCGCAGCCCACCAGAGTACGAAGTCGAGCTCCTCGACCCAGTGCTTGTCTGATTCTTTCAAAGACCGCACTAACCTGGGTTTAATGCCGCTCATCATGAGACCGTTAGCACGTTCGACCTGACCATTGGTTTGTGGGTGATAGACGGAGGCGTAGTCGAGCTTGATGACCAGATTAGTACACCAGGCTTTCACCTCATCGGTTGTGAAATTAGAGTCATTGTCGGTGATGATGCTGTGTGGAACACCATAACGGTGCACTACACCAGATACGAAGTCTATCACTGGCCCAACTTTAGCCGTTTTAACTGGTTTGGCTTCTATCCACTTGGTGTATTTATCCACCATGACCAACAAGTATTTTTTCTTATGGCTTCCTCCTTTAAGAGGTCCGACCATGTCAAGCCCCCAGACCGCAAAGGGCCAAGTGATGGGGATTGTTTGTGGAGCGGTGGGTGGCGTATGGCTTTGGTTGGTGAAAAGCTGGCATCCGACGCAATGTTGGACAAGGTCATGTGCGTCTGCTCGTGCCGTCGGCCAGTGGAAACCTGTACGGAAGGCCTTGCTTACAAGGGCCCGAGCCGCGGTGTGGTGACCGCCGAGGCTGGCATGAATTTCAGCCAAGAGTTGCCGCCCTTCTTCCTCAGAGATACATCTTTGAAGTACTCCAGTCACGCTTTTCTTGTAAAGTTCTCCCTCGTGGACTTTGTAGGCTTTAGAGCGTCGTACAATGTAGCGTGCCTCATTCTGATCCTCGGGGAGTTCTCGCCTATTAAGGTAGGCCAAGAAGGGTTTGGTCCATGGGGCGATGACTGCCATGATGAGATGGGCCGATGGTATGATATCAGTGGCTAAGCCCCCGGTGACGTTGGTGTGCTCGGATTCTGGGGTTGTGGTCGGATCCGGATTGATGCTGCCGCTCTCCCCTTGCCACACCACGGATGGCTTGAAAAGCCTTTCCAAAAAGATATTGGGTGGGACGGGGACGCGTTTCTCTCCAATGCGGGCGAGGACATCCGCTGCTTGATTACTTTCTCGAGCTACATAATGAAACTCATGCCCCTAGAACCGAGCCGACATTTTGAGAACAGTGTTACGGTAAGCCACCATCCTCAGATGTTTGGCATCAAAATCTCCATTTATTTGAGATATTGCGAGGTTTGAATCCCCGCACACTTCCAGGCGTTGTATGCCCATGGACACGGACATCCGAAGACCATGCAATAAGGCTTCGTATTCGGCTGCATTGTTAGAGTCCGTGAATAATATTTGGAGGACAAATTGGACTGTGTATCCAATAGGGGATGTTAAGACAATGCCTGCCCCTAGGCCTGCCAGCATTTTGGAACCGTCGAAGTGCATGAACCAGTTGGAATATGTGTCGTACTCTTTAGGGAGTTCGGCCTCTGTCCATTCGGTGACAAAGTCGGCCAGTACTTGCGATTTAATGGCTCGCCGCGGTTTGTATGTAATGTCGAGTGGGAGGAGCTCGATGGCCCACTTGGCAATCCGGCCCGTGGCATCGCGATTGTTTAGTATGTCATTGAGTGGTACTTCGGAGGCCACCGTGATTGAACACTCTTGAAAGTAGTGTCGTAGTTTCCAGGATGCCATGAAGACCATGTATGCTATTTTTTAATAATGAGGGTACCAGGATTTGCATGGTGTGAGGATAGTGGATACGTAGTATACCGGCTTTTGAAGCGGGAATTTGTGTCCGTCCTCCTCTCATTCGATGAAGAGCACCACACTCACAACTTGGTGTGTTGCCGCTATGTATAAGAACATGGGTTCGCCAATGTTCGGTGTGGCCAGGATTGGGTTGCTTGCTAAAAGAGCCTTTAGTTCTTCCAGTACGCCCGTTGCAGCATCCGTCCACTCGAAGTGTTCAGTTCGTCGAAGAAGGTTATAAAGTGGCAATGCCTTTTATCCTCATCTGGATATAAAACGGCTTAAAGCTGCCATGCATCCAGCTAGTTTTTGGATTTGTTTGAGGTCAGTTGGCGTAGCCAACTGTGACAAAGCTTGGATTTTGGCTGGGTTTTCCTCAATTCCTCTGTTGGAAATGATGAATCCCAGAAGCTTTCCAGCGGGAACGCCAAAAATACATTTTTTCGGATTGATCTTGATGTCATATGTTTGGAGGTTATAGAATGTGAGACGCATATTGTCTATTAAGGATTCAACCTGTCTAGTTTTGATGACTACGTCATCCACATATGCTTCAACTGTTTTGCCGATTTGTTTCCCCAAGCATGTTTGAATCATGCGTTGATAGGTGGCACCGGCATTTTTTAGCCATAAAGGCATTGTTTTGAAGCAGAAAGGCCCATATGGGGTGATAAATGCTGTTGCGACTTGATCAGACTCCTTCATCTTGATTTGATGATATCCGGAGTATGCGTCGAGGAAACACAATGAGTCGTGTCCTACGGTAGCATCGATAATCTGATCGATGCGGGGGAGGGGGAAAGGATCCTTAGGGCAGGCCTTGTTGAGGTCTTTGAAATCAACACATAGGCGCCAGGATTTGTCCTTCTTTGGTACCATCGCCAGGTTTGCTAGCCAATCCGGGTGTTTTATTTCTCTCATGAATTTGGCTTCAAGTAACTTGGCTAGCTCCTCCCGCATGGCTTGTCGTTTGGATTCGAAGAAGCGCCGCATTGTTTGCTTGACCAGCTTATATCCCTTTAGCATGTTTAGGCTGTGTTCGGCCAGCCTGTGTGGGATCCCTGGCATATCCGAAGGGTGCCAGGCAAAGATGTCCCAGTTTTCGCGTAGGAACGTCCGCAGTGCGGCATCAACCGTGGGGTCCAGCTGTTCCCGATGGATGCTGTCTTCGTGTAGTCCATTGGGTGGACTTGGAATTTGACTAGTTCATCTGCTGGTTTAAAGGAGGTGGATTTGGATCGCATATGGAGTATTACGTTGTCCCTGTCCACCGTGGAGCGTAATGGAGTTAATTCTTTGGCCGCGAGCGCTTCTGGGAATGCCTCAAGGGCCAAGGCGATGGTTTTGTTTTCGGCGCGGTCATCATGACATTCATGTACCCATAATGGGGTATGTCTTGGAAGCTGGCAAATGCATCTCGCCCTAACAGGGTGTGATATCCACTATTGAAGGGGGCCACTTGGAAGGTTATCTCTTCGGACCAATAATTCTCCGGCGTGCCGAATACCACATCGAGTGTGATTTTTCCCGCACATCGCACCTCCCGACTGGGGATAGTTCCTCGGAAGGTCGTGCTACTTTGCTCAATGCAGCTCCTGTCTATTTCCATTTTGTTGAGAGTTTCCTAAAAAATGAGGTTTAGTCCGTTGCCACCGTCGATGAGCACTTTGGTAAGCCGAAAGCTGTCCACGATTGGACTGAGGACCAATGTGGCTGGTGCCCGGACTGTTCTGAATTGCGATTCGTCACTGGCATTGAAATTTATGGCCGTGTTGTTCCAGGGATTTATTGATGCAACTTGGCAGACTTCAGCGAGGCCGTGGAGTGCTCTCTTGCGCCTGTTATTTGAGGCGAAAGTCTCAGAGACTGTCAATACTATAGTGTTGTTGTTTTTCGTCGGATGTTGCTCTGTGGTGTTTTTGGTGAGGAGATCGTCGCCGCTCTTGGCCACCTGCCGAAGTATCCAACATGCTCTAAGGCTATCTGTTGGTACGGTATCCGGTGTGATGTGTATTTTGCATGGCCTATCGAGCCATCCCTCCAGAACGGTTCCACGCCCTGTAATGGGCTTTGATTTTTTGTTATTGGATCGGGCGACCTACGAGGGTACACCCTTTTTGTTCCGACGAGGGGTTTAGTGGAAACTGGTGGCTCCCAAGAGGTTGCCTGAGTTTTCTAGGCGCTTTCCATCATGCAGTACTTCTGTACTATGGTTGCCAAGTCAGCAAAGTGTGATACGTGGCGGCGATTTATGGCACTGAGGATTCCCTTGTCCGTGCATTTTTTTTGGAAAATAATGAGATTGCGTCTTCATCGCGGCAGTCCTTGACCTTGTTATTGACAAGGAGGAATCTGGCCCAAAAGTGATGGGCCGTCTCTTGGTACTCTTGTCTGATGTGGGTAAGATTGCTTGTATCTGGGTGGGTGGGTTGATTTAAGTCCCAACCCTGGCCCGATCTGGGATCCGGAGCTTGAGAAGTTTCCGAGCTTAAAAGTTCAGGCTCCGGGATGTCTACCAATTTTTTTGGCCCTTGGTCCGACTCTAAGTTCGGGGTTCGGGGCATGTCTTCCCGCAGGCGGGTATCTGGCTCGATGAGCTCGGGAATCCGGACATAGTTCATCCTCAATATGGGGGAAGAGTTGTCGTATTGCTCCTCTACTACCGCTATCTGATGGGTGATCGGCAGAGATTCAATTTCTCTCTGATCGGGTTTAAGCCCAATCCAATCGTAGTCCATAGCGACTCCTAGGGTGATGATGCAATCGAGGATCCCGTTTAAACACGATAACTCCATCGGATCCATCTGTTCGGAGTATTCTGCGCTGACGTGGAGGCGATTTTTGATGACCCGAGAAGTCATCCTGGGCCGAACGGCCGAACGGGCAGTCATAGTGAAGGCACCCAGCCGGAGGGTTTAGCCTGAGGCCAGGGCTCCTCCAGAGGTGATGTTGTCCTTGATAACAAGGCGAGCCATCAAGCCTATCTTATAGTGGAACTCTCAATGAAAGCACCAATGTCGGTGTCAAAACCGGCGGATCTCGGGTAGGTGGTCCCGAACTGTGCGTTTAAGTCTAATGCTACCCGGAGGCAGGGGACACAATGTTTACCCAGGTTCGGGCCCTCTCTATCGAGGTAATACCCTACTTCCTGCATGATTAATCTTGATGAATATGAGTATTACAAGAGTTAATCTACCACGAGATTGTAATGGCTAAACCCTAGAAGCTAGCCTATGATTATGATTGTTGTTCTACGGACTAAACCCTCCGGTTTATATAGACACCGGAGGGGGCTAGGGTTACACAAGGTCGGTTACAGAGAAAGGAATCTACATATCCGAATCGCCAAGCTTGCCTTCCACGCAAAGGAGAGTCCCATTTGGACACGGGATGAAGTCTTCTATCATGTACCTTCATAGCCCAACAGTCTGGCCCATGCATATTGTACGGCTGTCCGAGGACCCCTTAATCCAGGACTCCCTCACATGCCGCCACGCGACCTGTGTGCGGTGCGAGCAAGAGTGGTTTGACGGGACGCATGCGAGTAGTCCACCATGCAGGCAGAGCGGGAGGCATGCGTGCAGGTGTGTGAATTAACGGAGGCGTGCTCATTGTGCAGTTTCACCGGGAGGCGTGTGAGTAGCTGTGTGAAACAATGATAGGCATGACAGCAGTCCGGTGCGCAGGCTCACCGGGAGGCGAGCTAGCGGTTTGACCGCCGCCCGCCTCTCTCCCACTACTCCATATTAATGGTGCGCCCGAGTGGCCGCACCCCCCATACTCACCACACACACAATCCTCTCTCTCCGCTTGCATCCTCGACGCCGCTCTCAGTCTTCAAAGCTGTCAGTGTATGAGGATGCCACCGAAGCGCCCCATCGGAGGGAGTGGAAACGCCGGGGCTGCTAAAGCACCGGAGCACGGCGTGGAGATAAAGACAGAGGTTGTCATCACCACCGGCGAGTTATCGCTGCACCCTGACATCGTCGACGGTGTCGAGCTTGCACAGCCAGAGGCGGGGTTCTACACCAACTCTAGTGATGACTCGGTCGACGACTCTGTCGACCACTCTGGCGATGACTATGACGATGATGGACAACTGGTTAGTCATCTATATCCATTTATGTGTCAAATAGATCCTAGCGTTTCTCTGGTTACTCCCGCCTGTTGGGGAACGTAGCAGAAATTCAAAATTTTCCTACATCTCACCAAGTATCTATGGAGAAACAAGCAATGAGGGGAAGGAAAGTGCATCTACATACCCTTTTAGATCGCTAAGCGGAAGCGTTCAAGAGAACGGGGTTGAAGGAGTCGTACTCATCATGATCCAAATCACCGGAGATCCTAGTGCCGAACGGACGACACCTCCGCGTTCAACACACGTACAGCCCAGTGACGTCTCCCATGCCTTGATCCAGCAAGGAGAGAGGGAGAGGTTGGGGAAGACTCCATCCAGCAGCAGCACAACGGCGTGGTGGTGATGGAGGAGCGTGGCAATCCTGCAGGGCTTCGCCAAGCACTTCGGGAGAGGAGCAGTACTTGGGAGAGGGGGAGGGCTGCGCCAGAACTTTAGGTGTGGCTGCCCTCCCACCCCCCACATATATATAGGGGCAAGGGAGAGGGGGACGGCCCCCTCAGATCCAATCTGAGGAGGGGGCGGCGGCCAGGGGGTTGCCTTTCCCCCAAGGCAAGGGGGCGCCCCCCTTTAGGGTTTCCCCCAAGCCATAGGCGCCTTGGGCCTTTGTGGGGAGGCGCACCAGCCCACCTGGGGCTGGTCCCCTCCCACACTTGGCCCATGCAGCCGCCTGGGGCCGGTGTCCCCACTTGGTGGACCCCCGGGACCCTCCCGGTGGTCCCAGTACATTACCGATAAAACCCGAAACTTTTCCGGTGACCAAAACAGGACTTCCCATATATAAATCTTTACCTCCGGACCATTCCGGAACTCCTCGTGATGTCCGAGATCTCATCCGGGACTCCTAAAAATATTCGGTAACCACATACAAACTCCCTTTATAAGCCTAGCGTCATCGAACCTTAAGTGTATAGACCCTACGGGTTCGGCAACCATGCAGACATGACCGAGATGTTCTCCGGTCAATAACCACCAGCGGGATCTGGATACCCATGTTGGCTCCCACATGTTCCACGATGATCTCATCGGATGAACCACGATGTCGAGGATTCGATCAATCCCGTATACAATTCCCTTTGTCTAGCGGTATTGTACTTGCCCGAGATTCGATCGTCGGTATGCCGATACCTTGTTCAATCTCGTTACCGGCAAGTCTCTTTACTCGTTCCGTAACACATCATACCGTGATCAACCCCTTGGTCACATTGTGCACATTATGATGATGCCCTACCGAGTGGGCCCAGAGATACCTCTCCAACACACGGAGTGACAAATCCCAGTCTCGATTCATGCCAACCCAACAGACACTTTTGGAGATACCCGTGGTGCACCTTTATAGCCACCCAGTTACGTTGTGATGTTTGGTGCACCCAAAGGATTCCTATGGTATCCGGGAGTTGCACAATCTCATGGTCTAAGGAAATGATACTTGACATTAGAAAAGCTTTAGCATACGAACTACAATCTTTGTGCTAGGCTTAGGATTGAGTCTTGTCCATCACATCATTCTCCTAATGATGTGATCCCGTTATCAACGACATCCAATGTCCATGGTCAGGAAACCGTAACCATCTATTGATCAACGAGCTAGTCAACTAGAGGCTTACTAGGGACATGGTGTTGTCTATGTATCCACACATGTATCTGAGTTTCCTATCAATAAAATTATAGCATGGATAATAAACGATTATCATGAGCAAGGAAATATAATAATAACTAATTTATTATTGCCTCTAGGGCATATTTCCAACAGTCTCCCACTTGCACTAGAGTCAATAATCTAGTTCACATCGCCATGTGATTAATACTGATAGGTCACATCACCATGTGACCAACACCCAAAGAGTTTACTAGTGTCACTAAACTAGTTCACATCACCATGTGATTAAGACTCAACGAGTTCTGGGGTTTGATCATGTTTGCTTGTGAGAGAGGTTTTAGGCAACGGGTCTGTAATATTCAGATCCGTATGTACTTCGCGAATCTCTAGGTCATATTGTAAATGATGCTTCCACGCTCCACTTGGAGCTATTCCAAATGGTTGCTCCACTATACGTATCCAGTTTCCTACTCAGAGTCATTCGGATAGGTGTTAAAGCTTGCATCAACGTAACCCTTTACGCCGAACTCTTTATCACCTCCATAATTGAGAAACATGTCCTTATTTACTACAAGGACAATTTTGACCACTGTCCAATGATCCGTTCCTGGATCATTCATGTACCCCTTGACTGACTCATGGCAAGGCACACTTCCGGTGCGGTACACAGCATAGCATACTATAGAGCCTATGTCTGAAGCATAGGGGATGACCTTCGTCCTTTCTCTCTCTTCTACCGTGGTCGAGATTTAACTCTTAACTTCATACCTCACAACTCAGGCAAGAACTCCTTCTTTGACTGATCCATCTTGAACACCTTCAAGATCATGTCAAGGTATGTGCTCACTTGAAAGTACCATTTAGCGGTTTTTGATCTATCCTCATAGATCTTGATGCTCAATGTTCAAGTAGCTTAATCCAGGTTTTCCATTGAAAAACACCTTTCAAATAACCCTATATGCTTTCCAGAAATTCTACATCATTTCTGATCAACAATATGTCAACAACATATACTTATCAGAAATTCTATAGTGCTCCCACTCACTTCTTTGGAAATACAAGTTTCTCATAAACCTTGTATAGACTCAAAATCTTTGATCATCTCATCAAAGCGTACATTCCAACTCCGAGATGCTTACTCCAGTCCTTAGAAGGATTGATGGAGCTTTGCATACTTGTTAGCGTCTTTCAGGATCGCCAAAAACCTTCTGGTTGTATCACATACAACCTTTCCTCAAGAAAACTATCAAGGAAACAATGTTTTGACATCCTATATGCAAGATTTCATAAATAATGCAGTAACTGCTAATCCAATTCCAACAGACTCTTAGCATCGCTACGAGTGAGAAAGTCTCATCATAGTCAACTCCTTGAACTTGTCGGAAAACATCTTAACGACAAGTCGAGCTTTCTTAATGGTGATACTTACCATCATTGTCTGTCTTTCTTTTAAAATCCATCTGTACCCAACGGACTTACGACCATCAAGTATTTCTTCCAAAGTCATGGATCCTTTCTCAGATTTTATGGCCTCGAGCCATTCGTCGGAATCCGGGCTCACCATCTCTTCTCCATAGCTCGTAGGTTCATTGTTGTCTAGCAACATGACCTCCAAGACAAGATTACCGTACCACTCCGAAGCAGTACGCGTCCTTGTCGTCCTATGAGGTTCGGTAGTGACTTGATCCAAAGCATCATGATCACTATCATCAGCTTCCACTTCAATTGGTGTAGGTGGCACATGAACAACTTCTGTGCCCTGCTACACACTGGTTGAAGTGATGGTTCAATAACCTCATCAAGTCTCCACCATCCTCCCACTCAATTCTTTCGAGAGAAACTTTTCTCGAGAAAGGACCCATCTGTAGAAACAATTACTTTTGCTTCCGGATCTGAGATAGGAGGTATACCCAACCTTTTTGGGTATTCTATGAAGATGTATTTATCTGTTTTGGGTTCGAGCTTATCATGATGAAACTTTTTCACATAAGCGTCACAGCCCCGAACTTTTAAGAAACGACAACTTAAGTTTCTCCAAACCATAGTTCAAACGGTGTCGTCTCAACGGAGTTATGTGGTGCCCTATCAAAGTGAGTGTGGTTGTCCCTAATGCCTAACCCATGAACGATAGAGGTAATTCGATAAGGGACATCATGATACGCACCACATCCAATAGGGTGCAACTATGATGTTCGGACACACCATCACACTATGGTGTTCCAGGCGGTATTAATTGTGAAACAATTTCCACAATGTCTTAATTGCGTGCCAAAGCTCGTAACTTAGACACTCATCTCTATGATCATATCATAGACATTTTATCCTCTTGTCACAATGATCTTCAACTTCACTCTGAAATTACTTGAACCATTCAGTAATTCAGACTTGTGTTTCATCAAGTAAATATACTCAACATCTACTCAAATCATCTGTGAAGTAAGAACATAATGATATTCACCGCATGCCTCAGCACTCATTGGACTGCACACATCAAAATGTGTTACTTCCAACAAGTTCCTATCTTGTTCCATCTTACTGAAAAAACGAGGCTTTTCAGTCATCTTGCCCATGTGGTATGATTCGCATATCTCAAGTCATTCAAAATCAAGTGAGTCCAAATGATCCATCTGCACGGAGTTTCTTCATGCATATACACCAATAGACATGGTTCGCATGTCTCAACCTTTTCAAAAAACGAGTGAGTCCAAAGATCCATCAACATGGAGATTCTTCATGCGTTTTATACCAATATGACTTACATAGCAGTGCCACGAGTAAGTGGTACTATCATTACTATCTTATATCTTTTGGCATGAAAATGTGTATCACTACGATCGAGATTCAACAAACTATTCCTTTTAGGTTCAAGACCATTGAAGGTATTATTCAAATAAACAGAGTAACCATTATTCTCCTTAAATGAATAACCATATTGCAATAGACATAATCCAATCATGTCTATGCTCAACACAAACACCAAATAACAATTATTTAGGTTTAACATCAATCTCGATGGTAGAGGGAGCGTGCGATGCTTGATCACATCAACCTTGGAAACACTTCCAACACATATCGTCAGCTCACCTTTAGCTAGTCTTCGTTTATTCCATAGCTTTTATTTCGAGTTCTAACACTTAGCAACCGAACTGGTATCTAATACCCTGGTGCTACTAGCAGTACTAGTAAAGTACACACTAACATAATGTATATCCAATATACTTCTATCGACCTTGCCTGCCTTCTTATCTACCAAGTATCTAGGGTGATTCTGCTTCAGTGTCCGTTCCTCGCATCGCAGAAGCACTTAGTCTCGGGTTTGGGTTCGACCTTGGGTTTCTTCACTGGAGCAGCAACTGATTTGCTGTTACATGAAGCACCCCTTCTTGCCCTTGCCCTTCTTGAAACTAGTGGTTTCACTAACCCTCAACAATTGATGCTCCTTCTTGATTTCTACATTCGCGGTGTCGAACATTGCGAATAGCTCAAGGATCATCATATCTATCCCTGTTATGTTATAGTTCATCATGAAGCTCTAGCAGCTTGGTGGCAATGACTTTCGAGAAACATCACTATCTCATCTGGAAGATCAACTCCCCTCGATTCAAGTGATTGTTGCACTCAGACAATCTGAGCACAAGCTCAACATTGAGCTTTTCTCCCTTAGTTTGCAGGCTAAGAAAATCATCGGAGGTCTCATACCTCTTGACATGGGCACGAGCCTGAAATCCCAATTTCATCTCTTGGAACATCTCATATGTTCTGCGACATTTCAAAAATGTCTTCGGTGCCTCAACTCTAAACCAATTAACTGAACTATCATGTAGTTATTAAAATGTGTATGTATGATGTTCGCAACATCCACAGACGACGTTCGAGGTTCAGCACACTGAGCGGTGCATTAAGGACATAAGCTTTCTATTGTCCGCATAATCGCTACTGTCAACTTTCAACTATATTTTCTCTAGGAACACATCTAAAACAGTGGAACTTTAGCGTGAGCTATGACATAATTTGCAAAGGGCTTTTGACTATGTTCAGGATAATTAAGTTCATCTAATGAACTCCCACTCAGATCGACATCCCTCTAGTCATCTAAGTGATTACATGATCCGAGTCAACTAGGCCGTGTCCGATCATCATGTGAGACGGACTAATCATCATCGGTGAACATCTTCATGTTGATCGTATCTACTATACAACTCATGCTCGACCTTTCGGTCTCTTGTGTTCCGAGGCCATGTCTGCACATGCTAGGCTTGTCAAGTTAACCTAAGTGTTTCGCGTGTGTAAATCTGGCTTACACCCGTTGTATGTGAACGTAAGAATCTATCACACCCGATCATCATGCGGTGCTTCGAAACGACGAACTTTCGCAACGGTGCACAGTTAGGGGGAACACTTTCTTGAAATTTTAATGAGGGATCATCTTATTTACTACCGTCGTTCTAAGAAAATAAGATGCATAAACATGATAAACATCACATGCAATCGAATAGTGATATGATATGGCCAATATCATTTTGCTCCTTTTGATCTCCATCTTTGGGGCTCCATGATCATCATCGTCACCGGCATGACACCATGGTCTCCATCATCATGATCTCCATCATCGTGTCTCCATGAAGTTGCTTGTCTTGCCAACTTATTACTTCTACTACTATGGCTACCGGTTAGCAATAAAGTAAAGTAATTACATGGCGTTGTTCAATAACACACAGGTCATACAATAAATTAAGGCAACTCCTATGGCTCCTGCCGGTTGTCATACTCATCGACATGCAAGTCGTGATTCCTATTACAAGAACATGATCAATCTCTTACATCACATATCATTCATCACATTCTTTTTGGCCATATCACATCACATAGCATACCCTGCAAAAACAAGTTAGACGTCCTCTAATTGTTGTTTGCTTGTTTTACGTGGCTGCTATGGGTTTCTAGCAAGAACGTTTCTTACCTACGCAAAAACCACAACGTGATATGCCAATTGCTATTTACCCTTCATAAGGAGCCTTTTCATCGAATCTGATCCGACTAAAGTGGGAGAGACTGGCACCCGCTAGCCACCTTATGCAACTAGTGCATGTCAATCGGTGGAACCTGTCTCACGTAAGAGTACGTGTAAGGTCGGTCCTGGCCGCTTCATGCCACAATGCCGCCGAATCAAGATTGGACTAGTAACGGTAAGCATATTGAACAAAATCAACGCCCACAACTACTTTGTGTTCTACTCGTGCAAAGAATCTACGCATAGACCTAGCTCATGATGCCACTGTTGGGGAACATAGGAGAAATTCAAAATTTTCCTACGTGTCACCAAGATCTATCTATGGAGAAACCAGCAACGAGGGAAGGAGAGTGCATCTACATACCCTTGTACATCGCTAAGCGGAAGCGTTCAAGAGAACGGGGTTGAAGGAGTCGTACTCATCGTGATCCAAATCACCGGAGATCCTAGTGTCGAACGGACGACACCTCCGCGTTCAACACACGTACAGCTCGGTGACGTCTCCCATGCTTTGATCCAGCAAGGAGAGAGGGAGAGGTTGGGGAAGACTCCATCCAGCAGCAGCACAACGGCGTGGTGGTGATGGAGGAGCGTGGCAATCCTGCAGGGCTTCGCCAAGCATTGCGGGAGAGGAGGAGTACTTGGGAGAGGGGGAGGGCTGCGCTAGAACTTCAGGTGCGGCTACCCTCCCACCCCCCACATATATATAGGGGCAAGGGAGAGGGGGGCCGGCCCCCTCAGATCCAATCTGAGGAGGGGGCCGCGGCCAGGGGGGTTGCCTTGCCCCCCAAGGCAAGGGGGCGCCCCCCTTTAGGGTTTCCCCCAAGCCCTAGGCGCCTTGGGCCTTGGTGGGGAGGCGCACCAGCCTACCTGGGGCTGGTCCCCTCCCACACTTGGCTCATGCAGCCCCCTGGGGCCGGTGGCCCCACTTGGTGGCCCCCGGGACCCTCCCGGTGGTCCCGGTACATTACCGATAAAACCCAAAACTTTTCCGGTGACCAAAATAGGACTTCCCATATATAAATCTTTACCTCCGGACCATTACGGAACTCCTCGTGACGTCCGGGATCTCATCCGAGACTCGGAACAATATTTGGTAACCACATACAAACTTCCTTTATAACCCTAGCGTCATCGAACCTTAAGTGTGTAGACCCTACGGGTTAGGGAACCATGCAGACATGACCGAGATGTTCTCCGGTCAATAACCAACAGCAGGATCTGGATACCCATGTTGGCTCCCACATGTTCCATGATGATCTCATCGGATGAACCACGATGTCAAGGGTTCGATCAATCCCGTATACAATTCCCTTTGTCTAGCGGTATTGTACTTGCCCGAGATTCGATCGTCGGTATGCCGATACCTTGTTTAATCTTGTTACCGGCAAGTCTCTTTACTCGTTCCGTAACACATCATCCCGTGATCAACCCCTTGGTCACATTTTGCACATTATGATGATGTCCTACCGAGTGGGCCCAGAGATACCTCTCCGTCACACGGAGTGACAAATCCCAGTCTCGATTCATGCCAACCCAACAGACACTTTCGGAGATACCCGTAGTGCACCTTTATAGCCACCTAGTTACGTTGTGATGTTTGGTGCACCCAAAGCATTCCTATAGTATCCGGGAGTTGCACAATCTCATGGTGTAAGGAAATGATACTTGACATTAGAAAAGCTTTAGCATACGAACTACGATCTTTGTGCTAGGCTTAGGATTGGGTCTTGTCCATCACATCATTCTCCTAATGATGTGATCCCGTTATCAACGACATCCAATGTCCACGGTCAGGAAACCGTAACCATCTATTGATCAACGAGCTAGTCAACTAGAGGCTTACTAGGGACATGGTGTTGTCTATGTATCCACACATGTATCTGAGTTTCCTATCAATACAATTATAGCATGGATAATAAACGATTATCATGAACAAGGAAATATAATAATAACTAATTTATTATTGCCTCTAGGGCATATTTCCAACACCGCCTCCCCCTTTTTGGAATAGAAATCCTATGGTTATGTTCTCCCAATTCATGAAATCTGAGTAAGTTACATTAGATCCGTGTAGTGTATTGATTGTTTGAATGGTACAAGTGATAAGTGATTAATTGTTTCATCTGTGGAAATGATTTCTGCTAGTAATCCGACTAGGGTTAGTGTTCGTGCTAATAATTCCTAGCCAGGACTTGACAATTGATTTTGAACTGCATATGTTTGTGCCATTATTTTCTTCCAAATTGGTCTGTACATAGACGAATGTGCTTAAAAATCGAACCATAATCTCAGCATATGCATCATAAATAGCCATAAATTCCTAATCCTACTTCATGGCATGTAATCATTGATTTGATGCCAATTTTTGGCTACTGCCGAATGTTCGCTAGAGATTAGTTTTTAACCATTAATTTGACGCCACATGTATTTACTATTTGTATAGGTGTTGTTTGACGATGTGGACAACAAGGATGAAGATGTCTAGAGGAGGTACAAGAGGCAAATCCTGAGGGAGATTTATGCGGGAATGCATAACAAGCATATTAGGACCTGGGACGGCGGCTATCGATGCCCATTTTGCAACCACAAGCTTCTTGACGCAGATCAAAGTGTTTTGGCGCATGCAAGAGGATGGGCCATTGGCTCCTTCAAGCAGAAGTATTCTTGCAGGGTGGTGCACATCGCATACACCGAGTACTTGGATAACCTTGAGGATCGTGCCGACATGTGAGATGAGATGTGGGAAAGAACTATGTACGCTTGAGCATGCTTAATGATGGTTGAACTATGCTTGTGTACGTGTACGCTTATTATCTATGTCTGAGTATGTTTAATCTATGTTTACTTATGTCTAACTGTGGGATATGGATGCAATCAGTTCGGTTGATGGAATCTACCTCCGTCCTCGTTTATTGGTCCCCTTTGTAATTTGTGTTAAATGTTGACCAAAGATTTAACTGACAAAATGTTAGTGCAGGCCAGCAAAAATTATATCATTGGATGTGTATTTAAACATATTGTTGAATGATATAATTTTTGGTGACATGCATAAACATTTCTTATTTAAATATTTGGCCAAAATTTGGTACAAATTATAAAGGGTATAAATAAACCAGCATGGAGGTTGTACGTCAATTACACACGGTTAACAAAATTGGAACCATGTGCAATGACTTTCATTTTGCATGTTGCTTCAATCACACATGGTTCCCAAAATTGGAACCGTGTGCAATGACTTCCGTTTTGGCTGTTGCGTCAATCACACACGGTTGGCTCTAGCAAACCGTTGCCTCCGAAATTCTTTGTGGAACAGAAAACCCTCACCACCCAATTCACAATAGAAAAGAGAAAACCCTCGCCATCCCCACGTCACAAAAACCCTCACCCTCGCACGCCACCCCCTCCAGTCCCCATTCGCACCTGCACAAGCTCCTCCGCGTCTATGCATGGCACCACCTATCGTGACGGTAACCAGTTAGCTCGATGCGTGTCACCGCCGTCAGGCTGCCGACAAACCCCACTAGATGCTGACAACCTAAGTCACATTACCCAACAGCCCGGAGAGTCAGCCAGGAAATTCTAGACTCGGTTCCTAACTAAAAAGAACCAAATTGTCGACTGTCCGGACGCCGAGACCCTAGCGGCCTTTAAGCATAATATCCGTGATAAGTGGCTTGCCCGACACCTTGGCCAAGAAAAACCAATGACCATAGCGGCACTCACGACACTAATGACCCGCTTTTGCGCGGGCAAGGAAAGTTGACTAGCTCATAGCAACAGCGCGCCAGGAAACCCTGGCACTTCAGATATCCGTGACAGTAACGAAAAGCCACGGCACAACAGACACAAACGTCGGAACAATGGTGACAATGCCGAGGATACGGTAGCCAATACCGCATTCAGCAACTCCAAATCCGGTCAGCGGAAGAAGTCCTTCGAAAGAAACAATCCGGGATCGTCCAGTCTGGACCGCATACTCGACCGCTCGTGCCAGATTCACGGGACCCCCGATAAACCAGCCAATCACACTAACATAGATTGCTAGGTGTTCAAACAGGCCGGCAAGATAAATGCCGAGAACAAGGACAAGGGGCCGCACAGCGATGATGACGAGGAGCCCCGACGTCCGAACACTGGAGGACAGAAGAAATTTCCCTCCCAGGTAAAAACGGTGAACATGATCTATGCCACTCACAGCCGCAAACAGGAGAAAAAGCATGCACTTAGGGACGTCTATGCGATGGAGCCCGTCGCCCCAAAATTCAACCCGCGGTCATCCTGCCCAATCACCTTTGATCGTAGGGACCATCCCACTATCATCCGTCATGGCGGCTCAGCCGCATTGGTCCTTGACCCAATCATCAACGGATTCCACCTCACGCGAGTCCTCATGGACGGTGGCAGCAGCCTGCACCTGCTTTATCAGGACACAGTGCGGAAAATGGGCATCGATCCGTCACGGATCAAACCCACCAAAACCACCTTCAAAGGTGTAATTCCAGGGGTAGAGGCCCGCTGCACGGGCTCAATAACACTGGAAGTGGTCTTCGGATCTCCGGATAACTTCCGAAGTGAGGAGTTAATCTTCGATATTGTCCCTTTCCGTAGTGGCTACCATGCACTACTTGGACGAACCGCGTTCGCTCGTTTCAATGCGGTACCACACTATGCATACCTCAAGCTCAAGATGCCAGGACCTCACGGGGTCATCCGTCAGGCACACCAGGAGCTCTATTAGCAATCTGGCCTCCATCCCAGCCCCATTCAAACGGCATTCGTGCCACGCGTACACAACTACGCGCTCAAAATACCATGGACATAGGTGGAGGTGAGACGACAATGCGGCCAGAGTGCGGCTCAACCGCCATAAGGCCCGCATACTTTTTTTTCTTTTTTCAGGACCCCACTTTCAGGCAGCCCCTTCAGAAGAGATCGGATAACCGGACTCATTATGGGGGGGGAGACACCAAGGAGGCAAGAGGCTTTTTGCACAGAGGGGAATACTCAGGTGGTCTTCTTCAATGATCGTTATACCTGTCGTTACATACCCGCATGTAGCCTGCCCTTGGATAGGACATGTCAAATAGTCCTATTTGTTTCTGCTTAATGCATTAATTGTACACCTATGCCTTGTCGTATTGTCCAAATAAACTGGAAGTAGTACACAGCGTCAGCTTATTATTACTATCTTTTCATTGAATATTTATTCAATATTGCATCCGTACATCTTGGTACGCTCAGTTTGCCAGGGGCTTCTTATCGAGCCCCACAAAATGGCAAGAAAAGTCTGAACACTTTCAACAGTGCGGCACCCCGAACTTATAACATTATATGCATCGGCTCTGAATCATGTCTTGGGTCAATAGTTGGGTTAGCCCGGCTCCCTTGTTTTGGTACCTTACGTTCCGTTATATCGGCTAAGGTAGCGCAGGGAGAACTACTGTGATTGTGTCCCGGTTCTTCCGAACGAGCACCTCAGTAGAGAAAGCTGAAAACTGACCGTCATGATGCGGCAAGAGCTGGTCGCTGTTCGCGAGGTACTAAAATCCCAAAAGATTTTATCTGCGTAAGGCGGGGAATCGGCCTTGCCCGATTAAGGCGTGCATAACGCCCCAGTTTGGCCTTATGAATACTAGGGGCTTTGCCGAAATTTAAAATTATAGATTTATATGGCCAAGTGAGAGTTATAAAGCCGAATAGTCCGATTGCCTCGTTCGATGCGCTAAACACCTCCTTAAAGGACCAAAATTTTAGATAAAGAGTGTTTGGGTTTCGACGAAAACCCCAGTACTAGTTACAAGGGGGCGGAAGCCGACGACTGGCCTACTTTCAGATTGTGATAAATGGCCGCAGAGAAGGTAATATTTTAAATCAAACAAAGTGTTATATAGCATAAATAAACCCGTTCTAATATCACATGGACGACATGAGTACATTCACTCAAAAATTATGTTCTTAGGACATTCATTCGCCACAAGCCAAGCGCCTTTCATAACGTCGTCATAATATTTTTCGGGGTAGCGATGCTCCTTGCCCTCCGAGGGTCCATCCTTCACGAGCTTCTCAGCATCCAGCTTAGCCCAATGCATCTTTGCGCGGGCAAAGGCCCGTCGGGCACCCTCAATACATACGGACAACTTGATCACTTCTAGTCGTGGACAGGCATCCACCATCCTCTTCACCAGGACAAAGTAGCTGCCAGGCAGGGGCTCACCAGGCCACATCCGGACTATGAGATCCTTCATGGCCTGTTCGGCTGCATTGTCGAGTTCGACCAACTGCTTCAGCTGGTCACTCAGAGGCATCGGGTGTTCGGTCCTAGTATATTGGGACCAGAACAGCTTCTCCGTGGAGCTCCCCTCTTCAGCGTGATAGAATTCCACGACATCCGAAATGATGCGTGGCAGATCTGCGAATGCCCCTGGAGAGCTCCGGATTCGTGTAAGTAAAAGAAACGACTCCTCCACATGCTTGCTTGGCATAAAGAATGTCTTACCCTCCGCTATCTTCTTGGCCGCATGGATTTCTTGGAGGGCCTTTTGTGCCTCGGCCTTGGCATCTGCCTCACTCTGGAGGGCCTTCGCAAGCTCAGACCCTTGCATCTTGAAGTCATGCTCCAAGGACTCGAACTTCTTGCCAAGCTCCTGGAGCTCTTGTTGTACCTCTCCCACCCGAGCTTCTTTCTTCGGCCGCGGACAGCGCCTCCTTCAGGGCCACCTCTTCGGTCGCGGTCCCTATCAAAAGCCATGATGCTTCGTGTTCGCATCATCAACTTTTTGTCCTCTGTACGACATACGGACGGAGTTTCACTTACCCTTGTTCTCCTCGAGCTGCTTCTTCACGAGGCCAAGCTCTTCTTCGGACGGCCCTAGTTCGCACTTGAGTCTGGCAACCTCAGTCATGCACGCAGCGGCGGTCAGCAGCTGTGCCTACAGTCAATTATTACTAGCTTCCTGCGGTTTTCTAGTTGACCCTCCGTTTGGCTTTTCTTTCTGAACACCAACCAGAGTATCAGGGGCTACTGTCTATAGGGTGATACTTCCTCACACTTTTTCATTATCTACCTCAAAGCCTGTTAGTAGGCTGATGCAGGCTTCGGTCAATTCGCTTTTGACGGACCGAACCTTCTCAACCACCGTACTCATGAGAGTACGGTGTTCATCGTCGATAGAAGTGCTCCCAAGAACTTCCAACAACTTATCTGATGCCTCTGGCTGGGCGGAGGTCATCAGCACGGTCGGCTCGCTCTCCTTTGCGAGGGGTTGCCTTCTGGAATCCGGAGCCTTTGGAGGCTCCGGCGGAGTAACCGACTGGGAACCAGGCTTGCTCTGGCTCCCGTCTTCATAATCCATGGGGGTCCACCCCCCATGTGTCCGGCGCCTGGGATTTTTCCTTGGGGCGTCTCCGGAACCAACGCCTCCTGCTATGGCATCCTCCAGGATAACACCTCGGTGTCATCCGCAGGTCGTGGGGAGGTGGCCGTCGGGAGTGAGTTCATCTCCGACTCGTCTAAAGACTCCTCCGAAGAGGACACCCCGAGATTGGACCCAGCCGGACTACATATATGTGTTCAGTGTCATTACAAACCACGAGGTCAAAGTCGCACGGAAAATTATTATGGGATGCGGACACTTACGACCTTGCCCGGGGTTTGCCCTGGGAAGCCACTCCTCGTCACTGTAAGCGGCGGTAGTGGAGTGATCTGGAAGGGACGCCTTTCCCTTCTTTGGCGTTCTGGCCTCCCTCGACGGGGTGGCCTTCCTTTTCTTCTCCTCCCTAGTATGGGGAGGGGGCATTTCTTCATGTTCCCCGGGGGGGGGGGTGTAACACCCACGATGCGGCTATATCTCCCATGTGTTGAAGCACGACTTAGAGGCATAACCGCATGGTGGTTTTGTCGCAAGAAGGGTCATCTTCACACAATCCCATGTAATGAACAAGAATGGGATAAAGAGAGTTGGCTTACAATCCCCACTTCACACAATACATAAATTAAGATCATGCATCATTCAAATACACTCATAGACCGGCTACGGTCAAGTTCAAATGAAAAGAAGACAACCCCAAATGCTAGATCCCCGATCGTCCCGACTGGGCTCCTCTACTGATCATCTGGAAACGATACATAGTAACGTCCAAGGGACTCATCAAATTCCCACTTCAGCTCAGTTGCCCATCTGCGCCAGTATCCTCGGCACCTGCATCTGTTTTGGTAGAATCTGTGAGCCACGAGGACTCATCAATCTCACACCCGCGAGATCAAGACTATTTAAGCTCATAGGTAGGTAAGGGGTAATATGGTGGAGCTGCAGCAAGCACTAAGCATATATGGTGGCAAACATACGCAAGTGAGAGCGAGAAGAGAAGCAACGCAACGGTCGAGAAGCTAGAAGCGATCAAGAAGTGATCCTGAAACTACTTACGTCAAGCATAACTCAAACCGTGTTCACTTCCCGGACTCCGCCGAGAAGAGACCATCACGTCTACACACACGGTTGATGCATTTTAATGAAGTCAAGTGACAAGTTATCGACAACCGGACATTAACAAATTCCCATCTGCCTCATAACCGCGGGCACGGCTTTTGAAAGATTATATACCCTGCAGGGGTGTCCCAACTTAGCCCATCACAAGCTCTCACGGTCAACGAAGGATAAACCTTCTCCCGGGAAGACCCGATCAGTCTCGGAATCCCGGTTCGTAAAACATTTCGACAATGGTAAAACAAGACCAGCAAAGCCGCCCGATGTGCCAACAAATCCCGATAGGAGCTGCACATATCTCGTTCTCAGGGCACACCGGATGAACACTACGTACAACTAGAACCAGCCCTCAAGTTTCCCCGAGGTGGCGCTGCAAGTGGCTCTAGTTCGGACCAACACTCAGAGGAGGACTGGCCCGGGGGGGTGGGGGGAGGGTAATAAAGATGACCCTTGGGCTCGCGAAAATCCAAGGGAAAGGGCTTGGGTGGCAAATGGTAAAACCAAGGTTGGGCCTTGCTGGAGGAGTTTTATTCAAAGCAAACTGTTAAGGGGGTCCATAAATCACCCAACCGTGTAAGGAACGCAAAATCAAGGAACATAACACCGGTATGACGGAAACTAGGGCGGCAAGAGTGGAACAAGTCACCAGGCATAAGGCCGAGCCTTCCACCCTTTACCAAGTATATAAGGTGCATTAATTTAAACAGGAGATATTGTGATATCCCAAAATATCCATGTTCCGACCAGGAACAAACTTCATCTTCACCTGCAACTAACAATGCTATAAGAGGAGCTGAGCAAAAGCGGTGACATGGCCAAACAACAGTTGCTAGGACAGGTTGGTTATAGGTTTAACATGGCAATCGGTAGGCATGGTAAACAAAGGCAGGTAGAGCTAGCATAGCGGTAGAGCGAGTACTAGCAAGCAAAGATAGAAGTGATATCGAAGGTATGGTCATCTTGCCTGCAAAGTTCTCAGAGTTGTCGAAGGCTTGATCCTCGTAAGCGTTCTCAACAGGTTCCTCGTAAGCGTTCTCGTCTCCCGGCTCTACCCAAAGCAAGAACACAAGCAAAGGAACCACAATAAATCACGGTGCAATGCACAAGCAACATGATGCAATACATGTCATGATATGCGAGATGTGACATGCAATGCGTATGCGTGCTTCGGGAGGAAAAAGGATGAACAAGGCATCAACTTGGCAAACCAAGTATGCCGCTGGAAAGATGAGATGATTTCGGTTGAAATCGATATAAGGATCACCGGAAACGGATGCATGGTTTGCAAATGACAAGCAAGACAAGATATGATGCAAACAACAACATGGCCACTTGGATGCAAAGTATAAATAAGCTATAGCACCCAAACATATGAACAAAATGCATAGCAGTGATGTACATGAGATGCTCTACGAAACATGAACACTGAGCTCAATCTAAAAACCACTAGAGCATGACTAAAATTGCATGGCAATGATGCAAAAGATAACAGTATCTACAGACTTAGTGGAATTACTAGACATAGCAGAAACAGATTCATCATGGCATCTCTACAGGCTTGATTAACTCACTACCAGGCATGTCATGGCATGGAACAAGTACTAGCATGAAGTAGGCATGGAAATGAAGCTACTCATGTGCAAAACAATCAACTAGCATATTTGCATGAACAAACACATAAGAGACAAAACAGCAATATGAAGTGAGATGACATGATTATGAACTTGCTCAAATGCAGAAACTAATGCCACCACTGGATTGGTGGGATTTTTCTACCCCAAAAACATATATAATATGTTAGGGTTGCTGTAGAAAAATCATCACAAATGCACAAAGATACAACCTGCCCTAAGTGGTATATGACAGAAATGGCATATTCCATATTTGGAAACGTCCAGAAATGGACTTGCCCGAAAAGGACAGATTCAATATGCCAGAAATGGAATATACGCTGGGAACGAAAAATAAAACAAATAATAATAATAAAAAAATAGGCTAAGAGAGTATGACAGGTGGGGCCACCCTGTGTGGCTCTGCATCGGCAACCACTGGGCTAGGCAGGCGCTACTGGTAGGAAAAGGGTTCGGCCCCTTTTAGATAGACAGCAAATCGAGCAACTCTGTTGCAAACAGAGAAGACGACGGCACTGGCGAGGGCACCGGCGAGGGCAACCAGTGGGCACAAGGACTCCGGCGGGCGCGCGGAAAGGGGTACGGATGCATGCGTCTACGAGGGGATGCAGGGGCGCTTGAGCTCGAGCAGATGCTCGACTCGGGGCCATGGCGTCCGCGGCGAACGGCAGTAGCAGCTACGGCGACACCGGGAAAGGCCGGGTGCGCGCGGCAGCGCGAACGAGCGGCGCGAGCGAGCTGCGGGAGCACGACAAGGGGGAACCAGCGCGGGGACACGAAAACACGCACGGTCAAACAACACTGCACAACTAAATTCAGAGTATGCCGGAGCACTGCGAGCACGGGAAAGACATGGATCAGATGCGATCTACGGGCGCCTACATGCCATGGGAAGGATGGGAGAGGGAGGTGCGTTACCCAGCTCACCCAAGGACGCGAAGTGGTCGACGGAGACGAGCTGGCGACGAAGCGGAGCTCTGAATCCTTGGTGCGGTCCTGACCGAGAGGAAGAAGGAAGCAGAGGACGTCGAGGAACTCGTCATCCAGTTAACCATAGTCGACGTCGTGGAAGGAGATGACGACGAGGAAGAGAAGGACACGATTGGCGGGGTTGGGAGTGGCCGGAGAGCACGCCGGCAACGAGATGCGCTCTCAGGTGCGCTCGGGACGGAGCGGTTGCGGTGGATCTGGTGGTTCTACTCACCTGGCGGCGGCGAAGAGAGGAAGAGGGAAACCCTAGGGGTTGTGAGGACAAGGACAGGGGTTAAAAGGGAGGCTAGGGCGACGGGTGGAGCACGGCGTCGACGTGGCCGTGGCCATGGGCGCGCCCGGCGTGAGCTTGACGAAAAGGTGAGGGGCGGGTGCGTTGTAGCCAGTGGCTGGCTAGTGGGGTCGCGAGTGCCACGTGGGCGTACGGGCTGCGGGGTAGCGAGGCGACTGGGTGAGAAACGGCGAGGGCGTGAGCGGGCTGGCTGGCGCGCTGGCTGGGTTGGCTGGCTGCGCTGGCTGGGCTGCGGGAGGCCCAGGGGGGCTGCTGCGCTGGCTGCAGGCTGCTGCTTTATTTCTATTTTATTAAATAGAAATAGAAACAGAAAAGCACAGGGTAAAAGGAGAGGAGTTAGAGTATAAAGAAAATATTCTCAAACTCCTGGAATTCTCCACTATTTTAATAAATTGCATTGGGCATTTTTAGAGGTAGAAAAATAAGACAAGTTTGAACTATATTCAAGCTTGTGTCATTTTTGAACCTGACCAAAACAACTTCAAATAAGGATATATTTGGTAGAGAGGCTTAGGGCATGGATCAAGATTTACAGGGAGAAGATGAACATTAATAGAGAAAGGAAAAATAGCACTTGATAAAAAAAGGAAGTAGAGGGAAGCAGGAGAAGTGATGGTGCAATGGTTTGAAAGGGGGACAAGGTCATGCCCATGATGCTCATGGCAACAACATGAATGGCAAAATGCAACATGAGATCACATGAGATGAAAATGCACTATATGATGATGACATATGATGGCTGAAAGGCATCTGACAAGAAGCACAAATGCAATATGGTAAGTTGAGCATGACAATGAAAAGAATAAAACCACACAACCAAACAAGATGAGGCCAAACATGATAAAACCCACAAGAATTGGATGAAGGTCAAGTTGATATATTGCCAAAATGGGACATGTTACATCTGGGGTGTTACAGGGGGGACTTCCTCGTCATCTTCGAATGATGACTCTATCACGGCCCTGCACTGGATACCCTTTTTGGTCCCCACGGCCACCTTCTTGGACCCTTCGTCCCCCCTCAGTTGAGGCGGCCTTCCTCTTCCTCTCCTCCCCTTCGTGGGAGGAGTGCGCCTCGTCCTCTTCTGGCGAGGCGTCGGGTGCGGCCTCGCGCCGAAGACCCTTCCGGGTACCCGTGGCCTTCTTTTCGGCCTTTTTCTTCGGCACCTTGTAAGGCGCTGGAACCAGCACCTCCCCTAGGAGAGCGTCTACTGGGTCCTCAGGCAAGGGAGACGGACAGTCAATCCGCTCCGCCGTCTCCACCCAATCCTGTTTGGTCAGCAAGGTGACTTAAAAATCCTCCCCCGAATGTACTAAGGGAACATCTCGTAAATAGTAAAAGGACTTACTGGACTGGCAAGGCGCTTTGCGCTGAGCCCACGGTCCTCGGAAAGGGGAGGAGGAACTTCGCCGGTCTTGAACAGCACCTTCCAGATTTCTTTGTGCGTTGTGTCACAGAGCTCCAGCAGCATCTGGTGTTCGGCCAGGTCAAACTCCCACATATCAAAGGCCCGTCTCTGACACGGGAGAATTTGGCGAATGAGCATGACCTGGACCACATTGACAAGCTTGATCTTCTTGTCCCTCATGCTTCTGATGCAGGTCTCATGTCCGGTCAGCTCCGTGGGTTCGCCCCAGGCCATGCCCTTCTTCTCCCAAGAATTGAGCCGCATGGGGATTCCACATCTGAATTTGGGGGCCGCCACCCAGTTGGCGTCGCGCGGCTCGGTGATGTAGAACCACCCTGATTGCGATCCTTTATGGTCTCCACGAAGGAGCCATCGTTAGGCATTTTTCCCACCATGGCACCTCTGCACTCCGCCTGTTGGCCGCTCATGATCTTCGGCTTCACGCAGAAGATTTTCAACCACAGGCCGAAGTGAGGCTTGATGCGGAGGAAGGCCTCGCACACGACGATGAACACCGAGTTGTTGAGGATGAAATTCGGGTCCAGATCGTGAAAATCTTGCCTGTAGTAGTACATGAGCCTGCGGACAAAAGGGTGGAGTGGAAACCCTAGTCCACAGATGAAACGAGGGAGAAATACTACTCTCTCCCAAGACTTCGGAGTGGGGGTAATCTGTCCCTCTGTCGGAAGCATGTGCGCGATGCTCTCAGCCAGGTATCCGGCCTCCCGAAGCTTGGTGATGTTCTCCTGTGTGATAGAGGAGGCCATCCACTTGCCTCCCACTCCGGACATGCTGCGGTCCTACGGAGAAGGTGAGAACTTGGGCACTGGAGCTCGAGGGTGTGAGAACGGATGACCAGAGGAAGAAGGTGTGGGAGAAAATGTGAGATCCCTGCCCCTTTATAAAGGAGATGTATAATGTGTGCCTCCCCACTTGGCTCTCGAAATCTCTTATTTTTCCAAGCGCCTCGATTAATGGCGCTGGTTGGGTTAACCATACCCGTATTGATGGAGATCCCGCGATAAGGGGACACGATCTTTGCTTTGACAAGACGTGCCAAAGAAACCGCCTCGCGATGTTTGCGGAAGCAGGTTGTAGAAAATGGTTCGAATACAGACCAGACCGTGGCATGATGTCACTTTTCGAAGAATTGTCAGCAGATTAGTTTCGTGGATTATTATTATTCACTCTACGGTGGTATATGGAATTTTATCTTGCAGAGCCGGACATGGTCCTTGTGTTCGGAATTTATCTTGGAGTATTCGGAGATGGAACCCGCCTCGCAATGCCGAAGACAATCTACGCACCGGACTCATCGTCATTGAAGCCTGGTTCAGGGGCTACTGAGGGAGTCTTGGATAAGGGGGTATCCGGACAGTCGGACTACGTACTTTGGCTGGACTGTTGGACTATGAAGATACAAGATAGAAGACTTCGTCCCGTGTCCGGATGGGACTCTCCTTGGCGTGGAAGGCAAGCTTGGCTATTCGGATGTAGATCTCCTCCTCTATAAACTGACTCTGTGTAACCCAAGCCCCCTCCGGTGTCTATATAAACCGGAGGGTTTAGTCCTTAGGACACAACAACAATCATACCATAGGATAGCTTCTAGGGTTTAGCCTCTCTGATCTCTTGGTAGATCAACTCTTGTAATACTCATATCATCAAGATCAATCAAGCAGGAAGTAGGGTATTACCTCCATCGAGAGGGCCTGAACCTGGGTAAACATCGTGTCCCCAGCCTCCTGTTACCATTAGCCTTAGACGCATAGTTCGGGACCCCCTACCCGAGATCCGCCGGTTTTGACACCGACACCCACCACATTTCGCCACTTCCTCTTGCCGCCGCTTATCACCATCGACTTTCTCGATGGTGCTCGCGGTTGACCCAGCTTTGCTCAGTTGGGGAATCTGCCGTAAGGAGGGTTCTTTCTCATGGATGACAAGGTAACTAATTTAATGAGATATTATCTCATCCCTTATCCTAGTTCATCTACCACCTTTAATCACCAGCTGAAATAGCCATGAATTCATTTTTATTCGATCTGATTTGAGGGTTTTCTTTCATTCATAGAGTGTATAGTGCACCGACACAACAGGACTTCGGGGCCTCCGCCAGAGATTACATCTCACCGTACGAGATGACTTGAGGATGCGCGCGGTATGTTCAATCTCACCCTAAATTGGTTGGCATGGCCTACTTTCCTGAACATATTCTGAATATTGCAACATTTGGATAAAAGGTGCCACATGCACCATATACGTCAAAGGGTATCCCCCCCTCTTCTTTCTATATTAGGAAAATTAATGATGTATTGTTCTTTCAATTACTCTCATATTTCCATGACATCATGTTTACCCTATCTGTTTAATTATAGATTTTTGTCCTTCGATTTCAACTGATGTACAGTTCTTTCAATTTGTGCCCATATTTGCATGTTACCATATTTTCTTTAACAATCCTACCATTTTCTGGAGAGCGCCCTTGCTATCCAATAGAATATGTAGTGCACAATCTTTCCCTATACATAAATCAAGCCTGCAAGGATGTCATACTACACACAAACCATGGATTTACAATCGTTGCTACTATAAGACTTGATGAACATGGTGACTCCCGTTTGGGCGCAGAGATGATAGTTATTTGCGAAGGTTTATAACAATTATCAAGGAGTAACCTTTGAAGTGAAGGGGCATCTTCGATGATGAGCTGATGTCCTTCAAAACAAATTCCAATGCTTTTAAGGTGAGGCGAATTTATTTGGAGACAACTGATAGGGATTTCTATTCCCAAAACAATCAGCAAGTGATCCAGGGCAGGGCAACTGGAGTGGATGATGTTGTGCAGTGAGGCCTTCGACAGATAAACCACCACAAGCGAAAGGTTTTTTAGCAGTGGGAGTCGAAGCATTTGTACCAGATCGTCTGCTAGATGGCACCGGGCGAAGGTGGCGGTGTGGAGAGAGGAGGAAAACCACGAGATGGACAACGGAGGTGTGGGCACAAATTCTTGGGGTTCGGTTCGTGGTATGAAACTTTCGGGGTAATGGTAGAACTCAAACTGCTGGAGTTTTTCAAATTCAGGGGATATTAGCCAAGCATCCACCATGCAGGGTATGGACAGCAGGTAGCGTGTCGGGATGCGGAGGCGTTGAACGGGGCCCTGCTGGTGAGAGGACACGATGGCTCTAATGAGATCAAATTCAGGAAGCACAGATATCTAATGACAGTCGAGATTGACGGGTGCAGTACACCATAGAGGGGGCCACCGAGTTGAGAGGACTTGTGTGCGGCAGCAATCCTTGGCGGGGAGAAGCGAGACGATCTCCCCAAGGATGTCGTTCAGGAGATCGCTGATGCGGCAACCCTGAGATTCTACGGGTTCCTTAGATCCGGGGGGGCTCGCCGCTTCTCCCCGCGCTTCCGGGTGTGGGATCTACAACCAGCGCCGCCGTTAGCGGGTGCCTCATCTTCTTGGTGCTGGGGCCAGCTGACTCCATTTTCCATGCGGGCGTTGCACCGAGCTCACGGGTTTGAGCAGAGTAGCTAGAGAGGAGCCCAGTGGTAGTGTGAGTGGGGAAGAAGGAGGGCTAGGGTTTTCTATAGGAGGGGAAGAAGAGGAGCAGGCATTTTTTCTACGAGTGAGGAAGAAGGTGAGTGGGGGTTCTCTGTATGAGTGAGGAAGATAGGGTGCGGGGGCAATTGGGGAGTGAGGGAGTCCTGGATTAGGGGGTGTCCGGCTGGCCGGACTAAGACCTTTGGCCGGACTCCCGAACTATGAAGGTACAAGATTGAAGACTCCGTACCGTGTCCGGATGGGACTTTCCTTGGCGTGGAAGGCAACCTTGGCGATACGATATGAAGATCTCCTCCCATAGTAACCGACTCTGTGTAACCCTAGCCCTCTCCGGTGTCTATATAAACCGTAGAGTTTTAGTCCGTAGGACGAACAACAATCATACCATAGGCTAGCTTCTAGGGTTTAGCCACTCCGATCTCATGGTAGATCTACTCTTGTACTACCCATATCATCAATATTAATCAAGCAGGAGTAGGGTTTTACCTCCATCGAGAGGGCCCGAACCTGGGTAAAAACATCGTGTCGCTTGTCTCCTGTTACCATCCGCCTAGACGCATAGTTCGGGACCCCCTACCCGAGATCCGCTGGTTCTGACACCGACATTGGTGCTTTGATTGAGAGTTCCGCTGTGTCGTCACCACCAGGAAGGATGCCGCACCCCGTCTTTAAAGACGGCGTCATTGCTAAAGGAGCTTTGGCTGTCGGCTAACTCTCCGGCTAGGCAGGTTTTTGATGACCGCCTGTCCGGCCGCCGCGCCGATGATGGCCTCTCGGGCCATCGAAAGCAATCTTCACATCAGCTTGGAGCTTGCCGAGCAGTTAGATCCGATAGAGCTCCTCTCCCTGAATGAGCTCTTGGATCGCATCGCGGCCCTGGGAGTCGCTACTGATTACGACCAGATTGGGCTTAAACCCGATCAGAGAGAGATTGACTCTCCCCAGATCACCCATCACGTCGAAGTTGTGGAAGAACAACGCGACGAGTCTTCGCCCGCCCTAAGGACCAAATGTGTCCGGATTCCCGATCCCTCCAAGCCGGACACCCGCGGAGGGGAGGACGTCGCCCTAACCCTGAACCTAAAGTCAGGCAGCAGGCCCGATTCATTGAATAATATCCAAGAAAGCAAGCTTCCGAATTCGGAAACCGCTGGGCCCCTGAATCTTACATCGGGCAGGGTTCCGGATTTAACTCCACCCGCCCACCCAACTATACGGGATTTATCCCTAATACGGCAAGAGCCCGGAGAAACAGTACACCACTACTGGGCCAGATTCCTCCTGGTTATGAACAGGATAAAGGACTGCCGCGAGAATGAAGCAATTTCACTCTTCTGTAACAACTGCACGGACATCGGAATCCTCAACGCAATAAGTCGCCGCGAAATTACACGATTCGCCGACTTGAAATCCAAAGTACGAAAGTACTGTGCGACTGAAAGCGTTCGGAAAACCAAAGATAAATTCTGGGACAATCCGGCCCCGAATACAACACCAGTCCAAAATAAAAGGGCGTATTATCGCCAGGCATCTAAGCCAAACATCAAAAAACAAAAACCCTCTATAGGGTACGGGGGCGTACTCGAAGGATGGCTCAATAGACCCTGTAAAATTCATAATTCCGGGGAAGCCACACCAACGCACAGCCTTAGAGCATGTTGGATATTACAGCAGGTGGCCCGAAGTGGCGAGGAGCTTTTAACTCCACCACCCGAAGAATACCTCCCAGTACGGTGTAGACAGTCTTTGAGACCTTCACATCAAACAATGCAAGAAAACGGACGCTCCGCAACCATGCCGAAGTCTACCAAGTAGCAACAATAAACCCATGGAGTGACACGGCTATCACATTTAATGCCAGTGATGAACCTAAATTCCGGACAGCCCGAGCACCAGCCGCATTGGTCCTCAGTCCGATAGTGGACGGCTTCCAACTTACAAAGGTACTCATGGACGGCGGTAGCGGACTCAACCTCATCTACGAGGAAACCCTGCGAAAAATGGAAATTGACTGGAGCCGCATTGAGATAAGCAACACAACTTTCAGGGGAATAATTCCAAGTCGGGAAGCGTGCTGTTCAGAAAAAATCACACTGGATGTGGTGTTCGGCACGCCGGATAATTACAGATCCGAGGAAGTCACGTTTCAAGTGGCCCCATTCAACAGCGGATACCACGCTCTGCTAGGGTGAGAAGCATTTACAATTTTCCAAGCCATACCCCATTACGGGTACATGAAGCTCAAAATGCCCGGACCCAATGGAATCATCACTCTCGCAAGTGATCCAGAGGCCCTAGCGGTTTCCGAGGCCCTAGCGGCCGAGGAATTAACAACGTTGCGCTCTATGGTGGACAGGGACGACATGATACTAGACAAGAGATCCAAGTCCACCTCTTTTAAACCAGCGGACGAAATAGTCAAATTCCAAGTCCATCCAACAGACCTACAAAAACGGCCTCCATCGGGGCACAACTAAAACCCGATGTAGACGCCGCACTCAGAGACTTCCTGCGAGAAAATTGGGACATTTTCGCCTAGCACCCCTCAGATATGCCAGGAATGCCACGCAGGCTCGCTGAGCACCACCTGAACATCCTAAAAGGGTTTAAACCCGTCAAGCAGACTCTACGGCGTTTTTCTGAGCCCAAGAGACAAGCCATGTGAGAGGAGCTAGCAAAACTGCTGGAAGCCAGATTCATCAGAGACATAAAACATCCGGACTGGCTAGCAAACCTGGTGATGGTACCAAAGAAGGACAAATCTTGGCGCCTATGTGTCGATTTCAAAGACCTAAATAAGGCATGTCCAAAGGACACTTTCCCACTCCCCTAAATTGATCAAATCATCAACGCCACCGCAGGACACGACTCATTGTGTTTCCTCGATGCATACTCTGGCTACCATCAAATCAAGATGGCAGAGTCAGACCAAGCCACAACGGCATTCATCACCCCATACGGACCATTCTGCTTCAACATGATGCCCTTCGGGCTCAAAAACGCCGGTGCAACATATCAGTGCATGATTCAGACATGTCTGGCAAACTAGATCGGCAAAACAGTTGAAGCATACGTAGATGACGTGGTCGTCAAAACAAAACACGTCGATACTCTAGTAGACGACTTGAGGCTCACGTTCGACAATCTCCGAACATATGACATCAAGCTCAACCCGGAAAAATGCGTTTTCGGCGTACCAGCTGGAAAGCTCTTGGGCTTCATCGTATCCGGTAGAGGAATTGAAGCAAACCCAGCCAAGATCCGAGCTCTATCACAATTGGATACCCCAAAGGACCTCAAACAGATACAAAAACTGACAGGATGCGTGGCGGCTCTAAGCCGCTTTATCTCCCGCTTAGGAGAAAAGGCATTACCCCTCTATCGCCTCCTGCGTCGCACCAACCACTTCGAGTGGACGGATGCTGCCACGGCCGGACTCGAAGAAATAAAAGCCATACTGGCAAAAAATCCGGTCCTGGCCGCGCCAAACACTGGCGAACCAATGCTATTATACATCACGGCAACCCATAAAGTTGTAAGCGCGGTGCTCGTCGTCGAACGAGAAGCGAACGGACACAAGTTCCCCCTCCAAAAACCAGTGTATTATGTGTCCACTGTACTGACTCCATGCAAGTCACGGTACCCGCATTATCAAAAGATAGCGTACGCGGTGTTCATGGCATCCCGGAAGCTGCGACACTACTTTCAAGAGTGCTCCATAACAGTGGCATCTGAAGTACCCCTTAATGATATTATAAACAACCGCGACGCAATGGGCCGGATTGCCAAATGGGTCATCGAGCTCCTCCCGTTCGACATAACCTACAAACCAAGGCAAGCTATTAAGTCGCAGGTTTTGGCTGACTTCATCGCCGAACGAACTGAAGCCGAACTCCCTAAAGAGTATGGCGCATACTCCAACTGGATCATGCACTTCGACGGCTACCAAATGTTGGCTGGCCTGGGGGCTGGCGTCGTTCTGACGTCCCCAACCGGAAACATAGTCTAATACGTACTTCAGATAATGTACACGGATTGCAACAATGCAGCCGAATACGAGGCCCTTTTACATGGCCTCCGGATGGCAGTCTCCTTGGGCATTCAGCGCCTAGAGGTCCGCGGGGATTCAAACCTCGCAATATCCCAAATAAATGGAGACTTCAACGCCAAGGATCCAAAAATGGCAGCTTACCGCGACGCCATCTTAAAGATGTCATCTCGGGAAAATAACCAAGCAGCAGACGTGTTGGCACGCATTGGCGCGAAGCGCAAGGCCGCCCCTCCCAACATCTTCCTAGAAAGGCTGTTCCAGCCATCCGTATCATGGGAAGGAGAATCCGGAAACAATAGCCCGGACACACCTACACCGCCCCTCACCGAACATTCTGACACAGTTGGGGGCTCCGCGAACGAAACAACGCCGTCAGCTCACGCAATAATGGCAGTGATTGCCCCTTGGACAGAACCATTCCTAGCCTACCTAACTAGGCAGCAACTTCCCGAGGACCAAAACGAGGTTCGCTGCATAGTGCGGCGATCTAAAGCCTACAAAGTCCATGAGGGAGAGCTTTACAAGAAAAGCACAACCGGAGTCCTTCAAAGGTGTATCTCCGAAGAGGAAGGGCGAGACCTTTTGGCTGAAATTCATGCAGGACTCGGCGGGCACCACGCCGCAGCCCGGGCCCTCGTAAGCAAGGCCTTCCGTACCGGATTTTATTGGCCAATGGCCCGGGCAGACGCTCAAGACTTAGTGCAACGATGTGTTGGTTGCCAGTTATTCACCAACCAAAGCCACATGCCGCCTACCGCCCTACAAACTATACCCATTACCTGGCCTTTCGCGGTCTGGGGGCTTGACATGGTCGGACCCCTTAAAGGAGGAACGCACAAGCAAAAATATCTACTGGTCATGGTGGACAAATTCACCAAATGGATAGAAGCCAAGCCTGTAAAGACGGCCGAATCCGGACCAGTGATATACTTCATATCCGGGGTCGTACATCGTTATGGCGTCCCCCACAGCATCATAACCGACAACGGCACAAAATTCATGGCCGATGAAGTCAAACTTTGGTGCAAAAACATGGGCATCAAGCTCGACTATGCTTCAGTCTATCACCCTCAAACTAACGGTCAAGTCGAACGGTCCAACGGTCTCATTATGAGTGGCATCAAACCCAGACTAGTGCGATCCCTCAAGGAATCTAACACACACTGGGTAGAGGAGCTTGACTCCGTACTCTGGGGGCTGCGGACCACGCCGAATTGCACTACCGGATTCACACCATTTTTTATGGTATACGACGCAGAGGCAGTACTGCCATGCGACATAATCCATGACTGACCTCGAGTGCGCATGTACGAAGAAAGAGAAGCCGAGATCGATCGGCAGGACAGCTTGGATGCATTGGAAGAGGAGCCCGACGTGGCAAAAGCTCGTTCCGCATTCTATCAACAACAGGCTCGAAGATACCAAAGCAGAGAAGTACGGGCCAAAACCTATAACGTTGGCGAACTAGTTCTATGCCTGCCGGACAAGAAAAAGGATAAATTAAAGCCCAAATGGGAGGGCCCCTTCATAATCGACCAAGTACTGACCGGCGGAGCGTACCGTCTGCGAAACGCATCGGATAACCGACTCGAGCCGAACCCATGGAACGCAGCACGCCTACGAAGGTTCTACGCCTAGCGCCGGACTCTATGTTCGTTTCCTTCCTCCATCCCTTTGTTTTATTTTTTTATTTTTTTTATTTTTTATTGGCAGTCCGGGATTTCGTTCCTTCTCCCTACCCCTTTTTTCTAACAAGCCCTTAGGGGCTTGCCTGTGCATTGTTCGCACATACCCGACGCGCTACCTGCGCTCATAATACCTGGGGGCTTCTTTACCAAGAAGTTTATATAAAACAGGCCTCATGCCCAAAACATGTGTGATTTTTCCGCATGAACCTTTTATACACCATCATATGCATCGCTATGACTTAAGTTTTGGCCAAGCTGGGTTGCCTGGCTCCTGTGCTTACCCCTACGGTCCCGTTCGTTCGGCTAGGTGGTAAAGGGAGCACCTCTGTGATTGTTACTGCCGGGTCAGCCGGATGTGTACCGCAGACTGGGTGAGGCCGAAAGCTATCGTTCTTAAGGGAATATTCGGTCGGTGAACTAAAAGATGATCTTTCGTATTTATTCATTTGCCCCCAGATGCTTTTCTGCTCTTTATGGCAGTTCGGACATGCACTTTAGGGCATGCCTCCCACGGAAAGGAACACCTAACGGAACTATTCTCCCTGGAAGATGTTTCTTACTAACCATGTAATATAACATAACTAGTTGGGAACTTGTCTGCTAAAGCACTTATGACCCCTATGCCTTGTCTCCATGCATGCCCCGGTTCTTACATAATCGAGAGGGTATTCGGACACACTCCGGACAATAGGGTCCGGAGGTCGAAGCGAAAAGGTCCGCAATGACAAACGATCTACAATCCGGCTAGAAGGCATTTTTATGTCATTTTTACAGAGTCATTCCGACTCGGCATATTTTGCTTCAATACCATCCAACAGGCGGTCTAATTTACAGTCCTGTTGGGAATACCTTGCAGCCAACTCCACCTGGCCATATGCTAAGCTGACTGGTATCTCCTTTCTGTCCGAACCTATAGGGCTGACCTCGGCCATGTGGTTTGGGTCAGCCCTCGTATACTGAGTCTTCACCATGGCCCAGGCCTCCCTGGCACCTTGACGGCAAGCCGATATCTTCCACAACCGGAAGCACTGCCGCACTCCCTCCAACTTCTTTGTAAGCTCCTCGAGGCCTTCGGGCACGGAGAGGGATGGCCACATAGCCTGGATGACGCTTTGCATTGCCTGCCGAACTCGTTCGTGTAGTTGCAATAGCTCGGGAAGAAGGTCTCCCATTGAACCAAGCATTTCCTCCACAGGAGGACCCGTCAGCAGACCTACAGACATAGCTCTGTTAATCGACTTCCTCACCGAATTCTTTTTTCGAAGATTCGTTCAAGCACTTACTAAAAACGCTGCGTCGAAGTCTTCGATTCTCCTTCACGGTAGAAGACAGCTGAATGCGAACATCTTTCAGTTCCTCGCCCAGCTGGGTATTGGCATCTTGAAGCTTGTTCTTCTCTTGCCTCGCCCTTGTCAGCACGCTCTCGCCAGCCTTTAGTTGGCGCAGGAGTTGTTGCCTGTCCGGATTTACTCCGGCCTCATCTGCATTATTATCGTCAGGGTTGCATGCCTGCCGCATTTCAAAACAGAAGTATCTTTCAAAGTATATATTACCTGCGAGCGTCCCCGTGATGTTTTCTGAAGCGGCTAATGCAGCCTTGAGCTGGGCCTTGCACTCTTCGAGCTCCTGGGACAATTGCGTATTCTTCTTTGTAAGACATTGCATAGCACATGATCCTTCAAACAGTTATCCTCACTGTTTCAAGTCCCGGGGGCTACTGACATATATAACCTTCAATTCTACTCACATGTATGTCCTTCACATACAGCTCAGTGGCTCTGGCTAGACCATTTTGAGCAGCACGGAGATACGCATCTCCTGTATTAAAGGCGTCCAACGCCTCCGGGGGAAAACACGCGTCACGAAGAACAGTCCGGCGACGCCTGTGGTTCAGGGCACTCTCCACATCTGAATTGGTGGCAGATAGCCCGTCGGCGCCCTCTGTCGGAGGAACGCCCGAGGCGCGTCCCGTGTCCGCCTCCGCTTCCAGATCCGGCCTCGAACCTTGGCCGGCGGACATAGTCCGGTGGGCTCTTTTCTTTCTAAGAAAATCATGAGCATTAGTAAGACTCAAGGGCATAAACCCTAGGCGTTAAATTCGCACGCCATACCATTGCGCCAGAATATCGATCTGGTCCGCACTTCTTTTTGACCCGCCTGGCTTCGGCGGCACTTGTTGGCTGCCCACCGTGGGCTCGGCCTTCCGCCTCAAGGATTTACCCTGTGAAACACCATTAGTACACGACAGGCAAGATAAAGCATGAGAATACCGGGACTTCGGTCTTAATTACCTTGGAGGCTGGAAGAAGTCTGGGATAGTCGGCCGTGATGGCCACTAAGGGTTATCCTTGCTCAATTGATGAAATACTCCATCAATCAACTCCATGCATAAGTCCGGATCTTCTTGGGAGTCCGGATCGAGGGGCCATTCCGGGTCGTCGGGTTGTGGAGCAGGGCTGTTTATTTCCTTCACAGCCTGGCGCAGCTCCTGCGTTTAAATTTTATTAGTCTAAGTACTCTACTACGGGAATTTCAAAAACGGATAGACAAGTGAAAGTGTCCGCTCACCCAACTAGGAGGATTGTACATGGAGAATCCGCCTTCCGGGTTGACACGGAGGAATTCTTCCTCTTCCCCCTTGTACAAAGCGGATAAGATTTTCGTTAAAGTGGCGGCCGAATCCGGCCCCTTGCGACCGCACCGAGAAGCGTCATCCTCCCTGTTGAAATCCCACATGGGGTGACCTCTGTATTGAAGCGGCTGCACCCCTCGCGTAATGCATATGGCCATGACCTTGATCATGGTCAGTCCGGAATGAGCCAATAACCTTATCCGGCTCATCAGGTACAGGACGTCCCTGTCAGCTTCCCTTTGAGGGTTCCGCGGGCGCCAACTCAGGTGCTTCTTCAAGGGGGCGTTATTGAACTCCGGGAGGCCGATCCATACAGGGTCCGGCAGGGGAACGTCATCTATATAAAACCACTCTGAGGGCCAGTCTTCGGACGCCCTCTTTGGGGTGCCGGATAGATATCCGGTCCCGGCGATGCGCCATAGTTCGGCTCCGCCCACCTGATAAATAGACCCCTCCTGAGAACGGGGCACAAGGCAAAACAACCTCTTCCACTGCGCGAAATGGGCCTCAACACCCAAGAACAGCTCGTAGAGGGCCACGAAACCCGCAATGTGCAAAATGGAGGCGGGCGTGAGGTTATGTAGCTGGAGGCCGTAGAACTTTAGCAACCCTCTGAGAAACGGATGAATCGGAAACCCTACTCCTCTCATCAAATAAGGGACTAAACATACCCGCTCTCCATGAGAGGGATTGGGAACGCTCTTCGCCTGCTCTCCGCCGTTATCAGCAGCAATCCTGGCTCGAACTGGGACCATATATGCTGGGGGAGGAGCCCCTTGGACTGAAGCACTACTAACTCGCTATGCGGGACGGAACACCGTCCCCAATCTCCGGGCCGAGGGCTGGAGGCGCGAGAGGAGGAGCGGCACTGACTGGCCATGGTGGAATGGATCCCTGTCAGAGGCGCTGTGATGAAGACTCACGGAGGGAAGACGGTGCGAATTGGATCTAAATCACCGTCTCTTTTATGGGCGGCTCATTAACGTAACCAGGGGGTAAGTGAAAAGAAAATCCCCTGGCTTTTCGCATTCATTTGACGCGTGGAAGATGGTCATCATGGGGCACAGAAGCCGAGGGGGACGGCACGCACTAGAAGCCGGACACTATTCGACGGATACAGTGAATTTGAAGGAGAACCCGCCTTGCAATGCCGAAGACAACTTGCGTGCCGGACTCGACGTCATTGAAGCCTGGTTCGGGGGCTACTGAGGGAGTCCTGGATTAGGGGGTGTTCCGCTGGCCGGACTAAGACCTTTGGCCGGACTCCTGAACTATGAAGTTACAAGATTGAAGACTCCATCCCATGTCCGGATGGGACTTTCCTTGGCGTGGAAGGCAAGATTGGCGATACGATCCGAAGATCTCCTCCCATTGTAACTGACTCTGTGTAACCCTAGCCCTCTCCAGTGTCTATATAAATCGGAGAGTTTTAGTCCGTAGGACGAACAACAATCATACCATAGGCTAGCTTCTAGGGTTTAGCCACTCCGATCTCGTGGTAGATCTACTCTTGTACTACCCATATCATCAATATTAATCAAGCAGGAGTAGGGTTTTACCTCCATCGAGAGGGCCCGAACCTGGGTAAAAACATCGTGCCCCTTGTCTCATGTTACCATCCGCCTAGATGCACAGTTCGGGAACCCTACCCGAGATCCTCCGGTTTTGACACCGACACGGAGCAACGGAAGTGGGAGAGTCCAGCGAGCTACAGTATAAGTGGAAGCAAGGAGGAAGGATGGTTTTTCTGGGACCGCCCCTTCTTTAAGAAATATGGGCTTTTCTGCGCAAAGAAAACAAATGGGCTTTAAGATGGATAGGCTTTTGTATCGGCCTAGTCGGCTGCCCATGTTTTGTACTGGAGGCCCCTAACACTAGAGGCAGCCCATTAGAGACACTTCCATCTTGTTGCCCATTCGAAAAAAAAAGAGACGACTCTATCTTAATTATGGCTCCTCATCTGTAACATTTTTCAACTTAAAAAAATTTATTGCTCCTTTTCGGGCCGTCTTGGCATCCACCAAATTAGAGGATGGTGTACTTCATGCAGACATTCACACTGGTTGTAGCGCCGCAAAATGAGGGGTCAAATAACATGCCCACAATATACATAGATTGTAAAGGATGACACTCTAACATTCAAACTAAGCTTCACAAGATACGGTATGCATACTAGCTAACATTCACAAGCACTTAAGTTCAGCATGTTTATGCATCTAAATGATTCACAAGACTATAACCAAGACAAAGCTGTGAGAAGGTGTAGAAATAAAGAAAAAATGATCGATGCTTCTCTGAGCAAAGGGCCTCCCAACGCACGCATTAATTTCCTCGGCATGCTTCTTTCTGCTCAATGTTGCGTGCACTTTGAGCATGTTAGCTCATCTTGCAATTTACGCTGACACATTGTAGCAAACAGAGGAGGCAATAGAGATCACTCAACATTAGGCCATTTTGTGCAGTTCCACTGAAATCATCTTCATTGTCCTGAATGTGAAAAGATAGGAAAGCATTGTACTTAAAGGTGTCGCAAAACAGTAGCACATATCAATAGCTCGGCATGACAAAACACGATTATCTGGACTAAGGGGGTAATGACCTTCGTGAGGAAGACTATATATA
Source organism: Triticum dicoccoides (assembly GCF_002162155.2). Taxonomy (NCBI): domain Eukaryota; kingdom Viridiplantae; phylum Streptophyta; class Magnoliopsida; order Poales; family Poaceae; genus Triticum; species Triticum dicoccoides. The sequence continues at coordinate 44,821,940 of NC_041389.1, forward strand.
ACTTTATAGGTGGTTAGTTGATTTCCACCTTGGGATCTCCTATGATGGCACGGAGGAAATTCTATCCAATCGATGAGCGCTATTCCTTACGTGTCGCTGTAGAAAATTTGTCCGACTAACCCCAATATCTTTTTTGTGTAGTTCCACCAAAATAATGCACCGTCATTTGCACGACTCCTACTCGCCGGCCATGCCATCAATGACTCGGACCCTTTTATCTTGCATTGACGGCATGGTTGTAGTGCTTGTTTGCTCCTCCACACAAGACAGGCTCGTTCCACACTGCAAACATAAGTCATCGTACTAATAAGCTTATTTCATCTTGCGTTAGTCATTCAACTCCCTCCGTTTCTTTTTAGTCTGCATAAGATTTGGTTAAATTCAAGCTTTGTAAACTTTGACTAACTTTGTAGAAAAAATATCAACATCTACAATACTAATGTTATATGTTATGAAAATTAATTTCATCATACATCTAATAGTATTGATTCCATATTGTGAATGTTGATATATTTTCCTACAAAGCTAGTCAAACTTAAAAAAGTTTGACTTTGACCAAATCTTATATGCAAACTAAAAAGAAATGGAGGGATTACCTAGTTAAGATTGTAGAAATACCTAGAGTACCGTGAGGTCAGCTGACAGCAGGTTCCACTAAAACTGACATTTGCGGTGGCTTCTTTCTCTGCCTGCATGGCACGGCTACCCACGCATCGATGGCAGATGGTGCAGTCGCAGGCACTGAAGGAGTTGTACAACACGGCAGCATCGAGGGCAGCGACAATGCCCATGCCGCCGTGCTCATCGACAAGCCGGCGTGGATCAAGTCAGCATTTTCCTCGAGCTGTATTGGAGTGACCATCTACGAAACCACGTGTTGGCTTAGTGTGGCAAACGCCTCCGACGTGCTAGGTGATGTAGGTGGAGCAACGAGCTGCCTCACTTGTAACTATCGGGCTCGGCAGGCCACCCAAACGGCTATTATGTTGGAGAACTACTCTTCTTGCTCGATGGATGTCACCAAAAGAGTGGAGAAAATGGTGGAACAAGGAGCTTGGCCGGCGTCCTGCTCCTGAACGGACGTGTGTGGCCGGAGTGGGTTTCTCGCATTCCACGCGGGTTTCTCTATCTCTACTCCTATAAAAAATAGAGCTGGTGATGATGCTATGCCTGCCATCCTGTAATATAAGCCGTCCGATTTATATCTGACGGATAGGAAGGAAACAATGGTAATTTTTCAAATAGATACCCACATCCCTCACTCATCCTTTTCTCCCACGAGATAAACTACTCATACAAATCCATCTTGATGTTCCATGCAACGCATGGGCATCTTGCTAGTAAATGTAGGATCTTGAATGCGGCGAGGAGGCGGGTACAACTAGGAGTGTAGTGGGCCGCGCCCTCGGCCGGCGTGCCGCTTCAAATGGCGAACGCAGTGAGAGTTCGCGTCCGCCCTTACCCCCTTGACCATGGACCTTGACTGTGTACGTCCGGCTTTGAGGACAACATATTATCCTTGATGGTGTACCTCACCTTGTGCCCAGATCTGAGATGGCACGTGTACCAGATGAATGATTCCAAGTTCGACCACCGTGATGCTAGATGCGAGCCGAGGAACACTGTTGGAGAGACCCCCCTCATAATTTTCCTACATTGGTCGTTTGGTTCATAGGATAGAATGCTATAGGATTTTTTTCCTATGTAATCATGTTTTAATTGGCAATCTAGCATCCACTCCAACTTTTTTTCACTTCCTTTGTTCCTACGAAGAGAGTACTTGCTCTAAATGATGTGTCGTTGCAAGAGCCGCCTCTATTAATTAACCATGCTCTAAAAAGGTGGACCAGCTTTGGCTATAGTATACTACTGTACTAGGTTAGTAGGTGACCTTGCGCTTGGCTCTTCTCCTCTTCCAGAAGTCGAACAATAATGATGGTACTACAGTAGTACTTCTGGCAATCTGACACCAAATGAACTGTTGCACGTCCACTGCTTGTAAGCAAAAGTTTCTCCTCGTGCTGCGAGCTACCGCGCACGCATTGGTGAGGGAGAAGGCGTAGTAAGCAATCTTCTTGTCGAGTTGACGGGACACATCAAAGTTATTTAGTACTCTCTTCAAAAAGGGCCGACCATGTCCATGGCTACCATCTCGTGCTCCGTCATTGAGTACATGCACTATTCACGTGCCATCGAGGAGAAAAAAATGTTGTGTAGTACTAGGTCCCATCGAAGTGCACGACTCACTTATGCACTTCATATCTCCATTTTCTTGCATGACACGTCCACCTTGATGCTAAATGTCCCGCGTGTCAGCAAAAGGACGAACAAAGCTCACATCTTAAACAAAAGAGTGGAAGAACATAGATTCCCGATGACTGAGAAGGAGCAACAAACCTCACGGTGGAGCGTATGCACTCATAATATTTTATATTATTCACCGACATAAAATCAACCAAATCTCTCCATGTTCCTATACCATTCTATAGCATGAGAATAACTTTGAATGTAAGCCATTGATTCACTCTATCCAATGGTCATAGTTGGAAAATCAAAACAAAACCAAGCCTTGGATCAACTCTTTTAGAACTCAGATTGTTGCCGCCTGCCCACCTAGCCCACCTATACATCCGCTCACGTGTGATGACCACAGGAGCTATCCACTCAGATTGTATGTTAACAAAATGTGCAAACACGGACGATTATACTATGAGTAGGTGACCATGCACTTGGCTCTTCGCCTCTTTCGGAATACGAACAATATGATGATGGTAGTACTATAGTATATATGTACTTATGGCAATCTGACACCGAATGACTGCTGCACGTCCACTGCTTGTACTATAAAGCCCACTATAATTTTATGCAGAATCTTCTCCTCGTGTTGCGAGCAACTGCGCGCACGTGGGCGAGGGAGAGGGCGTAGCAAGCATGCTTATCCTCGTTCTGCGAGTTGACATGACACATCAAAGTTACTTATTTAGTCCATGGCTACCACACCGTGCTCCATCTACATACATGATTCAGGTGCCATCGAGGAGAAAAATTATTGCGTAGTACATGCCATGCAAGTGCACAACTCACTTACACACTTCTTATCTCCATTTTCTTGCATGACACGTGCACCTTGATCCCGTGTGTTGGCAAAAGGATGAACAATGCTCACGTAAAAAAAGAGTGGAAGAACATAGATTCCCGACGACCGAGAAGGAGCAAAGAACCTCATGGTGGAGCGTCTACACTCATAATATTTTATATTATTCAGCGATATAAAATCAATCAAATCTCTCGTCTAGCTGGTTCGCCTATTTTCCCCTATTTTTTGCTGCCTGCCCACCTATAGAACCGCCTCACGACAACCAATTCCTCTCCAAACACCTAGGGAGGCAGTTGAACCGAACAAGTCTAACTTGTGTTTAGTGGGTACATTGGCATGGCATCGAAAGGGTGTGATAGCTGACTCTGGCAAAATAATTGAGTAGCACGTTGCCATACATGAGCATGGGGTCCACTTGTCAGCGTGCTGGACGGAGGAAGGAATGCAAGACAAAATGGAGCATGGGGGAAGGGTGTGAATTGATTGGCTCACGTGTGATGACCATTGGAGGAATCAACTCAGATTGTATTACGTTAAAAAATTCCTGCAAACACGGTCGGCTATACAATGAGTAGGTAATTGTGCGCTTGGCTCTTTGCCTCTTCCAGAAGTCAATCAATGATGATGGTGCTACAGTATAATCCTACTTCTGGCAACCTGACATCGAATGAACTGCTACACGTCCACCACATGTATTAAGCGCACTATCATAAAAGCAAAAGCTTCTCCTCGTCATGCGAGCCACCGCGTGCTTCCGTGAGCAAGGGACTGGTCATACTAGTAGTAAGAAAAGCATGTCCTTGTTTATTTCAAAAAAAACTTCTCCTCGTTTACGAGTTGACGGGACACATCAAAAGTAGTGTATAAGTCTCCAAAAAGGGCTAACCATGTCCATGGCTACCATCCTGTGCTCCGTCACTCAGTGCGTGCACGATTCACGTTCCATTGAGAAAATAATTTTGGGTACGTGCCATCGAATAGAATAAATTAATTTATAAAAAACGTGCCACTGTGTCATGATCAAACTTTGATTCATCCACGCCTGGTTCCCATGAACAACTACTACACTCGCCAAATTATCTGGTGAGTTGCCTCTTCGTATAAAAATGAGCTCACCGTGTACCCGCGTGTGAGTATTAGGGAAAGAGGCAAAGAGTACATGCGTCGGTGCCTGCACCTCTTCTCTTCGTGCTCGTATTCCTTTTAAACACGGCAGCCCAGTGTAATTACATCATACATGGCCAACCCACGCTATCACCACATTTCTTGGCCTTTGGCGACACCTAGCTCTAGTAATCCACCAGCCCGTATCGGTTCTCCCTCCTCGTCTCTCTCAAAGTGCAGCGGGCTGGCGATTTTGTCGTCTATTGAGGTCGGTTAACTCATCACATCTTAGCGACATGCCAAGAGCATTCTAAAAAATTACTGTACTCCATTGTTATGCCAAGAAGAAGAACTGCTTTGACCGACGGACCAAATGAGACATGTGTGTCGTGCCGTGAGTGGGCCTAGTTTCTCGTTTTGAACTTGTTTGGTGTAGTAGTAACACTTGGTTTTGACTATTGGTATAAGATATTATATAGGGCCAAGTGTTTTCTTTGAGGTTGCCTTTGACTATTGGTAATATTTTATGTAATTTTCAAATTATATCATTCGAAAATTCTTTCATGTTCCATTTTATAGAAAAAGATCCTTTCTTGTATGAATTTGATGGTATGCTTTGAGCAACTTGCATGTCCTATACTGCTCCTCTTTGGATACTCTAACTTCGCTAGAGGTTAGACTAACTTGTGACTAACCCTGAACTAACTATCGCCAAAGAGGTGTTTGGATGACAGGGTTAGATTGACAATAAATGCACTTGATGGAGAGAGAAAAGTGATTTTTCAGTGGGCCCCATGATAACTAGCTCCAATGAGCACCACTTGGCTAGTGGTACAGAGATCCAATTAGCACCTCTTGGGTGGGATAGTTTTTTTGGTGGGTTTGGTGCAACTTGCTCCAATTTCTCTACTCTAATAAAATATAGAGTTGGTGATGATGGTGTGCCTGCCATTCTGCAATATAGGTTGTCCGATTTATATCTGACGGATAGGATGGAAATAATGGTAATTTTGCAAAAAGATACCCACATCCCTCATTCGTCCTTTTGTCCCACAAGATAAACTACTCATACAAATGCATCTTGATGTTCTGTGCAACGCACGGGCATCTTGCTAGTAACCCTCATGTTTGGATACTTTAGGGTTATTTGAGCCCCAACTAGCTCAAACTAACTCTAACCCATGGATCCAAACAGGGCCAAAGTTAGTCTCGAAAAAAGCATTAATTCCTATATACATGGACAGACGGACTACATGATATTAGCAAACGCTGACCATTATTAGTAGTTCATAGGTTGGTTTCGATTTTTGATTCAGTTGTTGTGTTGCTACCATCGAATATTCGCGTGTGGTTTTTTCGAGAATAAAAAAAGAGGTAGTACTTACTGTGGGAAAGGTGAAGTGATGGTTGCTTTGCCCGACAAACTTGTTACTATGGGAATATTGGCGTAGCAGTGGATTCAACAAAGAGAGAAATTATGGTTGCTTCATCTGAGCAACTTACTGTGGCGAAGGTGGGGCTCTGTGATTTGACTCCTCACTAGTCATTATTAATGTGGCGCAATGACCGGGGTGAATCTTCCCTGCAGTTGTGCTCTTAATATTGCTGCATGGAAGGTGGAGCCGGATGAAGGATGTCCCACATGTCGGTGAAACAAAGTTGAATTGTTTCTGGCATTGCTATCAATCCTTCAAGATTTTTTCATATGTACGCATAATTTTCCAGCATGAGGCTGGTCATAGTGGGGAGTAACTTAGACTAGGAACATGCATGGTGGAGTAGTCTATGTTACTACCTTCATACCGGGTAGTAAACATATGGATGGTAACATGTAAGTCTTCTTTATTCAGATATAGACTCATTTTACCTCGGGGTGTGTTATGTTACAGTAACATATTATGTTACCACAAGCATCTCTTTCCTCATTAACTCCATGCCACATAAGCAATTTTTTCTTGGGATATGTTATGTTACTACTTAAGTTACTAACACTATGGCTAGCCTAATGAAATTATATTGTGACGCTATGAAGGTTTCAACTTAGGATTCATGTGTCCTCTTGCCTCAAGATTATCTTGTTACAACATTCCATCATCAAATACAAATGAAACAACCATGGTTGCAAATGCATCTCAATGGTTCGCAGATCAGCGCCAATATTCACATCACAACTGAAGACAAAGTTGTGAGAAGGTTTACAAATAGAGAAAACTATATAATTGATCGATGTTGTTCATAGGCATGGCTCCAATTCCTGGACATAGTGTTCATTGGTTGGCAGCTAGTTTCACCTAGCTCTGTAGCCAAAAAATAGGTGTATGGAGCAACTTCACAATCCAATCATTTTTGTGCAGCTCCACTAAAATCGAGCTGATCATCCCTATTTGCAAAGATATTCAGTCAGTGTGATTACAATAATAGTGAAACCAGATGATGAAACACAACACATACAAATAGAAGACGATCACCTTTGCAATCTCTCTTTAGGACTAGCTAGTTGTTGGAGAAGATTAGGCACGGAGTTGGATGAGGAGGATAGCAAAACCAACCTACCTTTCTGCACTCCCACAGAAATGTAAAAACGTTGCCCGTGTGACATTTTGGTGGAAATACACAAAACACTCTTAAGAAAAAACTAATTTTCGTAGTTCACCAAAAGGTCGCAATAGCAATGAGGTGAAATGGATAGCCTTGTTTGCAAAAGGTGGTAGAAAGGAAACAATTACTGCCCAATAACACGAGTACAAGACACATACGCCAATAAAGAAGAAGCATATTCCATGTAATAAGGGAAAGATAGTATCATGGTGGTTTATCAAAAACGGATTGAGGACGAAATTGCAAGATGGAAAGTACTACTGCCGAGATACGTTTTAAGCAAACAACTAAAGAAGATCCACATGCAGGATTTTGCACATGCAGCAACATGGGAAGATGGGCAGTGGAGCTAGGCCCGAGGCAGTTGTACCTGAGGGTCGTTGGGTTGTACCTAGGAGGGCGCCGGCGGCCGGGATCTTCCCATACTGCGATAGCAAGCAACTGGCAAAGGCCCTACCGCGTCGGAGCTTGGTCAGAGATAATGGCTTGTACCGCAAATCAGGATGTGCTGCCTCAACGCTGTCGAACAGAGAAATGATGCACATCCTCCCTTTTCGCCGGCGGACGGGATGCGGCTAGATCAGTGAAGAAAGGTGAGACAGAGAGGCCACCGCAGCCTTGTGTGAGATAGTTTGACGAGAGACAAACCCCGGCAGGCAGGCTCCATTTTATATAGTGGAGCAGATATTTCTTTTTTCCCGGCGTAGATCATTTTATATTCTGTACATGCCATTGAGGAGTATAACTTTATTTAATACTAAAGCGTCAATTCGAACTTTGTTCCGTCTATGCGTGGTACAGGACCCTCCTTCGAGTAAACAACCGCTACACGCGTCAAATTATCACGTGGGTTGCCTTTTCATACAGAAATGAACTCCATCGTGTACCCGCACGGGTGTGGCCGGGAATGAGACATGAGTACATGCGTCGTGCGTGTACCTCTTCTTTAGGTGCAGGTACATACGTGGTTGGGTGTGAGAGGGATGGTTTGTGCAAAACAGAGGCAATGTGTCGATATATCTCAATCAAAAAAACGTAACATATGCAATCTGTGTGACAATGTGTGTGAAATAGAGTCATGGATATATCATAGATAGAGGGAGTGATCCACGAGAAGATAGTGGAGGGATCATCGGCATGAGATATCGATAGAATCGATAACAGGGATGAAGTGTGTGGGTGCGCGATCGATAATGAGTGCCATCGAATTTGTGTTTGCCCGTGTCAAAGATACAGGGCGGATGGCCTACTGGAATGTGAGAGGGCAGAGGTGCAGTTGTTCTCTGTGGCATGGATACCTACACTACAAAAAAAATACACTTCCGTGATGATACGTGTTTGTCACAGTAGGTCGCGTTTTTTGTCATGCATGTACATCCATGACGATTTTATGACAAAATCAATATAGTCATACCTGTGCTGACGTAGAAGTGTTCCATGACATTACCAAAATTATCATCACGGAAGTGCCCACTTCCTTGACGATAAATCGCGCGTCACAGAAGTGCTTTCGTCAAGGGTGACCGACATGTGGCATCCACCGTAACGGAACGCCGTTAAGCTATCGGGTCCGGTTTTGGATCCGATAACCTGTTAACAACCCGGACCAATGGGGATTTCCCATGTGTAAAATCATCATTGGCCATAGGAAACACATGTTGCCTCACTGTTGGGACAGATGTCATCCACTCATTGGACAGGAGGCGCCGATGATAGGTCGACATGTGGCACGGACCAACAGTGGCCCATTGAGGGAGTCCTGGATAAGGGGGTATCCGGACAGCGGGACTGTATGCATCGTCCGTACTATAGAAGCGTCAAGATACAAGACTCAAGACTTCGGCTCGTGTCCGGATGGGACTCTCCTTTGCGTGGAAGACAAGCTTGGCGATCCGTATATTATGTTTCCTTCCTTGTAAACCGACTCCATGTAAACCCTAGCCCTCCGGTGTCTATATAAATAGGAGAGCATGGTCCTTAGAAGCCCGATCACAATTACAATCATACCATCATAGGCTAGCTCATAGGGTTTAGCCTCTACGATCTCGTGTTAGATCTACTCTTGTATTCCACATATCTTCAATATTAATCAAGCAGGAAGTAGGGTTTTACCTCCATCGGGAGGGCCTGAACCTGGGTAAACATTGTGTCCCTCGCTTCCTGTTACCATCAGCCTAAGACGCACAGATCGGGACCCCCTACCCGAGATCCGTCGGTTTTGACACCAACATTGGTGCTTTCATTGAAAGTTCCTCTATGTCATTGCTTCGAGGCTCGATGGCGTCTTCAATCGTCAACAACACAGTCCAGGGCGAGACTTTTCTCCTCGGACAGATCTTTATGTTCCGCGGTTCGCACCGCGGGCCAATTCGCTTGGCCAGTTGGAGCAGATCGACAGCTTCGCCCCTGGCCACCAGATCAGGTTCGGAAACTTGAACTACACAGCGGATATCCGCGGAGACTTGATATTCGACGAATTCAAGCCTGCGCCAGGAGGGCCGGACAGCCACGACGAGCACGGCCTAGACCTGCTGTCGGACAGTGCCCGTGACATCATCCCCGGAGCAGCCTTGGATCTAAATCCAGGGCAGGTCGCGTTGCCTATGGACGGAGGGCTGGACCCCGCTCCGTAGGCCGCACACTTATCGGTGGTAGAGCCGAACACGGGTCCCACCGCTATGGAGGCCTGTAATCCCGGACCCCTGGACTCATATCCGGCTGTTGGTCCTGGTCCGCTCACTCTCGAGCCAGTCGAGCCAGGTTGGGCTCCGGTAATGGAGTTTACCGCTGCGGACATCTTTCAGCACTCACCCTTTGGCGACATGCTGAACTCATTGAAGTCTCTCTCTTTATCAGGAGACGCTGGGCCGAACTATGTCCGACTGGAGTGGGAAGCAGGCGATGAAGGAATTCAATGCCCACCCACCACCCACTTTGTCGCCCCGATCGATGATTTAACCGACGTGCTCGACTTTGACTTTGAAGACATCGACGGTATGGACGACGATGCAGGAGACATACAGGAGCCACCGCTCATGGGGCGGTGGACAGCCACCTCTTCATAGGATATATATATATATATGGTGGACACTCCAAAAGAAATGAATGGCGATGAGGCAACGGAGGATAACCCCTCCAAGAAGAAAGCAAAGCATGGGCGTCGCCAGTGCCGCTCCAAGCCCTGCCAAGGCAATACCGGCGCCGGAGATGATACTAATCCGGACGGTGCCGACGATGAATACAACCCCGAACAGCCCGCCTTCGACCAGGCCGAACAAGAAGACGGGCATAACAGCACATACGAACAGGCGACGGACGGGTATCCAGAGGAGGACAACTACATGCCCCTCTCCGAAGACGAGATTAGACTCGGAGACGACTAGTTCGGCGTACCCGAAGACCCCGCAGAGCAGGCAAGCGCCGGCTTATTACCACTGTGAGAAGCCTGAACAAGAAGCAGCAGCAGCTCCAAGCTAATCAAGATCTGCTCACAGACAAATGGACAGAAGTCCTGGCAGCCGAGGAATACGGACTCGAGCGCCCCACGGCTGACCGGCCGCCTCGAGGTCGGGACAAAACGGCATATCAGCCGAAATAGCAGCTCGTACCCCCGCGCCGGTTTACTATGGCCTGGGGCAAGACCCAGGACCTGCACGATAAACTAGATAACATCGCAGGACAACCAAGATCGATCTACGGATTGCATGGGCACGCCGAAGCACTTGACGATGACCGTCATACCGGATACACTAACAGCAAATCCAGCCGGGCCGAATACAACTAGTCAGACGCATCCGGACTGCGCCGTGACATAGCCCGACATAGAGGCACCGCACACCCCCTATGATTCACTGATGAAGTGATGGATCACGAATTCCTAGAAGGGTTTAAACCCGTAAACATCGAATCATACAACGGCACCACATACCCCGCGGTATGGATTGAGGATTTCCTTCTCCACATTCACCTAGCCCGTGGAGATGATCTACATGCCATCAAGTATATTCCCCTTAAGCTCAAAGGACCTGCCTGGCATTGGCTAAATAGCCTGCCAGCAAATTCCGTTGGCAATTGGGAAAACCTGGAAGACGCATTCCTTGACAACTTCCAGGGCACATGTGTGCGACCTCGGGATGCCGATGACTTGAGCCACATAACTCAACAGCCCGGAGAATCAGCCAGGAAATTCTAGACTCGGTTCCTAACTAAAAAGAACCAAATAGTCGACTGTCCGGACGCCGAAGCCCTTGCGGGTTTCAAGCATAATATCTGTGACGAGTGGCTCACCAGACACCTCGGCCAGGAGAAACCCAAGTCCATGGCGGCTCTTACGACACTAATGACCCGCTTTTGTGCGGGCAAGGAAAGCTGGTTGGCTCGCAGTAGCACTATGTCACATTCTGGAACTTCAGATGTCTGGGACAATAATGGCAAGCCACGGCACAACAGACACAAGCGACAGAACAACGGCGACAGCACCGAGGATACGCCGGTCAATGCCGGATTCAGCGGATCGAAATCCAGTCAGTGGAAGCAGCCATACAAGCGCAACAATCAAGGATTGTCCAGTCTGGACCATATACTGGAGCGCTCGTGCCAAATTCATGGCACCCCAGACAAGCCAGCCAACCACACAACCAGAGACTGATGGGTCTTTAAACAGGCCGTCAAAATAAACGCTGAAAACAAGGACAAGGGGCTGCACAGCGATGATGACGATGAGCACCGGCGTCCGAACATGGGGGGCCAGAAGAAATCCCCCCCCCCAAGGTGAAAACGGTGAACATGATCTATGCCACCCACATCCCCAAGCGGGAACGGATGCGAGCACTGCGGGACGTATATGCGATGGAGCCAGTCATCCCCAAATTCAACCCATGGCCAGCTTGTCCGATCACCTTTGATCGTAGGGATCATCCTACTAGCATCCATCACGGCGGCTCAGCCGCATTGGTTTTAGACCCAATTATAGATGGATTTCACCTCACAACAGTCCTTATGGACGGAGGCAGCAGCCTGAACCTGCTTTATCAGGACAAAGTGCGGAAGATGGGCATCGATCCTTTAGGGATCAAGCCCACCAAAACCACCTTTAAAGGTGTCATTCCTGGAGTAGAGTCCCGTTGCACGGGCTCTATAACATTGGAAGTGGTCTTCGGATCTCCGGATAATTTCCGAAGCGAAGAGCTAATCTTCGATATCGTCCCTTTCCGTAGTGGTTACCATGCCCTACTCGGATGAACCACATTTGCTAGATTCAATGCGGTACCACACTATGCATACCTCAAGATCAAGATGCCAGGCCTGCGCGGGGTCATAACAGTCAACGGGAATATGGACTGCTCTCTCCGTACAGAAGAACATACTGCGGCCCTTGCGGCAGAAGTACAATGCGGCCTCCTCCGGCAAACCACCAATCCGGCGACGACATCTTCAAGCTCCGTCAAGCAAGGGCGGAACACCCCGCAGCAAGATCACCAGGCACGACAAGAGCAGGACTAGCAGTCCGGCCTCCGCTCAAATCCCATCAAAGCAGCATTCGTGCCACGCGTACACAATTACGCACTCAACATACCATGGGCGCAGGCGGAGGCGTATCAGGGGCTCATTCAACATTACGGTATCACTTCATAACCTTTCCATTCACCTTTAAGGACATTGCTTTAGTGCAGCTTCTCCAGAATAGCCGGATTGTCGGACTTACATAGGAGAGGAAACCCAGGAGGCAACAGGCTTTGGGCACAGCAGGAAACACCCAGGTGGAATCTATTTACGATCATTATTCCTGCTCTATCTATCTGTACGTAGCCTGCCCCTGGATAGGATATGTCAAATCATCCTATTTTGTCTCCGCTTAATGCATACATTATAAACATACGCTTAAATGTACTATTTATCAATGGGAGACCACATATAGCATCAACTTACTTATTTTTATTTGAGCATTTTTTATAAATGTCTATTTCATTTTGCATCCGTACACTTTGGTACGTGTAGTTTGCCAGGGGCTTCTTATGGTACCCCATAATACGGCAAGTCAAGTCCGAACACTTTCAACAGTGCGGCACCCCGAACTTATAGCATTATATGCATCAGCTCTGAATCATGTCTTGGGTTACGATTCGGATAGCCCGTCTCCCTTGCTTTGGTGCCTTACGTTCCGTTAATTCGGCTAAGGTACCGCAGGGAGAACTACTGTGATTGTGCCCTGGTTCTGCCGGACGAGCACCTCAGTAGAGAAAGCACAAAACTATCCGACATGATGTGGTAAGAGACTTGTCGCTGTTCGAGAGGTCTTAAAATCCTTAAAGATTTTTCCGCTTTACGTGTTAATTCGGCTTTGTCCGATATAGGTGCGTATAGTGCCCTAATTTGGCCTTCCGGATTCTAGGGGCTTCGCCGAAATTTAAAATCATATACTTCTATGGCTAAGTGAAGGTTATAAAGCTGTATAGTCCAATTGCCTGGTTCGCTGCGCTGGACACCTCCTTAAGGGACCAAACATTTGGATAAAGAGTGTCCGGGTTTTCCACGAACACCCCAGTACTAGTTACACGGGGGCGGAAGCCGACGACTGGCCTACTTTGAGAATTTGATAAACATCCGCACAGAAGGTAATATTTTAAATTACAAAAGTGCTACATAGCGCAAGTAACTTCTTCTTTGAATTACAAACATGACAGAAGTGAATTCATTCAAAAATTATGTCTTTGCTACATTCATTGGCCATGAGGCAAGCATGCTTCATAACGCCATCATAATACTTCTCGGGGACGCGATGCGGCTTGCCCTCCGGCGGCCCATCCTTCACCAGCTTCTCTGCATCCAGCTTGCCCCAATGCACCTTGGCGCGGGAAAGGGCCCGGCGGGCACCCTCAATGCAAACGGATCGTTTGATGACTTCCAGTCACGGACAGGAATCCACCATCCGCTTGATCAGGCCGAAGTAGCTGGTGGGCAGAAGCTCGCCAGGGCATATTCGGACTATAAGATCTTTCATAGCCACTTCGGTCGCCTTGTGGAGTTCGACCAACTGCTTCAGTTGGTCACTCAGAGGCGTTGCATGTTCGGCCCCATCATACTGGGACCAAAACAACTTCTCCGTTGAGCTCCCCACATGGGCACGGTAGAACTCCGCGGCATCTGATACGTTGCATGGCAGGTTTGCGAATGCCCCTGGAGAGCTCCGGATTCGAGTAAGTAAAAGAAACGCCTCCTCCACATGTTTGCTTTGCATAAAAAATTTCTTACCTGCCGCTATTTTCTTGGCCTCCTGGATCTCTTGCTAAGCCCTCTCGGCTTCGGCCTTGGCGTCTTTTGTACTTATGTCGGGGGTTGGGTACGACATATGCCAAAGGATGGCTTATCATGGTGGGAGCGAGTAGAACGTCGCCGGTGCCCGGAAGCGGGATGAGGCGAAGACATGCACGCCGGCGGAACTTACCCAGCTTCAGGCTTTCCGAGGAGATAACACCCCTACTGCTGCTCTGCGGGGTCTCCGCGTGGTCACTATGGCAAAGTGGATACAATGGTGCTCCTGGAGCTGTTTCTGGAGGTAGGAGAAGGCAAGGCTAGCTTCTCCTTCCTGTGATCTAAGGTCTATTCCTATCTCTGGGTCCGAACCCTTTGCATGGGTTTCCCGGGGGGTTTATATAGGCCTACCCCCCAGGGGTATAATAGTAACCCGGCTAGGAGCGGGTCCCAGCCGTCTATCTCTCAGGCCGCCGTCCTTCCTTGTGACTACTGGGGCCCGCCGACTGGCGGGCCCCGCGGACAGGCCTGAGACTGTAGCGGTAATCCAGATGACGCTGGCTTGGTCATGCGGTCATGGCTACAGCGCCGCCGTCTGGCGTGCGTTCACTATCGCCACTCTCCATCTTATCTGGTTAATGGCGTGTGGGGCCCGGGGGAGGGGTCGGCTGACTCCAGGGGGCCGACTCCCACCGGTCCGTATCCAGGGCACTCATGCCGTCTTCAGTCTACCCACTGACGGGCGGCCCCACCGCCATTGGGTCGTAGAGGCCGGCATCATGGGCACAGTGCGCCGCCTACTGTGGCTGAGGTCAGGGCAGGCATGGCAACAGTGCCGCGCCTCGCCGGAGATCTCCAGCGATACGGCTCACTGTAGCCATGCCGGCCCGTCGTAAGCAGGGGGGACGGCCACGCCATGGCCGTACCCCGCCTCATCCTTCGAGACGAGGGTGGAGTCGTGAGCCGACTCTCCATAGCCGGCCTCTCTGAAGGTCGCTGGCCAGGAGTCGGCTTGTCTTGGAGTCGCCATCTGGGACTCGGCTTGTCGCGGAGTTGCCGTCTGGGGCTCGGCATAACTTGGAGTCATCCCTGGGACTCGGCATATCTTGGAGTCGTCCCTGGGACTCGGCATATCTTGGAGTCGTCCCAGGGACTCGGCATGAGGGGCGCGGCCTGCCCCGATGTCTTGAAAGGTCCTGGGGCCCGGGTTGGCCTACCCGTGGCCCATTACTTCGACAGTAGTCCCCGAAGCTGGTGAAGCTCCGCGGACACTGCATCGTGGGGCGTCAACAGTTTCAATCTTCTGGGAGTGGATTCTGGGCTTCGGCTGCCGTCTCCCATCGGGCCGACTATCCAAGGTCGGATTTGCAGAGGGCCGCCCCGCCTCATAAAGAGCTCGAAAGTCGTGGCGGGAGACCAGGCGGCGTGCCTGATACGCTTCCCCGTGGCCATCAGTGCGGTCCTTTTGCATGGCGCCACGCGGCGGGGGTAGTCTGCCTTCCCACACACGTGACGGGACGGGCCGTCAGGCGGGGCCTGCCACTACCGCGCGTCGGCATTCGAACGGATCCGTTGCGGCCGTGCGGTCGGTTGGTTTTCCCACGTTGTTACTGCGCGCAGTAACTTCATGGGGTAAATCGCGGGGGCGTGGGGTCCTATGCACAGTTAATCCCACACCCGCCCCCTTCGGCTTCTCAGCCCACAAGGCTACAAG
>NC_041389.1:44838070-44892509 GCF_002162155.2 Triticum dicoccoides
AGAGCACGCGCTCCCATCTTCCCCGCTCCCTCCGCCTCCTCTTGCCTCCTTTCCTTCCCTTTGCTGCCGTTGAGCAAGAACACACCACACCAACGGCCATGAGCTCTTCCTCCGCCGCCGCGGCCCCTGCCGTGCGCTCCGGCGTGTGGGACAGCTCGGAGGTGGATGATGAGCATATCGAGTTCCTCCGCCTGACGCGTCGGCTCCCCGGCGCAGACCTCGTGCGCGCCCGCGCTGCGCCGGAGGGGGAGATTCGGCCGGCGCCGGAGGAGGGCGAGCGGGTCATCTTCCACTCGCACCTCATGCGCGGCCTGGGGCTGCCAGCGAGCGGCTTCTTCCGCGCCTTCCTAGAGTTCCACGGGATCCAGCCACACCACCTTACCCCAAACACGGTGGTGCTGCTGTCCGCCTTGGCCACTCTGTGCGAAGGCTTCCTTGGCGTCCTCCCCACCATTGAGTTGTGGGGAGAATTCTTCTCTTCCAAGCTCGGCATGCACGTTGCCGGCGTGCCGGCTCAATGCGGCGCCTTCATCGCGTTGCGGCGGTCGACGGCCGACAACCCGTTCCCCGCCATCGCGTTGATCAAATCGGTGAAGATGTGGCAACGGTCATACTTCTACGTGAAGAGCGTTGCCCCCGACGGGGATTGGGTCAATCTGCCGCTTTACGAAGCCGGCGCACCGGCTGGGAGGCTTCCTAGCTGGTCTTATCGAGCCAAGACGTTGACTCCCGCCGGAGCCGCCGCCGTGGCGCGGCTCCGAGTTCTGACACCGTCGGCGGGCCTCGTTGGGGCCGACTTGCTGGCCGCCTTTGTGGTGCGCCGAGTCCTCCCTCTCCAAGGCCGGCCTCAGCTGACCAGTCAGATGAGTGACCACCGGGACCCGAGTCGGATGTGCACCAAGGAAATGCCCCGCGCAGAGGTGGCAAACATGGTGAACCACATCGCGAACTGCGAGTTCGGGGAGGACTGGCAGTTCGGCAAGGAGCCGTACTCGCGCGCCAACCCCCCTCTAGTGGTAAGTCGCATCTCTTTGTTGCTTTGTCTTTTTCATAGCCGACTCCGACTTTTGATTTTTATTGGTTTCTTTGAACTAGAAACCCCTCATGCAGCCCGCAGCCGGCGTCACAAGACCGCCCCGCGAGTTCGTCCCCGACCGAGCGGAGAGCGACGTTGACGACCCCGACTTGGGGGCAGCGGCGATGGAAGCCGACACCGAAGGCGGGGGAGGAGGAGTGGTAGGCGGCTTCAGGCCCTCGGCCACATTCGCCGACTGGCCTGATGACGACCCCGAAGGGGAAGTCGCCCCGCGCCACCAGCCGAGGGTCGGCTCATCAGGCGCGGGTTCCTCTGCCGGCCAAGGCGGCTTGAAGAGGCGCCAGCCGGGGCCGAGTTCATTCGGCGGCAAGCCGAAGAAGCTCAAGGGGGCGGCCGCCGCGACCAGGCGGGAGGAGGCGGCCGCGAGGGCCAATCGCTTCCGCGGGGAAGTGAGGAGGCCGCCACTAGTCTCTGCGTAAGTGTTTCCTTGTCCTTATTTTCCCTCGGTGAATCTCGTCCGAGTTTCTCTTTTTCATTCCCTTTTTGCATCAGGGCTCCCCTTTCCCTTGAGAGGGTCGTCGCCCCCTCCGTCATGGGGTCGGAGGAGACGTCTTCCAACACTCGGCGGATTGACCCCGCGGCCGACCTCCAGGAGGCGATAGAGCGAAATGCGCGGGAGAAGCACGCTGAGGATGAGGCCGACCGCCTGGAGAAGGCGGAAGCCGAGAAGGCGGAGGCCTCCACACAGAAAAAACTGGAGTAGGCCGAAGCCGCCGCTGCAGCAAGGCAGCGAGCCAAGGAGGCCGCGCGTCGCCAGTCGGCGCAGTTTGTCACCCCACTGTCTTCGGCGCCTCCGCCCCCGGAGTTCACGGGGCAGACTGGAGAAACCGGCGCCGAGACTCCCGTCGTGGAGAAGGAGAGCGGCGAGGCCTCCATGTCGGACACGCTCGTGCCGCCACCGCCGCCTCCACTGCCATCTGGGAGATCGCACGGCAAACAGCCGGCGGGTCCGCCGGAGCCACCGACCGCAGACGAGTCCGAGGCGAGGCTGCTTCTCCAAGTCGCCTCGCTGGTGTGCCACCGTCTAGAGAGGGCGACCTCGGCGCCGCGACCCCGGGAGACTGACGCCGCCAGCTCGGCAACCCCAGACGCCGAGGCGACAAGTGCCGCACCCATCGGGTGGTTGCTCGGAGGCGGCACTGGGCCGCTGAATCAAGCGCTTCTGGACGACCAGGCGAAGCTGCGCGCCGAAGGCGACGCCCTTCAAACTTGCACCAGGGTGCATCTGGCAGCACGAACGGCCGTTCGAGTATGTTTCCTTTTTCTTTTTGATTCTTGTTTTTTCTCTGTGGTTGCGCGCCAGCGCACCCACTGGGTGTAGTCCCCGAGTTTCGGGCCGGCTGCTAAGCAGGTGGCTCGGAAATCCCTCTGGCGAGTTCCAAATCTTAACTTTGTCTTAAATGACTATTGCAGGAGTATCACAACCTCCGCGCTACCGCCTTCAACCGTAATGTTGAGGAGTTAGGCAGGCGGACTGCCGACTTGTTGGAGAGCCGGGGTGAGTCCTTCTTTTTTCTCGCGGGGGCGCGCTGGCGCACCCACGGGCTGTAGTCCCCGAGATTCGGGCCGACTGCTGAGCAGTCGGGCCGGATGTTCTCAGTGACTTTCTTTGTTGATGACTTATCTTCTTTCGTCTCTTTTCTTCTTCAGAGGCCAACGCCGCTCTTCAGCAGCAGCTAAGCGAGGCCAATACCGCCTTGCGCGCCAAGGAGGAGGAGTGCGGCAAGCTTGCCGCAGAGCGCGACCTGCTGGCTGCGCAGTTGGCCGAGCAGAAGGAGCTGCTCAAGAAGGCGCAGGACGAGGCCGAGAAGAAGGAGGCTGCTCTCCTGGCCGAGTTCGAGAGCGAGCGCTCCTCCTGGACTGGCAGGGAGGCGATGCTGACCTCCGGCTTCCACGAGATCGAGGACATCGTCGATGGTGAGTTTCTTTCCTTTCTTCGAGCTTCCGACTATAGGTCGAGTCGATTTCTGGTTTTTTTGATTCACTTCTTTTTTGTCTTGGCAGACTTCTTCCCTGGCCACTCACAGGCAGTCACTCTGGCCATCGAGGCTGGTCGCGAGCTGTGGAGGGCAAGCGGTGCGGAGATCGCCGCTAACGCCCCCTGAACCATCGATGAGCGGCTTCTGAGCATCGAAGCCCGTCTTCGTCCAGCCAACCGGCTGATGCGCCGACTTCAGCGTGCCGGCGCCCAGGCGGTTGCCGCTCTGTGGCCAGACATGCCAGCTCTGCGCACCGCCAGTCGGACCGCCGACTGGCTAGAGGTCGCCGCTGGCCGTCTTGAAGCTTGGAAGGGTTCCTCGGCCCGGGCCGGGGCACACCGGGCCTTGGAATACGTCAAGGTGTGGTATCCGGGGCTGGACCTGGACCGGCTGGCCGCATTCTATTCAGAGGCCGAGGCAGAGTTGGTGGCAGTGGAGGGTGCCCTTGTCGAACGTGCGGCGGCGATTGCCGACTACACGGACACCAGTGTCTTTTTCCCCGAGCGGGCTGCAGGCGGCGAGGAGGTGCCGCGAGAGTGGTTCGGGAGGAACCCGGACTTCGGCGAGGACTCGGCTGAGGTGATTGACTCCAGCACCGAGGAGGAAGGCGAGAGGGAGGTGCCAGAAGACGGAGCGGGCGTCCAGCCTCAGCTCGACCGCGCCTCCAGCAACGAGCCGCGTCGAGAGATGGTGACTGCCACCGGAGGCGATGAGACCGCCCAGCCGACCGCCCCGGCGCCTGACAACGCCGTCTCCTCCGATCCTCCGATCCCAGATGCCGCCTCCTAGGCTGCCGTCTTCGCCTCTGCTTTATCTGTCTTAGTAATCTTTTGGACAAGTAGAAGAGTCAAGCCACCTCGTGCCGTCTTGAATGGTCCCACCATGTCCAGGCCCTAGACTGCGAAGGGCCAGGCGATGGGGATAGTCTTGAGTGCAGAAGCTGGCTGACGTGGCTTGGAACGGAAAATCTGGCACCCTTTGCACTTTTGGACTAACTCTTTGGCCTCTTCCAGGGTAGTTGGCCAGAAGAAACCGTGCCGGAAGGCTTTGGCGACGAGTGCCCTTGAGGCCGCGTGGTGGCCGCACTCGCCTTCATGGACGTCTCTGAGAATTGCTTGGCCTTGTTCTGCCTCGACGCAGCGTTGGTAGACACCAGTGACGCTGCACCTGACCAGCTCTCTGTTGACTATGGTATAAGCTGCTGCTCGGCGTTGCACTTGCCGAGCTAAGATTTCATCGGTTGGCAGCTCTCTGTTTACTAGGAACTTGAGGATGGGCTGGGCCCATGAGGGTGCTGCTATTTCTTCAATTGCTACTAGTGCGACTTGGACAAGGGCGGCTGGGCTGGGAGGCGGCGGGTTGGAGTCCGTAGCCGCTTGCTGATTTGACGAAGTCCCCGGGTCGACTCTAGTAGTCCCCAGGCCGGGCTCTGGAGTCTTCGATCTTGCCACTGCAGTCCCCGGGCCGGGTTCTGAAGTCCCCGGGCCGTCTTCGACTTTGTCTTTCTTGGAATTGGATCTGACTTCTTCAGGTGGAGTCGGCACAAAGATTGAATCTGATTCTGGTGACGGCTTGATAGAAGGCTTGAGGAGGCGCCAAAGGGCGATGCCGGATGGTATTGCTTGGCGAGTGGAGCCGATCCGTGCCAAGGCGTCTGCTTGGTCGTTGTCGTTCCTTGGCACGTGGAGGAACTCGCACCCTCGAAGTATCCGCTGAGTTGCTGCACAAGGAATCGGTAGCTCGCCATGTTTGCGTCCTTGGCGTCCCAATCGCCAGATGATTGCTGGACCACCAAGTTAGAGTCGCCGTAACACAGGATCCGGCGAATGCCGAGCTCTTTGGCAAACCGGAGCCCGTGGATGAGCGCTTCATACTCAGCCATGTTGTTGGAGCCGGCGAAATGGATCTGCAGCGCATATCTGAGCTTGTCGCCCTTGGGGGAGGTGAGACGACGCCGGCTCCCAGGCCGGTGCGCATCTTGGAGCCATCGAAGTGCATCCGCCAATGGGTGGAGTCGGGCGCTGGAGGCAGATATTGGGTCTCAGCCCAATCGACGAGGAAGTCGGCCAGCGCTTGTGACTTGATGGCGGTGCGGGGCTCATAGTAGATGGTGTAGGGAGCCAAGTCGATGGCCCATTTGGCCACTCGGCCAGAAGCGTCTCGGCTTCCGATGATCTCGGCAAGTGGGGCTGTGTAGACCACAGTGATTGGATGCTCTTGGAAATAAGGCTTCAATTTCTTGGCGGCAAAATGCATGCCATAACACATCTTCTGGTAGTGGGGGTAGTTCTGCTTGGAGGCCGACAGTACCTCTCTCAGGTAATATACCGGTCTCTGGACAGGTAGCGCCTTGCCTTCCTCCTTGCGGTCGACTACAATGACTGTGCTGACTACCCGGCTAGTGGCGGCAATGTATAGGAGCATGGGATCTTTGGGAGTCGGAGCCGCCAGCACAGGGGGAGTAGTCAACATCTTCTTTAGCTGGAGAAAAGCTTCGTCCGCCTTGGGAGTCCATTCAAAAAAGTTGTCTTCTTCATGAGCTAGTACAGGGGGAGAGCCTTCTCGCCCAGCCGACTGATGAATCGGCTGATGGACGCCAAACAGCCGGTGACCTTTTGCACATCTAACAGTCGTCTGGGTGCTTCCATCCTCTCGATGGCCTTGATCTTCACAGGGTTGCACTCTATGCCGCGTTCGGAGACCAGGAAACCAAGGAGCTGGCCGGCTGGTACTCCTAAGACGCATTTCTCGGGGTTGAGCTTGATCTGTAATCGGCGCAGGTTTTCAAAGGTTTCCTTGAGATCTTCCAACAGAGTTCCACGTTTCTCCGTCTTCACCACCACATCATCCATGTAGACGTGGGATTTCTGCCGAGTTGCTTGAGGAGGCACTTCTGCATGCAACGCTGAAAGGTGGCGCCGGCATTCCTCAAGCCGAACGTCACGGTCAGGTAGCAGAAGGCACCAAACGGCATGATGAAGGCGGTCTTTAGTCTGTCAGCCGGGTTCAGCTTGATCTAGTGATATCCTGAATATGCATCTAAGAAACTCAACAGCTCGCATCCGGCTATGGAGTCTATCACCTGATCAATTCTTGGCAGAGCAAATGGGTCCTTGGGGCAGGCTTTGTTGAGGCTTGTGTAGTCAATACACATCCGCCACTGCTTGTTCTTCTTCAGCACCAGTACTGGGTTTGCCAGCCACTCTGGAAAAAACACTTCCATGATGAAGCCGGCTGCCAGGAGCCGGGCTATTTCTTCTCCAACAACTCTTCTCTTTTCTTCTGACAGGCGGCGCAAGGGCTGCCTGACGGGCTTCATATCAGATCGGACATGTAATTTGTGCTCGGCGAATTCCGTCGGTACACCAGGCATGTCTTTGGGGGACCATGCGAAGATGTCTCGATTCTCACGGAGGAAATCGACGAGCTCGCGTTCCTGTTTGCTATCAAGGCCTGTGCCGATGACAGCGTACCTCTCTGGGTGCTCCGGGTCCAAAGGTATCTTCTTCATTTCTTTGGCTGGCTTGAACGATCCTTCTACTTCCGACTCCTTGGGGTCGGGCGACAACTCGGGCTGCTTGCCGGGCATCGCCACGACCCGATCAAGAAGCCGTTTCTCAGCTGCGATCACCAAGGACTCGGCTAGCCGGCTGCTTTCGGCCGCGCAAGCGGACGACTGTTTGTACTCGCCGGCCACGGTCAGAATTCCCTTGGAACTTGGCATCTTCATCTTGAGGTAGGCATAGTGGGGGACAACCATGAACTTGGTGAGAGCTGGTCAGCCAAGCAACGCATGGTACGGGATCTCAAGGTCCACCACTTCAAACCAGACTGGCTCTCGGCGGAAATGATCTTTGTCCCCAAAGAGGACCTCTATCATGATCTTGCCGATTGGTGAGTAGGAAAGGCCAGGAACAATGCCGTGGAACACAGTCCGGCTGCTCTGAAGCTGTCTTTGCTTGATTCCTAACTTCTCCATTGTATCCTTGTACAGGATGTTGATACTGCTGCCTCCGTCTATCAGCACTCGTGAGAAGCGAGCGGCCCGCCTATCTGTGGCGAGTGTGGCGCCTAAGACCAAGGCGTAGGAGCCTGGACTCGGCATCACCTCTGGGTGATCGGCTCTGCTCCAACTGATGGGCCTCTCGGATCAGTGCATGAATTCTGGAGTGCTTGACGCGACTGCATTCACCTCTTGCTGCTGTTGGCGCCTGCAGCGCTGGTCGTCTGCCACACTGGTGAACACCATGTAGGCTCCGTGCTCATCTGGGAACTCGCCTTGTATGGCGCCGACTAGCCTAACAGCCGGCTGCTGGGGCGGCTGTGGCGGGGGCGGCCCAGCAGGCGGGGGAGGGAGTAGGCCGTCTCCCTTGGCGATTCTGGTCAGCCAGTGGCATTTCCGGGTGGTGTGGTTTGACGGCTTCGCGCCGCTGTGGAACTTGCAGGGGCCATCCAGGGTCTGCTCATAGGAGAAGGCCGGCAACCAGTTGGACTTGCCGCCCCTCTGCCGCTTCGCCGGAGGCGGTCCCTCCGGCTGTTGGTCTTCGACTGTCGCCACTTGCCGGCTGTTGGAGGCCGGCTGCGGGGCCTTGCGCTTGTGGTCGTTCTGCTGTTGCCGCCGACTGGAGTCCCCAGCCGGAGTTCTTGTAGCCTGAGGAGCGACTTTGCCAGTCGCGCTGACTTGAATCTCCGCCTTCATGGAGGAGTCGGCTGTGGCGTACTTGTCCGCCGTGATCAGTAGTTCATCGAGGGTCTCCGGCTCGTCGCAGAGAAGCTTGTGCTTGAGGAGGTTGCCTTCTCTGCACCCGGTAGTAAAGTACTCCATAGCCTGCACCTCGTGCACGCCTTCGCAGGAATTCCGGAGCTCGCCGCAGCGTGTGAGGTAGTCGAGAGTGGATTCGTTGGGACCTTGCACGCACAGGGAGAGTTGGCGAGGCTTGGGAGGTCGCTTGTATGTGCTCGTGAAGTTGCGGACGAAGGCCTCGGTGAAGTCGACCCAGTTGTTGATGCTGCGAGGCTTCAGACTATTTAACCATGTCCGGGCCGAGCCCTGGAGCATGAGCGGGACATATCTTACGGCAACACGCTTGTTGCCGTTTGCTATATTGACGGCTGTGGAGTAATCGATCAGCCAGTCTTCCGGCTTCACGGTGCCGGTATATTTGGGCGTGTCTCGGGGGATCGTGAACCCTTTGGGAAAGGGCTCATCTTGGATGCGGGGCCCAAAGCAGGGTGGACCCAACTCGTCTTCTTCTTCCAGCGCCAGGGACCGGTGGAGTCGGTCGATCCGGTGGCGGGCGTCGTTTTCTCCGACTCCCTCTCGGTGGCCGAGACGGTCGCCGAGAGTCGGATGTTCCATGGGCGGCGGGGAGACTCGCCTTTCTCTACGAGGAGGGGGAGGCAGATATTCGTCCTGCCGTTCCACCGCTTTGGAGCGGCCGTCTTGGTTGCGCTCGTTGGTGATGCGAGTCCTACTGTGGCTGATAGCCGGCTCCTTGTCCTTCTTTCTGCGGGCCCCGCCAGTCGGCGTCCGGGACGTCGCGCCTTGGTCTCGGCGGGGCGGCGGGTCATTGTTTTGTCGCTGCGGCGCCTCTGCGTGGCAGCCGGCCTTGTTCTGCGCGACGTCCGCGTCGAGGAGCTACTGAACTCGCTCCATCATCATGCGGCGCTCTTCGCCCTCGAAGTTGTCGACCTCGTCTGCCGCCGCCTAGGCGGCGCGGATGTTCTCCGCGAGCATGGCATACACAGGGCGATCAGCCCCGAATAGATTGGCATTGCCACGCCGCGTTGTCAGACCGCGCCTAGGCGGCTAGGCCCAGTTAGAGCCGGCGAGCCGCCCACGGCGCGATCCATCTCGCGCTGGTACGCTTCTGACAAGTGCCTCATGCTTGCCAACTTCTTCGCGCCCTTAATAAGCTGAAGGCGGCGTGCCTCCAGCGCCTCGGCGCCAGCGTCTCCAGGAATCGGTGCGGTAAGGTCTCGCAGAGCCGCGTCCAGCGGGTCGTGCGCTCCTTCACCAGAACGCTCGCCGTGATCGAGGACGAGAACTTCCGTGACGCTGCTTCCGTCGCTCCCCGCGTAAGGGAGCGGCTCGTCGTAGACCACCACATTGGTGGGAAACGCATCGAGCGACGCGGTGTCGGAGTCGACCAGCATCGGGTCGGTGGATCCTATGGACTCCAGGTCCCCGGCAGGCTCGCCGGCGATGTGGAGTTGGTCGAGGATATCTGCGAGGAGGCTCTCGGGGCCGCTTGTGTCTGCGTCGAACGCAGGCTCGTCGGAGAGGCCAACCTCACCAATAAGCTCGGCGAGGCTGCTGGCCGCGTAGGCGATATCAGCGCCGCGCAGCACGTCGGTGCAAACTCCATCTGGCGTGTCGGGCTGGCTGCACTCGCCAGGGAGGAAAAGGGTTCCCAGCCAGAGCAGATCTCCGGATGACGGTGCACCTCGCCCCACGGTGGGCGCCAAATGTCGGGGGTTGGGTACGACATATGCCAAAGGATGGCTTATCATGGTGGGAGCGAGTAGAACGTCGCCGGTGCCCGGAAGCGGGATGAGGCAAAGACATGCATGCCGGCGGAACATACCTAGCTTCAGGGCTCTCCGAGGAGATAACACCCCTACTGCTGCTCTGCGGGGTCTCCACATGGTCACTATGGCAAAGTGGCTACAATGGTGCTCCTGGAGCTGTTTCTGGAGGTAGGAGAAGGCAAGGCTAGCTTCTCCTTCCTGTGATCTAAGGTCTATTCCTATCTCTGGGTCCGAACCCTTTGCATGGGCTTCCCGGGGGGTTTATATAGGCCTACCCCCTAGGGGTACAATAGTAACCCGGCTGGGAGCGGGTCCCAGTCGTCTGTCTCTCAGGTCGTCGTCCTTCCTTCCGACTACTGGGGCCCGCCGACTAGCGGGCCCCACGGACAGGCCTGAGACTGTAGCGGTACTCCTGATGACGCTGGCTTGGTCATGCGGTCATGGCTACAGCGCCGCCGTTTGGCGTGCGTTCAGTGTCGCCACTCCCCATCTTATCTGGTTAATGCCGTGCGGGGCCCGGGGGAGGGGTCGGCCGACTCCAGGGGGCCGAATCCCATCGGTCCGTCTCCAGGGCACTCATGCCGTCTTTGGTCTACCCACTGACGGGCGGCCCCGCCGCCCTTGGGTCGTACAGGCCGGCATCGTGGGCACAGTGCGCCGCCTACTGTGGCTGAGGTCAGGGCAGGCATGGCAACAGTGCCGCGCCTCGCCGGAGATCTCCAGCGATACGGCTCACTGTAGCCATGCCGGCCCGTCGTAAGCAGGGGGGGACGGCCATGCCGTGGCCGTACCCCGCCTCGTCCTTCGAGACGAGGGTGGAGTCGTGGGCCAACTCTCCATAGCCGGCCTCTCTGGAGGTCGCCGGCTAGGAGTCGGCTTGTCTTGGAGTCGCCATCTGGGACTCGGCTTGTCGCGGAGTCGCCGTCTAGGGCTCGGCATAACTTGGAGTCGTCCTTGGGACTCGGTATATCTTGGAGTCGTCCCTCTGACTCGGCATATCTTGGAGTCGTCCCAGGGATTCGGCATGAGGGGCACGGCCTGCCCCGATGTCTTGAAAGGTCCTGGGGCTCGGGTTGGCCTACCTGTGGCCCATTACTCCGACAACTTATAAGGGCCTTCGCAAGCTCGGCCTCCTTTGCTTTAAGCTCCCGCTCCGCAGACTCGAGCTTCTTGCCGAGCTCCTGGAGCTCTTGTTGTACCTCGCCCACTCGGGCATCTTGCTTTTTGCGCTCCTTGAGTTGCAAGGCCGCTTTGTGTTCGGCCTCAGACAACACCTTCTTGAGAGACGCCACTTCGGTGGTGGCCTCTATTACCACATCACGACGTCTCGTCGTTAGCATAATCAAATTTTATTTACTATTTATTATATAAGAGAGGGAAATCATTTACCTTTGTTCTCTTTGAGCTGCCTCCTCGCGAGGCCGAGCTCTCCCTGTGCCCGCTCTAAATCCTGCGTCAGGCCGGCGATTTCGTCGTGCGAGCAGCAGCGGCCAGCAGCACAGCCTGTTTATTTACATTCAACACTTATTGTTAGATTCCTGTGGTTAATAATTGACCCTTCGTTTGGTTTTTCTTTCCGAACACCAAACAGAGTATCAGGGGCTACTACCTATCGGGTGGTGATTTTACACATTTTTATTGCTTACCTCAAAGCCTCTTAGGAGGCTAGTGCTGGCTTCGGTTAGTCCGCTCTTGGCGGACGAAACCTTCTGAATCACCACACTCATGAGAGTACGATGCTCTGCATCTAGGGAAGCGCCTCGAAGCGCTTCCAGCAGACAATCCGGCGCCTGGGGCGCAACGGAAGTCCTTGATACAAACGGCCCTCCCTCCATAACGAGGGGCTGCCCGCCTAAGTCCGGAACCACTGAAGGCTCCGGAACAGTGTTCGGCTGAGAGCCCGGCTTGCCGTGGCTCTCATCGACACGATCCGCGGGGACCTTGAACCCCGCGAGTCCGACGCTTGGGACGCCACCTTGAGGCGCCTCCAGGGCCACCTCCGCCATCATCGGGAGCCTCCAGGACAACACCTCCGTTTCGTCAGCAGGACGAGGAGATGTGGCCGTCGGGAGTGAGTTCATTGTTGACTCACTCAAGGACCCGTCCGAAGACGACACTCCCGGATGGGCCTGGCCGGACTGCATACAAAGTTCAGCATTATGAACAAAATTATGAAGCAAAAAATACGATTGAGTGCGGATACTTACGACCGCCCAAGGGGCTTCTTCCTAGGCAGCCACCCTTCCTCGCTATCGGCGGTGGTGGCGGAGTAGTCCGGAAGGGATGCCTTTCCCATCTTGGACATCCCAGTCTTCCCCACCAGGGTGGCCTTCCTCTTCTTCCCTCCCCCGACACGGGGAGGTGGTGTTTCTCCTTGTTCCTCCCCGCCTCCGCAGGAGGAATCTGCCTTATCGTCATCAGACGACAAGGGTATGACGGCCTTACGCCGAAGGCCTCTCCTGGCCCCCTGGTTCGCTGTCTCGGGCCCCCCATCCTTCCCGGACGGGGTGGCCTCTTCTTCTTCTTCTTCCCCTTCGGGGGAGGAGTGCGCCTCGTCATCTTCGGATAAGGCTTGTGCAACCTTACTTTGGAGATCCTTTCGGGTCCCCGGGGCCTTCTTATCGGCATTCTTCTCCGGCCCCTTATAGGGCAATGGGACCAACATCTTCGTTAGAAGATCATTGGCTGGGCTTTCCGGCAACAGAGCCGGACTGTCGATCCGCTCCGCTGTTTCCACATACTCCTAAAACAAATATACACAATCACTTAGGAATTCCCCCATGAGTACATTGGGAAGAACCGGACCCAGTGGCGGCCTAAGAACTCACCTGGGTAGGTTACCGTGCAGCATGGAGCCCGTGGTCCTCAGTTATGAGAGAAGGTACCTCGGTGGCCTTGAACAAAGCCTTCCATGCGTTCTTATGCTTCATGCCGTAGAGCCTCTGGAGCATCCGGTGTTCGGCCGGGACGAATTCCCACAAATTGAATGCCCGCCTTTGGCAATGAGCATGACTTTAATCACGTCGACAAGCTTGATGTTCTTGTCCTTCATGCCCTTGACGCAGGTGATGAGTCCGGTCAGATCTGCAGATTCGCCCCATAACATGCCCTTCTGTTCCCAGGAGGTGAGCCGCATAGGGGTCCCAGATCGAAACTCGGGGGCCGGCGTCCAGTCGACGTCGCGTGGCTCAGTGATGTAGAACCACCCCGATTGCCACCCCTTCATGGTTTCCGCAAAGGAGCCTTCAGGCCAGGTGACATTAGGCATCTTGCCCACCATGGCCCCTCTGCACTCCACTTGCTGACCGCTCACAATCTTCGGCTTCACGCAGAAGGTCTAGAGCCACAAGCCGAAATGAGGCTTGATGCGGAGGAAAGCCTCGCACACGATGATGAACGCCGAGATGTTGAGGATGAAGTTCGGAGCTAGATCATGAAAGTCTAGCCCGTAGTAGAACATAAGCCCGCGGACGAAGGGGTGGTGTGGAAACCCCAGTCCACGGACGAAGTGGGCAAGGAACATGACCCTCTCGTGGGGTCCTGGAGTTGGAATGACCTGCCCCTCGTCTGGTAGCCGGTGCGCTATGTCTGCGGCCAAGTATCCGGCCGCCCGGAGATTCGCGATCTTCTTCTCCGTCACGATGGAAGCCACCCACTTGCATCCTGCTCCGGACATGACTAACTGTGCAGAGAAGACCTGGACTAGGGCGCTGGAGCTCGAGGGGGCAAGAGTATGCGAGGGGAGGAAGAAGGCGTGGGTAAAAATGAGGAACTCTTATCCCTTTATAGAGGCGACGAAAGCGGTGCGCCTCCCCACTAGCCTGTTGAGAATCGCGTACTTCCCAAGCGCCATGATTGATGGCACGGGGGGATTACCCATACCTTTATTGATAAGAATCCCGCAATAAGGGGACATGATCTCTGCTTTGACAGGACGTGTCAAGGAAACTGCCTCGCAATACGTGTTGTGGCTGGTTGTGAAAAAACGGTTCGAATAATGACCTGGCCCTAATGGCATGTCACGTCGTCTAAAAGTTGTCAGCTGGAGTATCATTCTCTCTACGGTGGTATGTGAAGATCATTTTGCAGATCCAGACACGGTCTACGTGTTCGATGGTAACCTTGGAGTATTCGGAGGAGGAACCCACCTTGCAATGCTGAAGACAAGAGTGCGCGCCGGACTCATCGTCATTGAAGCCTGGTTCAAGGGCTACTGAGGGAGTCCTGGATAAGGGGGTATCCGGACAGCCGGACTGTATGCATCGTCCGGACTATAGAAGCGTCAAGATACAAGATTCAAGACTTCGGCTCGTGTCTGGATGGGACTCTCCTTTGCGTGGAAGACAAGCTTGGCGATCCGGATATTATGTTTCCTTCCTTGTAAACCGACTCAATGTAAACCCTAGCTCTCCGGTGTCTATATAAACCGGAGAGCATGGTCCTTAGAAGGCCGATCACAATTACAATCATACCATCATAGGCTAGCTCATAGGGTTTAGGCTCTACGATCTTGTGGTAGATCTGCTCTTGTATTCCACATATCTTCAATATTAATCAAGCAAGAAGTAGGGTTTTACCTTCATCGGGAGGGCCCGAGCCTGGGTAAACATTGTGTCCCTCGCTTCCTGTTACCGTCAGCCTAAGACGCATAGATCGGGACCCCCTACCCGAGATCCGCCGGTTTTGACACTGACACCCATTCTGGTGAAAAAGGCCGGCCTAGTAAAAATTAGCAGGCCGGCCCATATAAGGCCTACTTGTGTTAGGTCCATTTAAGCCCACGGCCCATATGAGATGTGCCAATTCGGCCAATCAATGGCACGTTAAAGATTTGACACCATTGTAGCCAATCATCAATTCGAGCCCGTTAACGGCCCGCTATATATTTGGGCTCAATATCGGGCCAATGACATTTCGTCCTGTTAACGGCCCATTCAATGGATGGGCCAATTTTCAGGATGTACATCTTTCAGCCTTTTAGTGACCCATTTAAATGTTGGGCTAATTTCCGGCCCAGTGTGTCTTTCAGGCTGTTGACGGCGCATAAATCAGATGGGCCATTTGTAGTCGGACCTGAGTTTCGGCCTTTTAGCGGCCCATTTAAGTGTTGGGCCAATTTCTGGCCCGGTGTCTATTTCATTGTGTTGACGGCCCATACATCAGTTGGGCCATTTGTAGTCGAACCTGAGTTTTGGCCTTTTAGCGACCCATTTAAGTGTTGGGCCAATTCCCGGCCATTTGTGCCTTCGGCCTGTTAACAGACCATAAATGAGTTGGGCCATTTGTAGTCGGACCTTAGTTTTGGCCTTTTAACGGCCCATGCCCTTTATGGTCCAATACCATCCCGGTTTCTCTTTTGGCCTGCTAAAGGCCCACAACACAGTTGGGCCATTTACAATATGACCTGACTTTCGGCCTCTTAGCGGCCCATGCTCTTCATGGTCCAGTACAAGCCCGCTATCTCTTTCGGCCTGCTAAAGGCCTACAGTATAGTTGGGCCATATGTAGCCCAAGCTTAGTAACGGCCTGTTAACGGCCCGTGGAATCAAATGGGCCCACCTGTTGCCCGCTTCGATGTCGGCTATTAACGACCCGGGAGGTAAGAGGGCCGACCATTAACTTTCGGCCTAGTAACGGCCCATTAACTTAATGGGCCCACTAAAGTTCGTACATGTCTTTAGGCCAAATTAGATAATTTGAGCCCATTACGACGAGCAATTATGCACAGGACCAAAACCGATCAAGCAAAGGTACAGCATACAGGGAATAACGTTGCACATCCAGCATATATTACAGGAAATTACATCCATAGGGTAATCAAAGATTGATTACAGTGCAAATAAATGAGCAGAACCTAACCATCTACAACGTCACAATATGCAACCTCAGCATAGATGACGCCCATAAGGATGTGGGCAAGTTCTTGCTGCTTTGCTACATTGTCTCTGAAAACATTTATCAGTTGTTGTGTCGCAAGACTCTGCGCCTCTGATTCATTCACCATTTCTATCATTGCTTCAGCCATTAATTTGTTCACAAACATACATTTATTCCATTGCATTCGAGACAGAGGATACTGAGCAGATTCAGATGGCGGTTTTGGCAGGCTTGTATTATTGATAGTGGAGAGTGTCTCGACCACTGCATCATAACATAAATTAGGAGGGGAACTAAACCAATTAATCATGAGTTATTGCCAAATTACCTTGCCTAGATTTATTGGGAAAAAACAATGGGGTTGCCTTACTGTTTTCAGAGTTTGTCTTCTTATCTTCAGCAGCCTGCACCAAATTAACACACTAGCATTGCTATCATTGGCCATGTCAGATAATAGGAAAGCAACATTGACACAATGAACGTTTGGGCAACTAGCCTACACCAAATTAACTCAATATGGCACATCTATCATCAGCCAGGTAAGGTAATACGAAAGCAACATTGACACAATGAATGGATGGGCAACCAGAGAAGCACTACAATTCAGTAATGTGAGTGATATGAGATAGTACACTCATGCAACTCAGTATGCAAAGCTACCAGGCAGTTTTCCTTACAAAAATCAACATTGGCGCCTTTAACATTTTTCTACAACTAATTTTAGATCAGATAAAGGTTAGATTCACGCCGATTAACAAAATACATGCTGATGTAAAAATATAGTGATATACTACAGGTACTTACATCAGCATTGGAGCACAAAAAATTCCCGCCAGATATTTTCCTCGAATACGATCCCAATGGAGGAAGTCTTCTATCGTTTAACCATATTTTCTAAAAGAGAGATCGGTAAGAAACATGTAGAAAATATGATTAGAATGCTATAAAATTTCATGATGTGAGGATACGCACACGCTTCTTAGAATGGAGTTGACATTCTTTTGCTGGACTGGAGCGGACTAGTTCTTTGGCCACTGGAATCTGCTTATTATCAGTGGGAGTTGGGTTTATCTGTGCTGCAGCAGTATCTATGAAAAATGGAGTTGGTTTATTATCTCCTGGCGTTTGGATCTTTAGCAAAGACCTGGTTTGTAACCCTTCAGATTCTAGCATAGCTGTCTTCCCCTTGCATGCCTTATATAGAAGAATGGTGCTTCAGTTATAAAACATGCTACAGCAGAGATGGAATAGGTACTGAAGAATAGAAAGGCATGACATATTGACATGTATTCCCTCCATCCCGAAATAAATGGATGGGTCTAGGCGTATTTCAGTTCTAGATACATCCAGTTTTATCCATTTATGTGACATGTAATCCGGACGGAGGGAGTATGATGTAAGAGCTAGGGATACGACAGGACAACACAGTAAAGAACACTGAAAACCCACTGTAGAACCAAAGTATTCAAACCCACTGATATGAGATAGTACACTCATGCAGCTTATGATGCAAAACTACAAGGCAATTTTCCTTACAAAAATCAACATTGTGGACTTTAATCATACATTTTGCTACAACTAAATTTAGATCAGATAAAGGTTGGATTCACGCCAATTAACAAAATACACGCTGATGTAAAAACATAGTGATATACAACAGGTACTTACATCTGCATTGGAGCATAGAGAATTCCTGCAAGAATCTTTCCTCACATACGATACCAGTGCAGAAATTCTTCTATATGTTAAGCTTATTTTCTAAAAGAGAGACGGGTACGAAACATGTAGAAAATATTATCAGCATGCTATAAAATTTCATGATGCAAGGATGCGCACACGCTTGTTAGTATGGAGTTGAGATATTTTTGCTGGACTGGAGCGGACTAGTTCTTTGGCCACTAGAATCTGCTTATTATCAGTAGGAGTTGGGTTTCTGAAAGCACAAGTGCTCCCTAGGTGGTTTTGGTAATTAATGTCAACATATCTCTTGTTGGACTAACACTTTTATCTAGTATATTTCAGATAAGTTCAGCAATGGAGTGGCATGGACTAAAGGATGTGGAACCCCTTCAAGATGATAAGGACAAAGGATTGGCTCAAGCTTCAAGATCAAGACTCTGCATTTTATGTTTTAGTGATCCAAGATCACATTGAGTCTATAGCAAAAGCCAATACTATCAAGGAGGGATGAGCTGTTGCTTAATGAGTTTCTTGCTCCACAGTGCTTAGTGATATGCTCCAAAGCCCTCAAATACTTTCTCACATCCACATATATGACCTAAACCTAAAGTCCAACTCGGCCCCACTAATTCTTTCTATACGGCGCCACCGAGTTCAGATGTCATAGCCACTGCCACAAACCCTAGGCATATCGGTCTCACCGATAGGGATCTCGGTCTCACCGAGATGGGATTGTAATCTCTCTGTGTATGTCCATTATCAAAATCGGTCTCACCGAGTTTGAGCAATCGGTACTACCGAGATTACAATGCAAACTCTCTAGTTAACTTACTACCAAAATCGGTCTCACCGAGTTTGAGTAATCGGTTCCACCGAGTTTGCCTGACCAACTCTCTGGTTAGCTTATTACCAAAATCGTTCTCGCCGAGATTACGTTATGCCCTAACCCTAACCATATCGGTCCTACCGAGTTGCATTTCGGTCCCACCGAAAACCCTAACGGTCACATTGTTTACTAAATCGGCCTGACCGAGTTTGTTGATTCATTCCCACCGAGATTGGTAAATTGTGTGTAACGGTTAGATTTTGTGTGGAGGCTATATATATACCCCTCCACCTCCTCTTCATTCGTGGAGAGAGCCATCAGAACAAACCTACACTTCCAACTTACCATTTCTAAGAGAGAACTACCTACTCATGTGTTGAGGCCAAGATATTCCATTCCTACCATATGAATCTTGATCTCTAGCCTTCCCCAAGTTGCTTTCCACTCAAATCTTCTTTCCACCAGATCCAAATCCTGTGAGAGAGAGTTGAGTGTTGGGGAGACTATCATTTGAAGCACAAGAGCAAGGAGTTCATCATCAACACACCATTTGTTACTTCTTGGAGCGTGGTGTCTCCTAGATTGGCTAGTTGTCACTTGGGAGCCTCCGAAAAGATTGTGGAGTTGAACGAAGGAGTTTGTAAGGGAAAGGAGATCGCCTACTTCATGAAGATCTACCTCTAGTGAGGCAAGTCCTTCATGGGCGACGGCCATGGTGGGATAGACAAGGTTGCTTCTTCGTGGTCCCTTCTTGGGTGGAGCCCTCCGTGGACTCACGCAACCGTTACCCTTCGTGGGTTGAAGTCTCCATCAACGTGGACGTACGATAGCACCACCTATCGGAACCACGGCTCAAAAATCACCGTGTCTCCAAATTGCATTTGAAATCTCCAAACCCTTCTCTTTACATTCTTGCAAGTTGCATGCTTTACTTTACGCTGCTCATATACTCTTTGCATGCTTGTGAAGATTGCTTGACTTGTGCTAAGATAGCTAAAATCTGCCAAAGTCTAAAATTGGGAAAAGGCATATTTTTTAATTGGTCAAGTAGTCTAATCACTCCCCTCTAGACTTACTTCTCAAGGTCCTACAGTTTCTCTGTGCTGGAGCATTATCTATAAAAACTGGAGTTGGTTTATTATCTCCTGGCGTTTGGATCTTTGGCAAAGACCTTGTTTGTAACTGTTGGGAATATAATTACTGAGTGTAAACCGCCCAGGAGGGGCCGGTTCACCCTCAACTATATTGAAGCCCATGAAGACTCAGAAGATAGCGCTTTACTATGAAGCTTAGAGGCCCGAACCCAATGGCGGATTAGGGCCCATAGTGGTAAACCGCCATAGTCATATAGCTTGTATTGTAAGATAAGGAAAGGAGAGACCAAACCGATCACTTGTATGAGTTGGCCTCGGGACTCTGTAAACCGGCTGGGCGTCAACCCGTGTATATAAGGGGACAAACCGGCGGCGGTTTAAGGACAAGAAACAACAACTCGATAGCCATGCATAGCTCGTTTAGCTCCCTGGTTAGCGAGACCCAATAATCCCATCACAACTATACGTAGGCCTTTACCTTCATCGAAGGGGCCGAACTAGTATAAAAACCCTCGTGTCCTTTGTCCGGTTTCACCCCTTTAAGCTAACCCGTAGCGATGGATCCACGACTAAGTCCTTCTATGAGGACATCTGATGTGATATTTCCACGACAGTTGGCACCCACCCTGGGGCTATCACATGATGGTTTCGAGTTCTTGAAGGGCAGCTTTGAAGGGCTCAAAGGATACACTGTGGGCTGGATGACCAAGAGTCGTCACGGGAAGCTCTACATCGACGATGCAGGCTGGGGCCCCGAGGCCGGCTCAATCGAGTATGGGTACCGGGTACCCTTCGGCGGAATTCACGTCTTCATCGGCAAGATCGGCGAACCGGGCCCTAAGCCGGACATCTGCACCGACCTCATCGAAACGGCTCAGCATGCAAGTCCTGCCCGGATTCAGCCTGCCATGAAGCGTGCATTCGTGGGATGTGTCCACGGGATCGGATCTGAACCGGTGTCTGAGGGTGAGACGGTCGCTTATTCCGACGGTGAATCATCCGCTGGTGAAACTAAATCCCTGCACCAAGTTCAGGATGGCGTTTTTGAAGGGTATTCCGATGGCACCAGTATTCCGGAATTTCTTGAACCGCCGAACCACATTGGAATCTTCATGGCCGGAACACAGCCAACCTTGCAAAACTCTACTGTGGCGGCGTCTGGACCAGTAGCAGGGGCAGGAGGCTCCTCACGCTGGCCGGCTCAAGTTCTCTCCGGTTTGATGGATGCCTGGGCGACCTTATTGACCACAGCAGTTACACCGGCGACGCAGGGTCAGCACAATGCGGACATTGCAAGGCTGAAGGATCAGATCACACAAGCCAAGGAAGATTTGGTGGCGGAAGAGATACGGATGACTGAGGAACGGGCCGCTTTAGATGCCCAGGCGCAGAGGATTCAAGCCGAGAATTATCAACTTTTGATGGATCAGAACGCTTCAAATCAAGTATTCAGGAGGAGACATAAATCTCGCTTGCCGGCGGATTACAATGCGATGAATCTCTTTGATACGCCAGGAGCAGGGACTAGCAACCCGGCGGCAGTGAACCGGACCATTATGCCAAGGACCGGACCGCCGGATCAACCTCAGGTGATGGGTCCACCTCAACTATGGACAACCCACCGCGGTATACCACACCACCGTCGGGTCACTTCTCTACCCCTTTGGACAATATGATAGCAGTAGCATCCCGGTTGGCCGCTATTCCAATAGAAGGTGAATCGCTGGCGGCGGTCGAGACATGGCGGGGCAGGGATCTTCTTCAAATGGCTCTGACATAGCAGCAAGCTTACTCGTATAGCCGAGACAGGGTTCACTCAACTCCATGCCCGAGCAAAAGCTATAGCAGGCATATAGATGAACCGGAAGTGTCCAGCAGTGCGCGGCGCCGCATTGTCCCTCAAGGGCCTAATCCGGCGTGTGGTGATGTGAACGCTCAGGACGTGGTGGATAATGGCAGAGCATGAAGGGAGGCCGCTTTAGCAGCACAACATACGGGTCAATATCAACCCGCCCCGGTTCAGCCAGCAGCGTCAGTGGACCGAGGCACCGGGCTTGCTTTCAGTTCGTGGGGAGTGCCGCGTCTTATTCCGGCTCTCTGTAATGTGTGATTGCCTAAGGATTTTAAGGGCGCACGTAAGGTACCGAATTATACCGCTGATCAGCCACCCGAGGCGTGGGTGGAAAGTTATGAGGTGGCAATGGAGATGCTGGATGTGGATGAAGCGTCTTGTGCAAAGTATTTCTTGATGATGTTGGAGGGAACAGTCCTTACATGGTTGAAAAACATGCAAGCTAACTCCGTTGAGCCATGGGACCAGTTGAAGGCCCGGTTTATAGCCAATTTCAAGGACACATGTAAGCAGCCTATGTCCATTGTGGATGTCGACGCCTGTGTGCAAGGGGAGAACGAGTCAACAACTCATTGGGTGCCACAAGTTTCAGAAGTCTTGCATTCTTCGGACCGGATTAATGCCGGCCAAGCAATCATCACGCTGGAACGTAATTGCCGGTTTAAGTCACTGAAGATAAAGTTGGGATGGCTCAAGCGCCACTGCAATGACATGGGCACCCTTATGGCCGCCTTGGTCAAGTATGCCGATTCTGATAATACCAAGGATCCCGATTCTGATGAAGAGAAACCGGAGAAGGGAAAGAAGAACGGCGGTGCAAAGGGACAGCAGCACAACTAAGGAGGCCATGGGAATAACGGTAAGCGTAAAGCGGATTCAGATTTTGTAGCTAACGCTAATGTGCAGCGTCGTAAGGGTAAACTGCCCCAGCGTTGCGGCGGAATGAATCTGGAGCGCTTGTTAAATCAACCCTGCCCAAAACATGGGACCAAGGAGGTTCCTGCAACGCATCTTTGGAAAGATTTTCACATTATGAAGGATTTCAAAAACTCTGATCTTTTCCTGTATGATCAGGGTCCATCGGGCGGTTCAGGTCCAGGTTTTCATGGTGGCGGCGGTTCAAACTCTGGATTTCAAAATAATCAGAGCAACTAGAACAACCAAGGTGGTAATAACCAGCAGAGTAATCAAGGAAATCAGCAGCAGTTGGGTTATCAGAGTCACCCAAAGCAATTGAATGGTGGGCAGTATCATGTGTTCACCACTAGTTTGTGCAAGCGTGATCAGAAGCTTCACAAGAGGGTTATTAATGTTGTTGAACCGGCAGTACCACGTTACCTGCGGTGGTCTGAGCAACCTATTGTGTGGAGCAAAGAGGATCATCCGTCCCGGGTTGACAATCCGGGTCACCTGGCTTTGGTGGTGGCACCTCAGGTGGGAGGTTATAAGTTCACCAAGGTACTCATGGATGGAGGGAGCAGTATCAATATTCTGTATTATGAGACCTTCCATCGCATGGGGTTGACAGACAAGAGTCTTAAACCGTCCAACACTGTTTTCCATGGTGTGGTACCAAGTAAATCGGCGTATCCTATTGGTAAGATCGCTTTGCAGGTTGTGTTTGGTGATGAACATGACTCCCGGCCTGAGACATTGACTTTTGAAATGGTGAGGATCCAGAGCCCGTACCACGCACTGTTTGGGCGACCGGCTTATGCAAAGTTCATGGAAAGGCCATGTTACATTTATTTGCAGCTCAAGATGCCGGGTCACAAGGGGACTGTCGGTGTCAAAACCGGCGGATCTCGGGTAGGGGGTCCCGAACTGTGCGTCTAGGCGGATGGTAACAGGAGACAAGGGACACGATGTTTTTACCTAGGTTCAGGCCCTCTCGATGGAGGTAAAACCATACTCCTGCTTGATTAATATTGATGATATGGGTAGTACGAGAGTAGATCTACCACGAGATCGGAGTGGCTAAACCCTAGAATCTAGCCTATGGTATGATTGTTGTTCATCCTACGGACTAAAACTCTCCGGTTTATATAGACACCGGAGAGGGCTAGGGTTACACAGAGTCGGTTACAATGGGAGGAGATCTTCATATCGTATCGCCAAGCTTGCCTTCCACGCCAAGGAAAGTCCCATCCGGACACGGGACGGAGTCTTCAATCTTGTATCTTCATAGTCCGGGAGTCCGGCCAAAGGTGATAGTCCGGCCATCCGAACACCCCCTAATCCAGGACTCCCTCAGTAGCCCCTGAACCAGGCTTCAATGACGACGAGTCCGACGCGCAAGTTGTCTTTGGCATTGCAAGGAGGGTTCTCCCACGAATTCTCTGTATCCGTCGAATAGTGTCCGGCTTCTAGTGCGTGCTGCCCTCCTCCGCTTCTGTGCCCCATAATGACCATCTTCCACGTGTCACACGAATGAGAAAAGCCAGGGGCTTTTTCAGTTACTCCCCTGGTTGCGTTAATGAACCGCCCATAAAAGAGACGGGGATTTAGATCCAATTCACACCATCTTCCCTCCGCGAGATTTCATCAGAGTGCCTTCGACAGAGATCCATTCGACCATGGCCAGTCGGTGCAGCTCCTCCTCTCGCCCCTCCAGCGCTCGGCCCAGAGATTGGGGGTAGTGTTCCGTCCCGCATAGCGAGCTAGTAGTGCTTCATTCCAAGGGGCTTCTCCCCCCAGCATATATGGTCCCAGTTTGAGCCGGGATTGCTACCTATAGCGACGGAGAGCAGGTGGAGAGCATCCCCAATCCCTCTCGAGGAGAGCGGGTATGCCTAGTCCCTTATTTGATGAGAGGACTCGGATTTCCAATTCATCCATTTCTCTGAGGGTTGCTGGAGTTCTACGGCCTCCAGCTACACAACCTCACGCCCGCCTCCATTCTGCACATTGCGGGCTTTGTGGCCCTCTACGAGCTATTCTTGGGCGTTGAGGCCCATTTAGCTCTGTGGAAGAGGTTGTTTTGCCTTGTGCCTCGTTCTCAGGAGGGGTCTATTTATCAAGTGGGCGGAGCCGAACTATGGCGCATCGCTGGGATCGGATATCTATCCGGCACCCCAAAGAGGTTGTCCGAAGACTGGCCCTCGGAATGGTTTTATATAGATGACGTACCCCTGCCGGACCATGTACGGATCGGCCTCCCCGAGTTCAATAATTCCCCGTTGAAGAAGCGCCTGAGTTGGCGCCCATGGAACCCTCAAAGGGAAGCTGACAGGGACGTCCTGTACCTGATGAGCCGGATAAGGTTGTTGGCTCCGGACTGACCATGATCAAGGTCATGGCCATATGCATCACGCGAGGGGTGCAGCCGCTTCAATACAGAGGCCACCCCATGTGGGATTTCAACGGGGAGGATAATGCTACCCGGTGCGGTCGCAAGGGGCCAGATTCGGCCGCCACTTTAACGAGAATCTTATCCGCTTTGTACAAGGGGGAAGAGGAAGAATTCCTCCGCGTCAACCCGGAAGGCGGATTCTCTATGTACAATCCTCCTAGTTGGGTGAGCGGACACTTTCACTTGCCTATACGTTTTCGAAATTCCCATAGTTGAGTACTTAGACTAGTAATGTTTAAACGCAGGAGCTACGCCAGGCTGTGAAGGAAATAAACAGCTCTGCTCCACAACCCGAGGATCCGGAACGGTCCCTCGATCCGGACTCCCAAGAAGATCCGGACTTATGCGTGGACTTGGTTGATGGAGTATTTCATCAATTGAGCAAGGATAACTCTTTAGTGGCCATCACGGCGACTATCCCGGACTACTTCCAGCCTCCAAGGTAACTAAGACCGAAGTCCCAGTATTCTCATGTTTTATCTTGCATGTCTTGCACTAACAACGTTTCGCAGGGTAAATCCTTGAGGCGGAAGGCTGAGCCCACGATGGGCAGCCAACAAGGGCCGCTGAAACCAGGCGGGCAAAAAAGAAGTGCGGACCAGATCGAGATTCCGGTGCAATGGTATGGTGTGCGGATTTAACACCTAGGGCTTATGCCCTTGAGTCCTACTAATGCTTATGATTTTCTTAGAAAGAAGAGAGCCTGCCGGACTATGTCCGCCGGCCAAGTTTCGAGCCCGGGTCCGGAAGCGGAGGCAGACACGGGACGCGCCTCGGGCGCTCCTCCGACAGAGGGCGCCGACGGGCTATCTGCCACTAATTCAGAGGTGGAGAGTGCCCTAAAACACAGGCGTCGCCGGACTATTCTCCGTGACGCGTGTTTTTCCCCAGAGGCGTTGGACGCCTTTAATACAGGAGATGCGTATCTCCGTGCTGCTCAAAATTGTCTAGCCAGAGCCACGGAGCAGTATGTGAAAGACATACAGTTGAGTAGAATTGAAGGTTATATATGTCAGTAGCCCCGAGACTTGAAATAGTGAAGATAACTGTTTGAAGGATCATGTGCTATGCAGTGTCTTACAAAGAAGAACACGCAATTGTCCCAGGAGCTCGAAGAGTGCAAGGCTCAGCTCGAGGCCACATTGGCCGCTTCAGAGAAGTCAAGGGGACGCCCGCAGGTAATATGTGCTTCGAAAGGTACCTCCGTTTTGTAATGCGGCAGGCGTGCAGCCCTGACTATAATAATGCAGATGAGGCTGGAGCAAATCCGGACCAGCAACAACTCCTACGCCAACTAAAGGCTGGCGAGAACGTGCTGACGAGGGTGAGGCAAGAGAAGAACAAGCTTCAAGACGTCAATACCCAGCTAGGCGAGGAACTAAAAGATGTTCGCATTCAGCTGTCTTCTACCGTAAAGGAGAATCGGCGACTTCGACGCGGCATTTTTAGTAAGTGCTTGAACGAATCTTCGAAAAAAGAATTCGGTGAGGAAGTCGATTGAAAGAGCTATGTCTATAGGTCTTCTGACGGGTCGTCCAGCGGAGGAAATGCCCAGTTCATCGGGAGACCATCTTCCCGAGCTGTTGTAACTACACGAGCGAGTTCGGCAGGCAATGCGAGGCGTCATCCAGGCTATGTGGCCATCCCTCTCCGTGCCCGAAGGCCTTGAGGAGCTTGCCAAGAAGCTGGAGGGAGTGCGCCAGCGCTTCCGGTTATGGAAGATATTGGCTTGCCGTCAAGGTTCCAGGGAGGCCTGGGCCATGGTGAAGACTCGGTACACGAAGTCTGACCCAAACCACATGGCCGAGGTCGGCCCTATAGGTCCGGACGGAGAGGAGATCCCGGTCAGCTTGGCATATGGCCAGGTGGAGCTGGCTGCCAAGTATTCCCAAGAGGACTGTAAATTAGACCGCCTGTTAGATGGCTTTGAAGAAGAATATGCCGAGTCGGATTGACTATGTAAAAATGACATAAAAAATGTCCTCTAGCCGGATTGTAGATCGTTTGTCATTGCGGACCTTTTCGCTTCGACCTCTGGACCATATAGTCCGGAGTGTGTCCGAATACCCTCTTGGTTATGTAA
The DNA here is from genome assembly GCF_002162155.2 of Triticum dicoccoides. Classification (NCBI taxonomy): domain Eukaryota; kingdom Viridiplantae; phylum Streptophyta; class Magnoliopsida; order Poales; family Poaceae; genus Triticum; species Triticum dicoccoides. Next base: position 44,864,441 of record NC_041389.1, read on the forward strand.
GAACCGGGGCATGCATGGAGACAAGGTGTAGGGGTCATAAGTGCTTTAGCAGACAAGTGCCCAACTAGTTATGTTATATTACATGGTTAGTAAGAAACATCTTCCAGAGAGAATAGTTCCGTTAGGGGTTCCTTTCGCTGGGAGGCATGCCCTAAAGTGCATGTCCGAACTGCCAGAAAGAGCAGAAAAGCATCTTGGGGCAAAAAAGTAAATACAAAAGATCATCTTTTAGCTCACCGACCGAATATTCCCTTAAGAATGCTAGCTTTCGGCTTCACCCAGTCTAAGGTACACATCTGGCTGACCAGGCAGTAACAATCGCAGAGGTGCTCCCTTTACCACCTAGCCGAACAAACGGGAACGTAGGGGTAAGCACAGGAGCCAGGCAACCCAGCTTGGCCAAAACTTAAGTCATATCGATGCATATAATGGTGTATAAAAGGTTCATGCGGAAGCATTACACATGTTTTGGGCCTGAGGCCCATTTTATATAAACTTCTTGGTAGAGAAGCCCCCAGGTATTGTGAGCGCAGGTAGCGCGTCGGGTGCGTGCGAATATTGCACATGCAAGCCCCTAAGGGCTTTTGAGAAAAAGGGGGAGGGAGAAGGAACAAAATCCTTGACTGCCAAAAATAAAAACAAAAAATAAAACAAAGGGACGAGGGAAGGAGACGAACACGGAGTCCGGCGCTAGGCATAGAACCTTCGTAGGCGTGATGCATTCCATGGGTTCGGCTCGAGTCGGTTGTCCGATGCGCCTCGCAGACGGTACGCTCCGCCAGTCAGTACTTGGTCGATGATGAAGGGGCCCTCCCATTTGGGCTTTAATTTATCCTTTTTCTTGTCCGGCAGGCGTAGAACTAGTTCGCCAACGTTATACGCTTTGGCCCGTACTTTTCTGCTTTGATATCTTCGAGCCTGCTGTTGATAGAATGCGGAATGAGCCTTTGCCACGTCGCACTCCTCTTCCAATGCATCCAAGCTGTCCTGCCGATCGAGCTCGGCTTCTCTTTCTTCGTACATGCGCACTCGAGGTGAGTCATGGATTATGTCGCATGGCAGTACTGCCTCTGCGCCGTATACCATAAAAATGGTGTGAATCCGGTAGTGCGATTCGGCGTGGTCCGCAGCCCCCAGAGTACGGAGTCAAGCTCCTCTACCCAGTGCGTGTCAGATTCCTTGAGGGATCGCACTAGTCTGGGTTTGATGCCGCTCATAATGAGACCGTTGGCCCGTTCGACTTGACCGTTAGTTTGAGGGTGATAGACAGAAGCGTAGTCGAGCTTGATGCCCATGTTTTTGCACCAAATTTTGACTTCATCGGCCGTGAAGTTTGTGCCGTTGTCGGTTATGATGCTGTGGGGGACACCATAGCGGTGTACAACCCTGGAAAGGAAGTCTATCACTGGTCCGAATTCGGCCATTTTTACAGGCTTGGCTTCTATCCATTTGGTGAATTTGTCCACCATGACCAGTAGGTATTTTTGCTTGTGGGTTCCTCCTTTAAGGGGTCCGACCATGTCAAGCCCCCAGACCGCGAAAGGCCAGGTAATGGGTATAGTTTGTAGGGCGGTAGGCGGCATGTGACTTTGGTTGGCGAATAACTGGCAACCAACACATCGTTGCACTAAGTCCTGAGCGTCTGCCCGGGCCATTGGCCAATAAAATCCGGTACGGAAGGCCTTGCTTACAAGGGTCCGCGCTGCGGCGTGGTGCCCGCCAAGTCCGGCATGGATTTCAGCCAAAAGGTCTCGTCCTTCTTCTTCGTAGATACACCTTTGAAGGACTACGGTTGTGCTTTTCTTGTAAAGCTCTCCCTCGTGGACTTTGTAGGCTTTAGATCGCCGCACTATGCAGCAGGCCTCGTTTTGGTCCTCGAGAAGTTCCTGCCTAGTTAGGTAGGCTAGGAATGGCTCTGTCCAAGGGGCAATGACTGCCATTATTTGGTGGGCTGACGGCGTTGTTTCGTTGGCGTAGCCCCCAATTGTGTCAGGATGCTCGGTGAGGGGCAGTGTAGTTGTGTCCGGGCTAATGTTTCCGGATTCTCCGCCCCGTGATACAGATGGCTTGAACAGCCTTTCTAGGAAGATGTTGGGAGGGACGACCTCGCGCTTGGCGCCGATGCGTGCCAGCACGTCTGCTGCTTGGTTATTTTCCCGGGCTATGTGATGAAACTCGAGCCCCTCAAACCGAGCTGACATCTTCAAGATGGCATTGCAGTAAGCTGCCATTTTTGGGCCCTTGGCGTCGAAGTCTCCATTTATTTGGGATATTGCGAGATTTGAATCCCCGTGGACCTCTAGGCGCTGAATGCCCATGGAGACTGCTATTTGGAGGCCATGTAAAAGGGCCTCGTATTCGGCTGCGTTGTTCAAATCCGTGTACATTATCTGAAGTACATATTGGATTGTGTCCCCAGTTGGGGACGTCAGGACGACGCCAGCCCCTAGGCCAGCCAACATTTTGGAGCCGTCGAAGTGCATGATCCAGTTGGAGTATGCGCTGTATTCTTTAGGGAGTTCGGCTTCAGTCCATTCGGCAATGAAGTCGGCCAAAACCTGCGACTTAATAGCTCGCCTTGGCTTGTAGGTTATGTCGACCGGGAGGAGCTCAATGGCCCATTTGGCAATCCGGCCCATTGCGTCGCGGTTGTTTATAATGTCATTAAGGGGTACTTCGGATGCCACCGTTATGGAGCACTCTTGAAAGTAGTGTCGCAGCTGCCGGGATTCCATGAACACCGCGTATGCTATCTTTTGATAATGCGGGTACCGTGACTTGCATGGAGTTAGCACAGTGGACACGTAGTACACTGGTTTTTGGAGGGGGAACTTGTGTCCGTCCGCTTCTCGTTCGATGACGAGCACCACGCTGACAACTTGATGGGTTGCCGCGATGTATAATAGCATTGGTTCGCCCGTGTTGGGCGCGGCCAGGACCGGATTTGTTGCCAATATGGCTTTTATTTCTTCGAGTCCGGCCGTGGTGTCCTCCGTCCACTCGAAGTGGTCGGTGCACCGTAGGAGGCGATAGAGGGGTAATGCCTTTTCTCCTAAGCGACTTAGAGACGCCACACATCCTGTCAGTTTTTGTATTTGTTTGAGGTCCTTTGGGGTATCTAATTGTGACAGAGCTCGGATCTCAGCTGGGTTTGCTTCAATTCCTCTACCGGATACGATGAAGCCCAGGAGCTTTCCGGCTGGTACGCCGAAAACGCATTTTTCCGGTTGAGCTTAATGTCATATGTTCGGAGATTGTCGAATGTGAGCCTCAAGTCGTCTAGTAGAGTATCGACGTGTTTTGTTTTGACGACCACGTCGTCTATGTATGCTTCGACTGTTTTGCCGATCTGGTTGGCTAGACATGTCTGAATCATGCGCTGATATGTTGCGCCGGTGTTTTTGAGCCCGAAGGGCATCGTGTTGAAGCAGAATGGGCCGTACGGGGTGATGAATGCCGTTGCGGCCTGGTCTGACTCTGCCATCTTGATTTGATGGTAGCCAGAGTATGCATCGAGGAAACACAATGAGTCGTGTCGTGCAATGGCGTTGATGATTTGATCGATTCGAGGGAGTGGAAAAGGGTCCTTTGGACAGGCCTTGTTCAGGTCTTTGAAATCGACACATAGGCGCCAAGATTTGTCCTTCTTTGGTACCCTCACCAGGTTTGCTAGCCAGTCCGGATGTTTTATGTCTTTGATGAACCCGGCTTCCAGCAGTTTTGCTAGCTCCTCTCCCATGGCTTGTCTCTTAGGTTCAGAAAAGCGCCGTAGGGTCTGCTTGACGGGTTTAAACCCTTTTATGATGTTCAGGCTGTGCTCGGCCAGCCTGCATGGGATTCCTGGCATATCCGAGGGGTGCCAGACGAAAATGTCCCAATTTTCTCGCAGAAATTCTCTGAGGGCGACGTCTACATAGGGTTTTAATTGTGCCCCGATGGAGGCCGTTTTTGTAGGGTCCGTTGGATGGACTTGGAATTTGACTATTTCGTCCGCCGGTTTAAAAGAGATGGACTTGGATCTCTTGTATAGTATCACGTCGTCCCTGTCCACCATGGAGCGCAACACCGTTAACTCCTCGGCCGCTAGGGCATCAGATAATGCCTCCAGGGCCAATGCGGCTGTCTTGTTTTCAGCGCGGAGCGCTATGTCCGGTTCACTTGCGAGAGTGATGATTCCGTTGGGCCTGGGCATTTTGAGCTTCATGTACCCGTAATGGGGTATTGCTTGGAAAACTGTAAATGCTTCTCACCCTAGGAAAGCGTGGTAGCCGCTGCTGAACGGGGCCACTTGAAACGTGACCTCCTCGGATCTGTAATTGTCCAGCGTGCCGAACACCACATCCAGTGTGATTTTTCCTGAACTGCACGCTTCCCGGCTTGGGATTATTCCCCTAAAAGTTGTGTTGCTTCGCTCAATGCGGCTCCAGTCAATTTCCATTTTTCGCAGGGTTTCCTCGTAGATGAGGTTGAGTCCGCTGCCGCCGTCCATGAGTACCTTTGTAAGTCGGAAGCCGTCCACTATCGGACTGAGGCCCAATGCGGCAGGTGCTCGGGCTGTCCGGAATTTAGGTTCGTCACTAGCGTTAAAGGTGACAGCCGTGTCACTCCATGGGTTTATTGTTGCTACTTGGTAGACTTCGGCGAGGTTGCGGAGCATTCGGTTCCTTGCATTGTTTGATGTGAACGTCTCGAATACTATCGACACCATACTGGGGAGGTATTCTTCGGGTGCTGGAGTTAAAAGCTCCTCGCCGCTTCTGGCTACATGCCGTAGTATCCAACATGCTCTGAGGCTGTGTGTTGGTGTGGCTTTCCCTGAATTATGAATTCTACAGGGTCCATTGAGCCATCCTTCCAATACGGTCCCGTACCCTGTAGAGGGTTTTTGTTTTTTGATGTTTGGCTCAGACGCCTGGCGATAATGCGCCCTTTTGTTTCGGACTCGTGTTATATTCGGGGCCGGATTGTCCCAAAATTTATCTTCGGTTTTCCGAACGCTTTCAATCATGCAGTACTTTCATACTATGGATGTCAAGTCGGTGAATCGTGTAATTTTGCGGCGACTTATGGCGTTGAGGATTCCGATGTCCGTGCAGTTGTTAAGGAAGAGTGAAATTGCTTCTCTCTCGGGGCAGTCCTTTATCCTGTTAATAACCAGGAGGAATCTGGCCCAGTAGTGGTGTACTGTTTCTCCGGACTCTTGCCGTATTAGGATTAAATCCCGTATAGTTGGGTGGGCGGGTGGAAATAAATCCGGAACCCTGCCCGATGTAAGATTCAGGGGCCGAGCGGTTTCCGAATTCAGAAGCTTGCTTTCTCGGGTATTATTCAATGAATCGGGCCTACTGCCTGACTTTAGGTTCAGGGTTCGGGCGACATCCTCCCCTCCGCGGGTTTCCGGCTTGGAGGGATCAGGAATCCGGACGCATCTGGTCCTTAGGGCGGGCGAAGACTCGCTGCATTGTTCTTCCACCACTTCAACGTGGTGGGTGATCTAGGGAGAGTCGATCTCTCTCTGATCAGGTTTAAGCCCAATATGGTCGTAATCAGTAGCGACTCCCAGGGCCGCGATGCGATCCAAGAGTTTGTTCTAGGAGAAGAGCTCCATCGAATCTAACTGCTCGGCGAGCTCCGAGCTGATGTGAAGATTGCTTTCGATGGCCCGAGAGGTCATCGTTGGCGCGGCGGCCGGACTGGTGGTCATCAAAAACCTGCCTAGCCGGAGAGTTTGGCCGACGGCAAAAACTCCTTTAGCAATGACACCGTCTTTAAAGACGGGATGCGGCATACTTCCTGATGGTGACGGCACAGCGGAACTCTCAATGAAAGCACCAATGTCGGTGTCAAAACCGGCGGATCTCGGGTAGGGGGTCCCGAACTGTGCGTCTAGGCGGATGGTAACAGGAGACAAGGGACACAATGTTTTTACCCAGGTTCGGGCCCTCTCGATGGAGGTAAAACCCTACTCCTGCTTGATTAATATTGATGATATGGGTAGTACAAAAGTAGATCTACCACGAGATCGGAGTGGCTAAACCCTAGAATCTAGGCTATGGTATGATTGTTGTTCGTCCTACGGACTAAAACTCTCCGGTTTATATAGACACCGGAGAGGGCTAGGGTTACACAGAGTAGGTTACAATGGGAGGAGATCTTCATATCATATCGCCAAGCTTGCCTTCCACGCCAAGGAAAGTCCCATCCGGACACGGGACGGAGTCTTCAATCTTGTATCTTCATAGTCCGGGAGTCCGGCCAAAGGTCATAGTCCGGCCATCCGGAAACCCCCTAATCCAGGACTCCCTCAGGGACCATTACGGTTCACGGAAGTCGTAAAATTGCATTGGATTGCGAGGAAGGTGATGCGGCCTATGTTGAGTCGGTTTGTGCTACAGAGGAGTTGAAGTTCTACAAAGATAATGTTGATCCGACAGATATGACCCCTCTGAAGAAGCCCACAACGGAGCATGAACCGAATCTGACATTCAAACCGGCTGATGAGACTAAGCTCGTTGACTTTGTTCCTGGCGATTCGTCCAAACAGTTTAGTATCAGCACAAACTTGGATCTGAAATAGGAAAGCGCGCTCATCGAGTTCATCCGTGAGAACTGGGACATTTTTGCATGGAAGCCTTCTGACATGCCAGATGTACCGAGGGAACTCGCTGAGCACACTCTTAATATTGATCCCAAGTTTAAACCGGGCAAGCAATTTCTTCTTTGTTTTAACGAGGAGAGGCGCAAGGCAATTGGTGAAGAGGTAGCCCGGCTGTTGGCAGCTGGGTTTATCATTGAAGTATTTCACCCTGAGTGGTTGGCTAATCCGGTGTTTGTTCTTAAGAAAACTGGCAATTGGCGCATGTGTGTGGATTACACAGATTTGAACAAGGCTTGTACGGCCGATCCTTTTGCTCTCCCGCGTATTGATCAGATCATTGATGCGACGGCGGGTTGTGAGCATTTGAGTTTCTTGGATGCTTATTCAGGCTATCATCAGATCAAAATGGCAGTTAAGGACTAGGAGAAGACCGCCTTCATCACTCCCTTTGGAGCCTTCTTCTACGTTTCTATGCCCTTTGGGCTCAAGAGTGCCCAGGCAACTTATGAGCGTTGTGTGCAGAATTGTCTTCACACTCAGATTGGGTGCAATGTTCATGCTTATGTTGATGACATTGTGGTAAAGTCTAGGAAAAAGGAGACATTGATAAGTGATCTCAAGGAGACCTTGGATAATCTGCGTGTTTAAGATGATGCTCAAGCCGGACAAGTGTGTTTTTGGTGTTCCGGTAGGCAAGCTTCTAGGTTTTCTGGTGTCCAACAGAGGCATTGAGGCTAATGTGGAGAAGATCAAAGCGATTACATCCTTGGATAAACCGGCGTGCATCAATGATGTTCAGCGTCTAGCAGGTCGAATTGCAGCCCTAAGCCGGTTTATCAGCCGGTTGGGAGAGAAGGCGATACCTCTATATCAGATGTTGAAGAAAACAGACACCTTTGTCTGGAGTGATGCGGCTAATGCGGCATTCGAAGATTATAAGTGGCAGTTGGCTGAACTGCCAGTCCTTGCTGCTCCGGTTGACAAGGAGCCCTTGTTGTTGTACGTGGCTGCTAACGCTGGTGCTGTCAGTGTGGCAATTGTGGTGGAGCATAAGGAGGCTGGTAAGGAGTATCCGGTTCAACGATCGGTTTACTATATCAGTGAGGTGCTTATCGAGTCAAAGCAGCGATATCCGCATTGGTAGAAGCTAGTATATGGGGTTTTTATGGCAAGTCGGAAGCTCAAACAATATTTTCAAGGCCATCCCATTACAGTGGTCAGTTCAGCTCCTTTGGGTGATATAATTCAGAATAGGGAAGCAACTGGCCAGGTTGCAAAATGGGCAACTGAACTTGGTCCACATGGTTTAAAGTATGTGCCTCGAACAGCAATAAAATCTCAAGCACTTGTGGACTTCATCAATGACTGGACCGAGTTACAAGGACGAGAGGACAAACTGGATAGTACATACTGGACTATTCACTTTGATGGATCCAGGCAATTGGAGGGCTCAGAGGCTGGAGTTGTCCTTACTTCCCCTCGAGGTGATAAAATTCATTATGTCCTCCGTTTAATGTTCCCCTGTACTAACAACGCAGCTAAGTACGAGGCTCTGCTCCATGGGCTCCGAGTGGCCAAGGAGATGAATTTAAGCCGGGTACGATGCTTTGGAGACTCTGATCTGGTAGCTCAGCAAGTTTCTGGCACTTGGGATTCTAAGGATCCACTCATGGCGGCTTACAGACATGAGGTGGATATTGTGGCGGGTCACTTCAAAGGGTATCAGGTTGAGCATATCGATCAGCGCAAAAATGAAGCAGCAGACGCTTTAAGCCGGCTTGGATCTCAGCGTAAACCGATACCTCCCAATACCTTTTTAGATATCTTGCATAACCCGTCTGTTAGGTTGCCTATAGAGAAGGATTTGGCTGTTCCTGATCCGGAGGCTCAATTGGTGGCTGCTTTACACGTTGTGCCGGATTGAATGGTTCCATATCTGGCGTATATGAACCGAGGCGAGTTACCAGATGATGAAGTCCTGGCCTGGCAGATAGTCCAGCGACCCAAGTCCATGGTTATTCACAATGGCGAGTTACACCGCTGCAGTGTTTCAGGCGTATTTCAGCATTGTGTTTCTCTGGAAGAAGCCCAAGAGATCCTACGAGAAATTCATGAAGGGGATTGTGGTCATCATGCTAGTTCAAAATCCCTGGTTGCAAAAGCTTTTCGTCATGGGTTCTACTGGTTGACAACTCATGCTGATGCGGAGGATCTGGTAAAGCGATGTGATGCTTGTCAAATGTTTTCACACAGAGCGCATGTTCCGGCTCAAGAATTAAGGATGATTCCCATCACTTGGTCGTTTGCCACTTGGGGGCTTGACATGGTGGGACCCTTTAAGCGCTCCAATGATAAGAAGACCCACCTGCTGGTGGCGGTTGACAAATTCACCAAGTGGGTTCAAGCGGAGCCTGTCAGCAAGTGTGATGCGGCTACGGTGGTTCAATTTCTCAAAAAGATTATCTTCCATTTTGGCTTTCCACACAGCATCATCACGGATAATGGCACAAACCTTTCTAAAGGTGAGATGGAAGATTTCTGTCAGAGAGAGCACATCCGGCTTGACTTAGCATCCGTGGCGCACCCCCAGACCAATGGTCAAGCGGAGAGAGCTAATCAAGAAATATTGAAGGGTATTAAACCCCGTCTTATGGTTCCTTTAAAGCGGACGCCGGGTTGTTGGGTGGAAGAATTGCCTTCTATGTTATGGAGCATCAACACCACCCCCAACAGATCGACGGGTTACACACCTTTCTTCATGGTATACGGGGCAGAGGCGGTCCTCCCAAGTGATATTCGTCATGATTCGCCCCGGGTTGCTAATTAGGTTGAAGCAGACAATGAGCAAGCATGCCAGGAGGCGTTGGACCTGTTAGATGAAAAACGGGATATGGCTTTAGCCCGTTCGGCGGTTTATCAGCAAGACTTGCGGCGTTATCATAGCCGCCGGGTTAGGACAAGAACCATTCAAGAAGGCGACTTGGTGCTCCGGCTCATCCAGGATTAGACCGACATGCACAAGTTATCCCCACCTTGGGAAGGACCCTTTGTGGTTAGCAAAAATCTGCACAATGGATCATACTAAATCATTGACGTTCGAGACAACTAAGCAGCTCTGAGGAGGAGACCCAGAGGCCGTGGAACATAGCTCTCCTACGACCTTACTACACTTGAGCCATAGGCTTTTCTTATGCACATATTTCGACAATGTATATATTATGATCAATAAAATAAACCAGCATCCTTGCTATAAGCAGGGCCTCTGCTGTTTTTTCTCAAATATCCTTTGAGTTACATGGGGGCTTTAGCTGACAAAGCGTTGTACTGCCTGTTAAACCGGCTATCATGCCACAATACAGCTTGGGAGCTTCACACCCAAGGGGCCAAAGAGAGTCTGGATGCTATGCACAGCTCAAACATAGGCACCCAATGAGCACAGATCATCATGTTAGGGGGCTCTTTGTGTAAAGTAACAAAGAGTTTGAAAGGACCCTTGTAGCTGGGTATCGACCCACGGCTTGGAAGCCTGGTATATTTACCTAAAACCCCGGGTTAACCTGCCTTCATCAAGTAAGACACTCCTATCCAGGTAATCCTGGCATGACCCTGTGAACGTTTGACAGTTACTCTCGTTGAGACCCTGAACTTGTCAAAGTTAAAACGGTGATTGGTATCTTAAAAGGCTTTGTCAAATGGTTTAACTCAGCGGCTTGGCAGCCCATGAAAAGCCTCGAATTTGGGCCTGGCAGCCCTCGAAAAGCCTCGACTACACGGTTTTATTTGCATTTGTCACTATTTTCTTTTGACGAATTCTATGTTAAACCGGTATCTTTGATCTGGTATGGCTTTTCAGTCGTCTTATTAGCCCGGTGTTTCTTAAACCGGCTTGGTTTTCAACTACAAGTTGATAGACCTTATTATCAAACCGGAGTTTGTTAACCTGGCCTAGCTTTGACTACTTGTCGCCAGTTTTGGTCATCTGGTGTTCATTGTAACCCGGCATGACTTATTATATGCCATCTGTACATGTTGGAGTTATACAAAATTCAAGATTTGGGTCTTCACCCTTATTACAATCAAAGTTTGTAAACCAAGTAAAGTGATATCACATCACATGTATGAGTTATTTCATATTTCTTAAGGTTGGATTATCAATCAGGTTTTATCTTGGGTATTATGACCCGTCCAGCGGTAAACCGCCAGGACAAACTTTCTCTATGCAGGCTTCAGAGTCACATTATCAAAGCATAAACAAACATTGCATGTATTATGGCGGTTCAACACAGGTCATGCATCAGCACAACAAATCAAAGAGTTTTAACTAGCCTATTACAAGGCACTTTGAGGCCCAAAAAGCTGATTGTTCTTGCACAACAAAAGTTTGTCACAGAAACACTAATGTCGGATTAAGACTCATTGCGAGGACGATGTGAAGAGGAAGGATCTTCAGGCGCCGGTTCAACCTCCTCCTCTCCACCCAGAGGCTGGAAGTCAAGGGTGGTCTAGTAAATCCGGGTTAGAGCCTGAAAGACAGCTTCTTCACTTATCAGTTCAGACGGGTCAACATCAGGGGCATAAGTGTTCTTACGGATTAGCGGGATAAGGTTTTGCGCTTCGGTCATAGTTGTATCCACCCGCTGATTCCTCTCATCATTAATAGACCGATAAACCGTCAGGTTAGCCTCTGCAGCAAGTTGACTGGACAGCGGGCGCATCTCCTTTGTTAGTGCTTTGAGTCTGTCATTGTCAAATGCTGATCCATCTGCCTGTTCATCTGGAACCTCTTGGCGATGTCAACCGGATCTAAGTCAGATATCCATGCTTTAGCCCGAGTCAGTGCCAGTAAAGCGCCAGCCCTAGCAGCGGGTCGCTTCACCTCTTCTATCTGAGCCGGTGTCATGGATAATCTTGTTAATGTATCCTTGATCAATGTTGGCGCCGGTCTGTTGTATGAAGCTGCAGAGATGACTCGCTGAGCACCGGTATACAGTTGCTCAATCAACGTATAGGCTGCTTTTAGCTTCATCCGCATGTTTGTCCCAAGATGAGTAATGCGATTGCCTGCGGCGGTTTAAGAAAATTCAAGTTAAACCGGCGGAGTTGATAGTACTACAGAGCAGGTGTTATAAGGTACTTACCAAACACGGCCGCCGTCATGGAATCTGCTTGATGCTTCAGACCCATCAGTTCTTCTTCTACCGGTTTAAGGGCTGCTTCAGCATCTTCTGCCCGCTTCAATAAAACAGCCTTTTCAGTCTCCCAGTCGGTGCATTCAATTTTGAAGCCCTCTTTAAGTTGTTCCATGGCTGCCAAGGCACCCTTGAGCTTTTCTTTGGCTTTAGAGGTTTCTTCTTAATGTACCTTAAGGATTTCTTGAAGATCGGTGGTTTGGGACTCTTTGGTCTTCATGTCATCCTGCAAAGTCAGATGATACAACCGTTACAGATCTCTTAAAGTCCCAAGCGCATAATCAATTAAACACTTGGCACTTGGGGGCTAATGTGGATTGCTTTTTAAAGTGAATATTTTTCAAAGTCCCAAGGCTCAATCCAGGTATTAAGATTGGCACTTGTGGGCTAATGCACATTTGATCAGTCATAAGGAAAGGCAATGAAACAAGGACAAGACAGTCCCGGTTTGTCTTCAAAAAGACAAACCGGCCCTTGGGGGCTACTACGTTGGAGTTCTTTATATCAAAGTCCCGGTTTATCTTCAGGAGATAAACCGGCCCTTGGGGGCTACAATGGAGAAGATATACAGAATATAATAAATTTCAAAGTGTTCATACCTCATAACGCTCCTTCATCAGGTTCACCAAACCGGCTTCAAGGTCACGACTGGTGTACAGGCGGTTTAAATAACCGGAATGAAGTTCTTCAGTGCTAAGGTTGATGAAGTTAGATAAATCTGTCTTCCCTTTCGCCTTTCCCATAGCAGCGAATTCTACCTTGGCGGTATGTTTGGCCAAGATAACCGGATTACCAGGACTGGTGTGAGCTATGCCAGTAATTACAACATCATCATCGTCATTTCTTAGTGGACTTGGCGGATTGCTGGTACCCCTAGCTGGACTTGGCGGGTTAGCAGCCGGGGTCGGTGGATTGGCAGCCGGGCTCGAAGGGGTAACATGAGGGCTTGACGGATCAATGTGAGTCGCCGGGTCAGCTTCCGGCGGATTAGCTTCAATTTTCTCGCCTTGTGGGATGGAATCATCCATGACATCGGTATTTCTACCGGTATCCTCAGCTGCCCTCTCCGGTTCAACCTCACCAAGGGGGGTATTACTTTTAGCCTTCTTTCTCAGGCGGGCCTTGGCACTGTGGCATCACAACAAAGATTAGCACGGTAAACCGAACTATGAAGGAAAAACATGAAGAACAGTACACTTACCCAGGGATGGTTTTAAGAGGAGGCAGTTGAGTGGTTGATGAACCGCCAGACGAATTGGAAGACGCATGGTAATTTGGATCAGACGGATTAAGTGGGTCTCTGAAGAAACCCTTCAAAGGACAAAGTTTTTTGGGAGAACAAGTAACCTCTGGGCGATGTTTCCGGTTTGGCGTATCCGGTAAACCGGAAGTGGTGATCTGCTGGCCACCATGCCGGGTGGTGCGATGTTCTTCAGCTTGTTGTGTCTTCAAAGAAAATTTTGGATCCAGATAAGCAAGAGGGTGAGAGTATTTTACTTTCCGAACTGCACGGCGATATCTTTGAACCGGCACAAGATCGGAATCAGAGGAAAGAGAGATTACCTCAACATGATCTGCATGACTGGTTGCCGCATCATCCTAGGAATAGTCATTGTCAATAAGGTGTATGTAAAAGGAACCAAGTGAATCAAGTTCTACCTCTGGGTCTGATTCATCAACATCTTTTGGCGGATCAGAAGATTCGGTGGTTTTCTTCTTGCTCGCTTTCTTGGTGACCTTGCTTTTTGCACGAGGAGCTCTAGCCAGTTTAGTCCGTTTCTAGAAAGAGCTGTTGGCCTGCAAAAATTAAAGGAAAGGAGTATTAGCACATTGTTAAAGCACATGCAAATCAGTGAGCATTAAGTTAAGCTTACCACTGGCGGTTTGTTGGTAGCGCAAAAAGGTGGCAACTCGGTCTGGCTGCAGGCGGCGATCAGTTCATCAAGCATCTTTTTCACGCATTCAGTAACTTCAAGGTCTGACATTACTATTTCATGATATCTTTGAGGATCTTTAACATCTCCAGTGTATTCATGCATCAAACTGGGGCGGCGACTTAAAGGCAGAATGCCCCAAGAAACCCAGCAGCAGACGAGATCAATTCTAGTCAAACCATTGGCCATTAGAGCACAGAGCTTGGCAAGTTGAGGTGCATAAACCTTCTGTTCTTGAGCAGTTAAGCGTGGAGGTAACGGGTGGAGATTGCTAAGCCGGTGAGGGCGGTAACCCGGCAAGGGATTTTCTCCATTAGGGGCAGTATTCCGGCAATAAAACCAAGTTTGGTTGCAATCTTTAGGATGGCTATGGTGTTCTGCATGGGGAAAATCAGCTTCTTTTCTCTTCTGGATTGATACACCACCAAGTTCCATGTTGGGACCATCAGAGAACTCCGTACGGCGGTTTAAATGAAAATAATCCCGGAACAACTCCATAGATGGTTCTTCTTGAAGGTACACTTCACAAAATACTTGAAAGGTGCATATATTGGACACGGAATTCGGTCCAATATCTTGTGGATGGAGTTGAAAGCTCGCAAGGACATCCCGGAAGAATTTTGATCCGGGCGGGCTGAATCCTCGGTCTAAGTGTTGCATAAACACAATCACCTCTCCATCTTGAGGTTCGGGAGGGCACTCAGAGTCTGGAACTCGCCACTGAAGGATCCTTTTCAAGGCTAAAGCGCCAGTGGTGACATATCCGTTGATTTGTGTCTCTGGAACCCAGTTGCAGGCAGAGAATTGTTTTGTCATCGTGGAAAGGCAAACTGTGAAAGAAAAAGTGAAGGCCGGTTTACCATTGACAGTTTAAGTATATTACTCAGTGTTAAACCGGAAAATTGCTATGCAAGTCAAATTGGCGGTTTAAGTGAGGACTAATGGTGTATGGCGGATTGACTATCAAAGGTTAAACCGCCCTTAGGCAGAAGGGCAAGAGCTAAAAATCTACTAAGTGTTACAAAAACAGGTTTCACAATATGGCAGTACAATTTTGGATCTACCGTGGATAACTAAAGAAAATGTTCCTGAGCTTTACAATGGTGCTAAAGAGGAACAGAGACGAACCAGATGGAGTCTATTCAGAAGCAGTAAGATGCTATGATACGGTGAACTAACAACATGGATCTAGCCACAGTTTAAAACTATCAGGCGCACATATGTATACTTAGTAGAAAGACTAGAAGGAGGAACACACATGAACTGATGAACAACGACGAACATGGATGAACTTGAAACCCTAATGGATATCTAGGGTTATAGGGAAGAGAACTTACTAGGGCCACTCAGCGGCGAAGGAGAGCGGCAGGGCCTCTGGAACAAACAGGGTGATTGTCGGTGTCAAAACCGGCGGATCTCGGGTAGGGGGTCCCGAACTGTGCATCTAGGAGGATGGTAACAGGAGACAAGGGACACGATGTTTTTACCCAGGTTCGGGCCCTCTCGATGGAGGTAAAACCCTACTCCTGCTTGATTAATATTGATGATATGGGTAGTACAAGAGTAGATCTACCATGAGATCGGAGTGGCTAAACCCTAGAAGCTAGCCTATGGTATGATTGTTGTTCGTCCTACGGACTAAAACTCTCCAGTTTATATAGACACCGGAGAGGGCTAGGGTTACACAGAGTCGGTTACAATGTGAGGAGATCTTCATATCGTATCGCCAAGCTTGCCTTCCACGCCAAGGAAAGTCCCATCCAGAAATGGGACGGAGTCTTCAATCTTGTATCTTCATAGTCTGGGAGTCCAGCCAAAGGTCTTAGTCCGGCCATCCGTACACCCCCTAATCCAAGACTCCCTCAGTAGCCCTTGAACCAGGCTTCAATGACGACGAGTCCGACGCGCAAGTTGTCTTCGGCATTGCAAGGCGGGTTCCTCCTCCGAATATTTCATAGAAGATGTTGAACTCCAGGGTAGTGTCCGGCTCTGCAATAAGTTCCACATTCCACCATAGAGAGAATAGTATTTGCGTTAATCGAATCTGCTAACGTATTCTGTGGTGTGACATCATGCCACGTCCAGGCTTTTATTCATTTTATTGTTCTACCTCAGCGCGTTTAGCGAGGCAGTTTCCTTGGCACGTCTTGTCAAAGCAGAGATCGTGTCCCCTTATTCCGGGATTCTCATCAATACGGGCGTGGGTAACCCAACCGCGACTTAGGTATGACTCCCTAATTGAAAACGAGTCTCAGACGGTTATGGGGAGGGCTCTTGGTATTCACCTCCTTTATAAAGGAACCAAGGCCCAGCTCCCTTGTTCTCAAACCAATCAAATCCGCCCCTCGCTTCGAGTTCCAACACCCAAAGCTCTAGTTTTAGGTGCTTCAGACCTATGAAGATGTCCGGCTTCGACCTTCAAGGCCGGTGGATGCCTTCCTCCATTACAGAAGAAGATGTGCGAAAGCTAAGAGATGCCAGGTATCTAACCGGCGAAATCTTGCACAGACTGCCTACTCAAGGGCAAGCTGTTCCCGCTCCCCAGTCCGGTGAAAGCGTAGTGTTCGCATCTCACTTCCTTCGGGGGCTAGGCTTCCTGATCGATCCCTTTGTGAGGGGGCTTTTGTTTTACTACGGGCTGGAGTTCCATGACCTAGCTCCGGAGTCCATCCTCCAAATCTCATCATTTATTGTCGTGTGCGAGGCCTTCCTCCATATCACCCCTCACTTTGGATTGTGGTTAAAAACTTTCAAAGTGGAACCGAAAATGATCGAGGGGCAGCACGCTGAGTGCGGAGGGGCTATAATAAGCAAGATGGATGACGCTCCATGGCCTGAAGGCTCTTTTCAAGAGGAGCTTGGCTTATGGCAACGGGACTGGTTTTACATCACAGCCCCTAGGGGCACCACTTGGGTGGCACCACCTACTTTTCGCTCGGGTCCCCCACCATGGCTGGCGTCATGGGTTAATGAAGGACTTATCTGGGGGCCGCCCAAAGATGTGCCCTTGCTGCAGGGCCGTATTCGAGATCTTTTAGAAAGAGATATCAATTTGACCGTGGTGGCGCAAGTCATGGTGATTCGCCGCACACTGCCCTGCAAACGTCGACCTCTCCACCTGTGTGAGTTTACTCCGGAGGGACCACGAGTCCCACAACATTTTATGGGAATGACACCCATGGAGATGTACAAATTTTTCTTCGGATCACAAGCAAGGTGTCCGGATTTGTCCGAGGACGCAGGTCTGAGCTGCAATCGCCCGGATGCCAAGGTAAGTAGCCCCGTATTTGAATACACCATCCATATTTTTATCAAATCTACCCTTAAGCGGAGTTGTCCTCTGAACAGGAGTGGATGGCGAAGGCAAAGCTTATCAGGTGTCCAGCCCCCCTGCCCGAGACCGTGCCGAATCCCATGTTAACCAGGATGCTGGAGGCCGCGCCATTGGCGGAAGGCGAAGGGGGGAACCAAGGAGCTACTGCCTCCACGAAGGAGGCTGTTAGGAAGGGAAGAATCAAAAATTCTCCCGATCAGGGAAAGAAAAGGACTGCCTCTGAAGACCCAGAGGTGATAACCTCAAAACGGGGAAAGAAATCTTCGTTAGAGGGTTCGGGACCGGAGAACGCCCCAACCGAATCGCCCCCTAAAGGGGACCCGCTCTCCCCCGACGCGTAAGTGAAGGGAGGGGTTCCATAATGAATCACATTCATGTTTTATTTCTGAGGAAAATAACCGAAACGTTATCTTGCAGTTCGGATCTCAACCCTTCTCAGCAGAGCTCATCTTCAGGGGATCTTCGTCCAGAGATGATAGAGAGCGAAACGCCTCCCCTTGTTCCACTGTCTCACGAGGTTGGCAACCCCGAGGTATCGTCCCGGAGGGTGTTTTCAAGTCCGGACCCTGGAAAAGGTCGTCAGACTAGTCTGGCACCCTTTTGCGCGCCGGAGGAGGGGCTGAAGGATCTTCTTGGTAGGGCGTCCATCTCAGAAGAACACCGTATGTTGATGGATACGGTGATTGGAAGGATTTCATCCGCGGAAAGCGGATTGTACGAGGCTGCCAGGAGTTTACTAACAGGCTTTGAGGTATGTAGAAAGGTGTACCTTTTGGTAGAGCCGCATATTAAATTTGCCCTGTATGAATAGTAGCCCCTGAGACTCTGGGTGTCGTCACGAGTGATGGCGCACAAAGGATCATAACCCCAGGTATAATATGTCGCCTATTCCATGAAGGTGGCGAGGCGTTCGGTGGCTAGCCAGACTGATGAATCGGCCGAACTAAGGCGGCAACTTGACGTAGCAGATGCCGACATCGCGCTTGTAAATAAGCGGCTAGACGAGGCTAAAGGTATGTTCAAAAGACACCCATTAATAGGAGCTTGATGCTCGGGCCTTATATGCATATACTTTATGTAGATGGTGCTGCTGCCGTGGAGAACCTTCGGGCGGAACTTGCCCGAGCCAAGGAGCAAGCAAGGAAAAGTGATGTGTCTGCCGTTAAAGAGGCTGAAGAGCTAAAAGCCGAACAGGCTGCTCACTGCCAGAGCAAGAAGGAGATAGCCGAGATGGCCATAAAATTGAAGGATGCTACCGACCGCTTTAAATTTCTTGAACAAAAAGATAGGGCGGCCCAGAAGGACCTTGAAAATATCACTGCCGAAGCCAAGGATACTCGCTCTGCCATGAGAGCGATGAAGGAGGAGCTGCGTCAGGCCGGAGATATCACGGCTGGAAAGCCTTATATGCTGCGGATGAAGTTCGGAGACCCCAAGTATGTTCCATTAGACCGGCAGTGGAGTGCGGAAAACGCTTATCTGGATTTGGCCGCAAGTGCGACGGACGCGACCGAACACTTCCGCAGCCGAGGTGACCATGAATTGGAAGAGCTGTTTTGGTTGTAGTACCACAATCCAGAATGCCCACTGTTAGTATCCGACCGTTTAGCCGCCTGGGCGGAGCTGAACAGATTATTCGGACTCGCCATGAAGTATGTTGTGAGTCGTCTGTGGCCGGAGAAGCCGGAGCCGAAGAGTTATTTTGGCTTGGTGCACCAGTTCCTTGGTTCGGTGCCGCATGCTGATGCAATGAAGAGGTCGGCGTGCATCGAGGGCGCACAGATGGCTCTTGCCCGTGTCAAAACATACTGGGCAGATATGAAGGCCAGTATTGTTGCATCCCAGGATTCGGACGAAAGCCGAGTACCTGCCAAGCACTATTTTGAGGAAGTTCTTCCTGGCGCTCGCATAATAGAGTCGCAGTGCTCGAAGGATGTTTTGTTCGAATAGCTTATACTATTTGTAAAACGAATTTTGTTTTTATGAAAAAAAGCTTTTTATACTTGTGCTTGCAAGAATCATGATACCTCCTGTGCAGCCATTTTAATGTATATATTTCTATATAACCTGAAAGATGGCAGTCGTTGGCTTCAGCCCCCACGCATAGAATGCGGGGGTGTTCGCAAAAAGGCTCCTTTTCACACTTAATCCAACGTCTTGGTCCTACAAAGGAGGTGGTGGCGCGGCAAACTAGGCAACCGGACTATAATGCTTTATCACTTTCACTTAGCCATAGGAGTTTGACAGTGGGGCTACTGAATAGCCCCTAGGGGCACCGCGCTCGCTCGAATTTGGGGCGCTAGTGTGCCTGACTGAGAAGCGGCCCTTCGTTAATGTGGGGGAATCCTAAAGATTCCGAAAGTCATCGAGTGGTTGACCAGTCTCTCGCTATATCATGACAGTCAGTTTTCGGCTTTCTCTACTAAGGTGCTCACCCAGCCGAACTGGGGCACAATCGCAATAGTTCTCCTGGTGCCGTGTTAGCCGATATAACAGAACGTAAGGCAGCAAAACACAGGAGCCGGGCAAACCCAACATTTGACTAAAGACATGATTCGGAGCTGATGCATATAGGGCCAAACTCGCGACGCCGAACACTCCCTAAGGTATTCGGTCTTTATGAAGACGGGCCGAAATAGAGCCCTTGGTGAAAAAAGCCCCTAGTGTCCAGGTACGTGCAAAAATTCTGGCGTGGCCACATGCCAAGACGCCAGCCTCCTCCTCGGCTATAGAGAAAGCCTGGGGATGTTATCAACAAGAGACAGTAAAAAAGGTTTACGCAGGGTCTTAATCTGAAAAGAATCCTTGAACGGGTCCCTGCTGCACATCTGCGCCTGTGTCTCCGTTGTGTCGTATCCTGGACGGGCGTAGCACGATGTTCGTCTGCGAAAGAGAGGGACTTAGTAAAAAAAAGCGTGCAAGAAATCGAAATAAATAAAATATAGTTGGAGCAAGAGTTGGGCCGTATTTTCTCCGGGCATGAGCACATGGAGCCCCTTGTATGGGGGTATGCGGCTGTTAAGCATGTTGACACCGGACTCGTCGAGCCGTGTCCGGGATAGTAGGGCTGGAATTGTGGGCGGCTGTCTAGGCAGCCGCACCCTTGCCCGTATTTTTGGGGGTCAACTCATGTTCCCTTGTAATGAAATGATGCCCTTTGGGCCGGGCATTTTGAGTGTAAGGGATGTGTAATGCGGTATTGCATTAAAGCGGGCAAAGGCTTCTCGTCCCAGTAGCGCTTGATAGCGACTTACGAATGGGGCGATGTGGAATGTTAGCGTTTCGCTTCGGAAGTTGTCGGGTGATCCGAACATGACTTCTAACGTAAGGGAACCCATACTTGGGGTATCCGGGTCTGGCGTTACTCCTTGAAGGGAAGTGTTGCCGAGGTGTATTATAACTGGTTTTACTCTGAGTTTGCGAACTATGTCCTGATATAACAGGTTCAAGTCGCTGCCGCCGTCCATAAGGGCGTTTGTAAATTGGAGTTCGTTAATAATTGGATTTACGACCAAGGCAGTTCAGCCTGAGTTTCGGTCTCCTCTGGAGTAGTCCTGATGATCGAAGGTGATTGGTTGTAACAACCAGTGGGGTTGCTCCTCCGGGGCTGGCTGTACAGCGCGTGTCTTTGTAGATGCCGTTCTGCTCTTCCCTTTTGTCACATGAAGTAGATTTACTATCTTGACTTCTTGTGGGAACTTCTTTTGTTCTTCGGTGCTCTACTTGTGGGGTGCACGTCATCTTCGCTTGGTGTGTTGAGCCCCTTGTGTTCGGCGTTGAGCTTGCCGGACTACTTAAAGACCCAACAATCTCTGTGGGTATGGTTTGCCGGTCTCCCCGGAGTGCTGTGGATTTGACATATTTTGTCCAAAATTTTGTAGAAGTTGGATAACTCGTCCCTATCGTCTTTGGGGGGCGGCCTTTTCTGATTTTGCCGAGAGCTGTTGAATCCGGCGTTTACTGCCGTGCTCATCGGGCTGTTATCCTTTATCCGGCGCGGTTCTTTGTTACGGCGCGGCTTCCCGTTCCCATCTCTGGGTTCGGACGTATTCGGGTCGCTGGTGCTGCTTCTTGCCAACCAGCTATCCTCTCCTGCACAAAAGCGGGTCATGAGGCTTGTTAACGCAGCCATTGTTCGCGGCTTTTCTTGGCCGAGGTGTCTGGCGAGCCATTAGTCTCGGACACTATGTTTAAAAGCTTCCAGGGCCTCTGCGTCCGGACAGTCGACTATTTGATTCTTTTTGATAAGGAATCTGTTCCAGAGCTTCCGGGCTGACTCTCCGGGCTGCTGAGTTATATGACTCAGATCATCTGCATCCGGGGGTCGGACATATGTCCCTTGAAAATTTGCCCGGAAGGCATCCTCAAGCACTTCCCAACTTCCCATGGTGTTTTCGAGAAGGCTTTTAAGCCAATGCCGGGCTGGCCCTTTGAGCTTAAGGGGTAAGTATTTTATGGCGTGGAGGTCGTCTCCTCGAGCCATGTGTATGTGGAGGATGTAGTCCTCGATCCAGACTCCAGGGTCTGTTGTTCCGTCGTATGCTTCTATGTTTACTGGCTTGAATCCGGCTGGGAATTCATGTCCAGCACCTCATCGGTAAAACATAGGGGGTGTGCGGCGCCCCTGTATTTAGGCGTGCCGCGATGTTCGGGTATTTGTTGCATTGCATCACTCCCTGGAACTTGCTTCCTTGGCCTATAGATTGATGTGATTGGGCCAGGTCCTTGATGCGAATTCTTAGATGGATCGCGCGTCGTATTGAGTGCGGCGTCCTTTGATGCGTGAGGTTGATCATGGGGTCGTCTATCCGACCTTGTGGCTTCCTTATTTTTTGACTGTGGGGGATTTATGGCCTCTTCATCAAATTCCAATAGTAGCTTCCGCTTCGGAAAGCTATTTGTGTGGAGACTACTGCCGTACTTGTGTGCCGTATTTAGTACTTTGCCCCATCTGATCCTGAGTGCATCCTCTGCTGTCTTGAGCCTCCGCTTCTGCTTTCTTAGGCTACGTGCAGTGGCGACGAGCCTTTGGTGGAGGTTCTGATGTTCTAGCAATTTGTCCGGCATGAGGTCGTCCGGGCTATTATCTTTCCCGGGGATTGGTTGTTCGGATTGTCCGCACTATTTGGACAGATGCTCAACGTCATGTTCGTCGTCCGATGATTCACCCCGCTCTACGGTTGGGTTTTTGTCGAGGTGGGGCTTGGCCTTGCGCTTATGCCGCCGCTTTGATTGTTTTTCGGGGGAGCGATCCCTGGCCACATCCTTTTGGTCCTCGTTGTCGTTTTTGTTGTATGTGTCCACCATGCATACCTCGTATGATGAGGTGGCTTTCCGGCGCCCTATAGGTGCTGGTTTCTGATCGTCTCCTTTATCGGCGTCCATACCGCAGATATCTTCGGAGTCGAAATCGAGCATGTTGGTTAGATCGTCGACAGTGGCTATCAAGTGGGTGGTGGGTGGGGCTTGAACTTCGTCGTCCGCATCCCAACCACCCCGACCGTAGTCCGGTCGGGGCTCTTTTGACAAAGAGAGAGACTTTAGCGAATTTAGGATATCGCCAAAGGGAGAGTGTTGAAGGACGTCCACGGCGGTGAACTCCACGATCGGAGCCCGATCAGGTTCGATCGAAAGGGGTGCGGAATATTCAGAGTCCGGAAAGGAGTCCGGCACCTTGGAGTCACGAGCCTTGCGAAGGACTAGGCTGGTATTCGGCTCTATCACTGCAGGGATTGTGACTCCCGAGGCGGTGTCCAACCGTCCGTCCTAGGCTAGCGCAGTCGGCTCCGAGCTAATGGTCGGAGTGAACACCGGAGCGGCCCTCTGGGCGTTGTTCGGCAGCAGAGCTAGATCATGCCCATCGAGACAGTGCGGCGCGCCCAGTCGTGGCTCGAATCCGTCGAAGATCAAGTCCCCATGGATGTCGGCCGTGTAGTTTAATCTTCCAAACCTGACCTGGTGGTCAGGGGCGCGGCTTTCGATCTGCTCCAGACGGCCAAACAAGTTGGCCCACAGTGCGAAGTCGCCGAATACGAAGATCTGTCCGGGGAGAAAAGCCTCGTCCCGGACCGTATCGCGATTGACGAGCGAAGAAGACATCGGGCCTGAAGGTGACGACACAGAGGAACTCTCAATGAAAGCACCAATGTCGGTGTCAAAACCGGCAGATCTCGGGTAGGGGGTCCCGAACTGTGCGTCTAGGCGGATGGTAACAGGAGACAAGGGACACGATGTTTTTACCCAGGTTCGGGCCCTCTCGATGGAGGTAAAACCCAACTCTTGCTTGATTAATATTGATGATATGGGTAGTACAAGAGTAGATCTACCACGAGATCGGAGTGGCTAAACCCTAGAAGCTAGCCTATGGTATGATTGTTGTTCGTCCTACGGACTAAAACTCTCCGGTTTATATAGACACCGGAGAGGGCTAGGGTTACACAGAGTCGGTTACAATGGGAGGAGATCTTCATATCGTATCGCCAAGCTTGCCTTCCATGCCAAGGAAAGTCCCATCCGGACACGGGACGGAGTCTTCAATCTTGTATCTTCATAGTCCGGGAGTCCGGCCAAAGGTCTTAGTCCGGCCATCCGGACACCCCCTAATCCAGGACTCCCTCAGTGATGCAGCGGCCTTGGTCGGTGCAGATTCGAAGATCGACGGCGGCGGCGGCGCTGGGGTTCTTCGGGTTGCGAGGAAGAAGATGAGAAGAAAGGGGAGAAAATGAAAGTGCCCGTCGGGCTTATTTATAACAGGGCATGGGGATAAGTGACAGGCGCGAGAGTCGAGGAATCCAAAGCGGCAAATGGCGCAGCTGTCGCCTCGATTTCCGGGATGACATTAAATGAAGGGAATCTTTTTATTAGTTTTTTACAAAGATGACATCATGATGATCCGTTGCTGTATCTAGAGGATGACGTCACGGCGGTTTAATAAAGTTTATAAAAGAAGGCATCGTGGCGGTTTACGAGAAATGAAGGAAGGTGTTCACAGGATTTTTCTAAGTACTGAAGATTGACATGAACAAGTTCAAATCAATCTGGGGCCTAATGTTGGGGATATAACTTCTGAGTGTAAACCGCCCAGGAGGGGCCGGTTCACCCTCAACTATATTGAAGCCCACGAAGACTCAGAAGATGGTGCGTTACTATGAAGCTTAGAGGCCCGGAGCCCAAAGGCGGATTAGGGCCCATAGTGGTAAACCACCATAGTCATATAGCTTGTATTGTAAGATAAGGAAAGGAGAGACCGAGCCGAACACTTGTATGAGTCGGCCTCGGGACTCTGTAAACCGGCTGGGCGTCAACCCATGTATATAAGGGGACGACCCGGCGGCGGTTCAAGGAAAAGAAACAACAACTCGATAGCCAGGCATAGCTTGTTTAGCTCCCTGGTTAGCGAGACCCCAATAATCCCATCACAACTAGACGTATGCCTTTACCTTCATCGAAGGGGCCGAACTAGTATAAAAAACCTCGTGTCCTTTGTCCGGTTTAACCCCTTTAAGCTAACCCGTAGCAATGGCTCCACGACTAAGTCCTTCTATGAGGACATCTGACGTGATATTTCCACGACAGTAACCCTTCTGATTCTAACATAGTCGTCTTCCCCTTGCATGCCTTGTATAGAAGAATGGTTCTTTAATTATAAAACATGCTACAGCAGAGAGATGGAATAGGTATTGAATAATAGAAAGGCATGACATATTAACATGTATACCCTCCATCCAAAAGAATGTATGGGTCTAGGTGTATTTCAGTTCTAGATACATCCTTTTCTATCCATTTCGGCAACATGTAATCCATACGGAGGGAGTATGGTGTAAGAGCTAGGAATACAATAGGACAACACAGCAAAAAAAACACTAGTTGAATGTAAAACTGTATGCTAGCGGAATACGTATAGAAAAAACTAAGGCAACATACACGTGTATGATTGGGAAACTAAGATGGCATTGCAACAGAGCACTAGAACAGCACTTCAATGTAAAAAACATGGTATGGTAGATAGATGAAGTACATACTGATGAATAACAATGCATAAGATATTCAGAAGCATGATGTCCAAATTAAGAAGATGGCATTGCGATAGAGTAGAATGACAGTACTTGAATTTGAAAACATGTTATCATGAATGGAATAGATACTGAAAAACAAGAAGGCATGACATATTTACATGCATGATCAGGATGCTAAGCACATGGCATTGCAATACAGTAGATACACTCCAGGACATTATATGCATGTTGTACCCATATGGTGTAAGAGCAAGGACCTTGTGGGGTGAAGAGGATTCATCATCTTTCTGCAAGTCTTCTGAAGAACTGACTTTACATGTTCCATCATATTGGGTATCATTGACATCAAGTTTATTGGCATTTACATTGCTCCGTGAGGTTCTTGTGGATATATCAGTGTGTGCAATTATATCTGACATGCATGGAAGACAACTAGTAGTTAGATTTATGTAATGAGTGCTTGTAGGAGACGACATAAATAGTAGGACTGGGGTTAACTAGCAGCAACAGGTCTCATAAACTAAAGGGAGAACACAGATGAAAGCTACAGAATATGTATCGTTTGTACTCGAGATTAACTAGATGGCACACAAAAGTATTAAAGAACAACATAGGTAATACTAGAAGTGGTATAATACTATAATCACCAGCCTGTGGGATAGCATTGCCTGATGGATGATAACTATGGAACAACGTTACCTAAAGAACAAGTATCTTAGCTGAACTATGGAATAGCTTTAACTCCTGAACAAGACCCGTAAGAGATCAGCATGAATATATAGTGAAATGTGATAATCTATTTTCCATGCTTAGATCAATAACAAAGCCATAAATGTTGCACACAAGATGAGGGTACAACCTATCTGGCCGCCATCGATAGGAGTGAGCATCATTTGCTCACTTGTCGATGGCCCTACAGTTGTTGTGGTTATCCATGTCGGGCACACGCATTCGATGCAAGAAACTGTTGAGTGGGGACTATAGCTCCCTTCTAGTGTATGCTTCCCTTGTTGGAGCAGCTGCGGTGAGTCGGAAGACGGTATGTCTGAAGATGCAGATAACGCATAATGTTAAGAATGACATATCTCTTTGATCTGAAGAAATACACTAAGAGATCAACAGCAAGGTACGAGAGTGGTCACACCTCTGTTGACTGAAGACAAAATTGGGGTAACACGATTTTATTTTATTTTGGTACTGTCCGATCTACGCCGGATGGCTTGATGGCCATCTTGTGCCTCCCGGCTGACTCTGTTCAGAATCTTCCCCAAAGAGCCAGCGACCAACGGCAGAGCAGCATACCTCCGCCGTCCATGGCCCCGGCCAACCCCGCTCCCCGCCCTACTGCACTGCCGTGGTTGCGCCGCCCCCGGGCCAATCCACAAAGACTCCCCGTCATCGAGATCTGGCGGTGGCAGTACCTTCAACCCACGCAACTCTAAGATAGCCATCTAAGCGCTGCTTCCGCGGCGAACTTGCGGCCTCGCACCATTATGTTAGACACCAGCCAACCGACAGCCTAGGAGCTCCGCCGCCTCGAGGGGTGCTGCTTCCCATTGGGAATCGATTGTCCCAGAATAAAAATTCAGACAACTAACGCCTAAATAAAGTGATTTGAGATGAGGGTGCAACCTATCTGGCGGCATGGTGAAGTAGGCAGGTCCAGCTGCCGAGTCGGTGAGGCCGGCGTGTTTGTGGTGGCGACCGGTGGCATGGAAACAGTGATGTTGCGACAGTCGACGGCTACGGGGAAGCAGCGCCAGGACTCTGGACGGATTCGAAGTTGGAGCCGCTCCGGCGCCGTGAACAATGGCGGGGGTGAATCGGCTCCGGTAATGGTTCACGCGGCCGTCGTTGAGGCAGCTCCAGCAGCACGGAGTAAGAGGCACACGGCCCAGTGCACGACGGCAAATGGACAGCATCTCCGGCATTAGGGAGGAGGGCAGCTGTGAAATTAGTGTGGTGGGGGGCGCCATGGAGGAGGGGCTAAGGTTTTGCGGCTTGGGAGAAGGGAGCTTCCTGGGGAGAAAGTGATTTGGCGCCCACGAGGTATGAATGGGGAGGGGGAATTGGGAGGGGAGTGGAACCATGTCTTACGGATTCATTTGTCTGAAATGTGAGGGGGAGTTACAGTTCTACCCCTGCCTTTAGCTTCTTGGCTTGGGTGTGTGTACTGAGGGTCAGGGATAGTAGAGTAACTTTGCTTCTCCCCAAATAGTGGGCGGGAGCGATTTCGGGCGACGAGGGCGTGTTTTGAAATATAGTGGGCGCGAGCGATTTCGGGCGAGGAGAGCATGTTTTGAAATAGTGGGCGCGAGCTATTTCGGGTGAGGAGAGCGTGTTTTGCCGACCATGGTTTATGAATTATTTGGCACATGTCATTTCGGCCGAGGAGAAGGCGCGCTTGGATGAAGTTACGAACCTACCCTCGATATACAACGGGCCAATTGATGCATGTCCCACATAGGACGGTAATTTCGCGTCTCCCATTTATTTGCTCGAGCAAATTCCACTGAGCGGAGGATGTTTAACGGTTCATTCAAATTTTGGGAGAACGGGCATCCATGTCTACCTTACCAACTCGATTCGAATCAAATTTTGAAATATTAGCTTGCCACTTATTTTTTAGATGGAGAGATGATGCTCGGGAGTAATGTGTTTTTACATGCTCGTTGCTTGTGATTTACTATATGACAAATAGTTGACCCACTCACAAACGCGAATCAAACCCAAAATGAAATATCTCGATTCAATGAAATACCTCATTCACTAGGTCAAAATAGTGAACTAAATCCAAAATTGAACACCTCAATCGAGTAGCATGTTGTACAGTATTATAGTACTCCATGAACATGTTGAAAGTCAAGTTAATGAACTTGTTTGATATACGCATATATCCGTTCATGTGTGGATTGCAGACAACATGTTCTCCAATATAAATATTTGAATGCAAGTTTACATCGAAACATGGTTTATATCAGTCTTCGATGCATAAAACG
>NC_041389.1:44893019-44931807 GCF_002162155.2 Triticum dicoccoides
CCTTGTTGGTCCCTCTCCCTTTCTCTCCATATCTCTCTATTCTTGTGTGTGCATGGGGGGGGGTCTTTCTAGTTCGCATGCATATATACTCCATCTATAGGTCTCTCACGCACACTATGTATGATACTCTAGCTAGTCCAAGCTAGATATATTGGGTGCACTCATCGTATGCACACAAATTCCTTGGCTCGTTCCCCGTAACTCTCTCACGCATGACTCTGTCATCTCGGAGCTCTTCCCCCTCTCTCTCAAACTCCCCATCTACTTGGGTCACACATACACATGCATATCTCACTCGCACTCGATAGGCCCATCTAAAACTCTATCTCTCTCCCTCGTTCTCTCTCCATCTCACACGCACACACACACAATCTCATGCCTAGCTAGCCAAGTATGATGGTCTCTCACTCAATTGTAGGCACACAGTCCCCCCTATATGTATATGACTAGCTAATCTTAGTCTCCATCACAAACATGTGCATGGTCTATCTCGATTTCTCTCGGGGCATCTTTCTATCGCGCACGCACCTCCCTCAATCTCCCACCCATATAGTCCCCTCACGATCTCGAGGGGATCTCTCTATCACAAACACACCCTCTCTCCCTCCCCATGCGTCCACGTCCTCCATGTGTCCCTCTCGACCTTTGTTCTTGTTGGCCAGACCTCTATTGGACATGTGCTACAGGGGTGTCTCTCTCCGTTGCAAACAATCACACACTAGCTATCTTCGTGTATCTCCTCGCCTCGCTTTTCTATCTCAGAGATGCATGCGTGATATGTTCGCATAAGAAACGAAAAAACACACACTCTCTCTAATTTATCATTTGTTGTCACTTTATCTTTCACACACACACTCTTCTCGCACACTTACTCATTCTCCTTCACACGCACTTGATCTGTCTCAACTTAGGCACTCTCCTCAGTCCATAGCATATAGATTTATTGAAAAGTCAAACATCACAAAGTTTGACCATGTACATGGAGAAAAACAATTATATCAAGAACGGCAAACATATACCATTAGATTCACCATGAGATGTAGTTTTGTATGATGTATCTTTGTATTGTAGATATAAATAACATTTGCATAAACCTGATCAAAGTTTCCAAAGTTTGACTTCTAAAAAAATTTCATGCACTGCATTATCGTGCGGATGGAATATCTCTTTCCCTCTCTCAGCTATCTAACGCACCACTCAGCCTTATCGGGGCTCCTCAATCTCTCTCAAACTTTATTGGTAGGTTTGGTTCATGACCTAATGCTCATGCCTTGATGGCCAGTACTGCCTGGTGTGGACGTGAGATGTAAAATATTTCTGCCTGGCCAGGCTTGTGTGGTGCTGATGCATTTGGTTCATGCCTGGGCCAGGCAAAGCATCAATGTCCCATCAATAAATCCATGCAGCAATTATTTAATGCTAATATCCATCCAGGTTGTTGTTAGCCTCGTGGCCGCATGACCAGGCACGGCCAGGCGTTCGAAATCGGTCGCTTCGGCCAGGCTACTTGCAGTGTGTGGAGTTCAGCCAGGATAATTAAAGTGCAAGGGAATCTAGGCCAGGCGGGCTTTGCTACGTCTTGAGCTTGCGTTGGTTTTCCTCGAAGAGGAGAGGGTGATGCAGCAAAGTAGCGTAAGTATTTCCCTCAGTTTTTGAGAACCAAGGTATTAATCCAGTAGGAGGCTTCTCAACAAGTCCCACGAACCTACACAAACAAACAAAGAACTCACAACCAACGTGATAAAGGGGTTGTCAATCCCTTCACGGCCACTTGCGAAAGTGAGATCTGATAGAGATAATATGATAAGATAAATATATTTTTGGTATTTTACAATATAGATGCAGAAAATAAAAGTAGATTGGAAACAAATATGATAAGAGATAGACCCGGGGGCCATAGCTTTCACTAGAGACTTCTCTCAAGAGCATAAGTATTACAGTGGGTGAACAAATTACCGTCAAGCAATTGATAGAAAAGCGAATAAGTATGACGTTATCTAGGCATGATCATGTATATAGGCATCACGTCCATAACAAGTAGACTGACTCCTGCCTGCATCTACTACTATTACTCCACACATCGACCGCTATCTAGCATGCATCTAGAGTGTTAAGTTCATAAGAACAGAGTAACGCATTAAGCAAGATGACATGATGTAGAGGGATAAAATCAAGCAATATGATATAAACCCCATCTTGTTATCCTCGATGGCAACAATACAATACGTGTCTTGCAACCCTTTCTGTCACTGGGTAAGAACACCGCAAGATTGAACCCAAAGCTAAGCACTTCTCCCATGGCAAGAAAGATCAATCTAGTAGGCCAAACCAAACCAATAATTCGAAGAGACTTGCAAAGATAACTCAATCATATAAAAGAATTCAGATAAGATTCAATTATTATCCATAGATAAATCTGATCGTAAACCCACAATTCATCGGATCTTGAGAAACACACTGCAAAAAGAGATTATATCGAATAGTTCTTCACAAGAGAGGGGAAGAACATTGTATTGAGATCCAAAAAGAGAGAAGAAACCATCTAGCTAATAACTATGGACCCGTAGGTCTGTGGTAAACTACTCACAACTCATTGGAAGGGCAAGTATGTTGATGTAGAAGCCCACCATGGTGGATTCCCCCTCCGGCATAACGCCGACGATGGCTCCAAGATGGGATCTCGCGGATACAAAAGGTTACGGCGGTGGAAATATTTCTTCAAGTGGCTCCTGGATGTTTACGGGGTACGTAGGCTTATATAGGAGGAAGAAGAACGTCGGTGGACGCCGAGGGGCGCACGAGACAGGGGGCGCCCTACAGGGGGGCGTGCCCTCCTATCTTGTGGGAGCCTCGGCTGCTTATTGACTTGCACTCCAAGTCCTCTGGATCACGTTCATTCCAAAAATCACGCTCCCGAAGGTTTCATTCCGTTTGGACTCCGTTTGATATTCCTTTTCTTCAAATACTTAAATAGGCAAAAAAATAGCAATACAGGCTAGGCCTCCAGTTAGTAGGTTAGTCCCAAAAATGATAATAATGTATAAAATAAAGCCCATAAACATCCAAAACAGGTAATATAATAGCATGGAACAATCAAAAATTGTATATACGTTGGAGACGTATCAAGCATCCCCAAGCTTAATTCCTGCTCGTCCTCGAGTAGGTAAATGGTAAAAAAGAAATTTTTGTTGTGGAATGCTACCTAGCATAATTCTCAATGTAATTTTCTTTAATGTGGCATGAATGTTCAGATCCAAATGATTCAAAATAAAAGTTCATATTGATAAAAGAAATAGTAACACTTCAAGCATACTAATCAAAGTAATCATGTCTTCTCAAAATAACATGGCAAAAGAAAGTTCATCCCTACAAAATCATATAGTTAGGCTATGCTTCATTTTCGTCACACAAAGATGTTCCCAACTTCTATACCCTCCATGACAAGCCAAGCAATTGTTTCGTACTTAAATAATCTGAAACTTTTTCAACCTTCACGCAATACATGAGCGTGAGCCATGGATATAGCACTATGGGTGGAATAGAAAAATGATTGGGGATTGTGTGGAGAAGACAAAAAAGGAGAAAGTCTCACATTGACGAGGATAATCAACGGGCTATGGGAATGCCCATCAATTGATGTCAACATGAGGAGTAGGGATTGCCATGCAACGGTGCACTAGAACTATAAATAAATGCTCAACAAAAGAAAACTAGTGGGTGTGCATCCAACTTGCTTGCTCACGAAGACCTAGGGTATTTGAGGAAGCCCATCGTAGGAATATACAAGCCAAGTTCTATAGTGAAAAATTCTCACTAGTATGAAAAAGACAACTTATGAGACTCACGATATGAAAAACATGGTGCTACTCTGAAGCACAATATATGAGACTCACTACATGAAGAACAAGGTGCTACTTTGAAGCACAAGTGTGGAAAAAGAGATAGTAACATTGCCCTTTTTATTTTTTTAATTTTTTTTAATTTTTTTTTCTCTTCCCCTTTTTTCCTTTTTTTCTTTTTTTCTTTTTGGGCAATGCTCTAATAATGATGATCATCACACTTTTATTGATTACAACACATGAATTACAACTCGAAACTAGAACAAGATATGACTCTATATGAATGCCTCCGGCAGTGTACCGGGATGGTGCAATGAATCAAGAGTGACATGTATGGAGAATAATTCATGGTGGCTTTGCCACAAATACGATCTCAACTACATGATCATGCAATGGCAATATGACAAAAGTAATGTATGTCATGATGATATAATGGTGGAAAGTTGCATGGCAATATATCTCGGAATGGCTATGGAAATGCCATAAATAGGTAGGTATGGTGGCTTTTTTGAGGAAGATATAAGGAGATTGATGTGTGATAGAGCGTATCATATCACGGGGTTTGGATGCACCGGCGAAGTTTGCACCAACTCTCAAGGTGAGAAAGGGCAATGCACGGTACCGAAGAGGCTAGCAATGATGGAAAGGTAAAAGTGCGTATAATCCATGGACTCAACATTAGTCAAAAGAACTCATATACTTATTGCAAAAATTTAGAAGTCATCAAAAACCAAGCACTACACGCATGCTCCTAGGGGGATAGATTGGTAGGAAAAGACCATCGCTCGTCCCCGACCGCCAATCATAAGGATGCACAAGCCAAGTATACTTCATGTTTCAAATTTGTTACACAACTTTAACCATATGTGCATGCTACGGGACTTGCTAACTTCAACACAAGCATTCTTTAAATTCATAATCACCCAACTAGCGTGACTTTAATATCACTACCTCCTTATCTCAAAACAATCATCAAGTATCAAGTTGATCATAGCATCCAATTCACTTCCTATGATAGTTTTTATTATACCCAACTTGGATGCGCATCATTCTAGGACCAATTTATAACCATAGCAAATACCATGCTGTTCTAAGAGACTCTCAAAAAAATATAATTGAAGGATGAGAGACTTGTAATTTCTTCAAAATTAATCCACCGCCGTGCTCTAAAAGATATAAGTGAAGCACTAGAGCAAAAACTATCAAGCTCAAAAGATATAAGTGAAGCACATAGAGTATTCTATCAAATCCTAAGCAAATAGGATTCTCCCAAAAATTGTGTTACAGCAAGTATTATTGTGGTAAACTAACAAGCAAATACCAATATAATACACGATGCTCCAAGCAAAACACATATCATGTGGTAAATAAAAATATAGCTCCAAGTAAAGTTACCAATGAACGAAGATGAAAGAGGGGATGCCTTCCGGGGGCATCCCCAATCTTCGGCTTTTGGCTATCCTTGAATATCTTGGGGTTCCTTGGGCATCCCCAAGCTTAGGATCTTGCCACTCTTTATTCCATAGTCCATAAAAGCTTTACCAAAAACTTGAAAACTTCACAAGACAAAACTCAACAGGAAATCTTATAAGTTCCGTCAGTGAAAGAAAACAAAACCACCACACAAGGTACTGTAATGAACTCATTGTTTATTTATATTGGTGTAAAACCTACTGTATTCCAAGTTCTCTATGGTTCATAAACTATTTTACTAGCCGTAGATGCATCAAAATAAGCAAACAACACACGAAAAACAGAATCTGTCAAAAACAGAACAGTCTGTAGCAATCTGTAACTAACGCAATTTTCTGGAAGTCTAAAACTCCTACAAAACTAGGACGTCCTAAAAAATTTGTTTATTGAACAGAAGCAAAAATAATCAATGCAAAAGCTCGTTTCTGTGATCTATTGAATTGTTTCTCGCGAGCGCAAAGTTTCTGTTTTTCAGCAGAATCAAATCAACTCATATCATAGGTTATCCTATAGGTTCTACTTGGTACAAACACTAAATAAAACAAGAAAATACAACTAAACATAAAGTAGAAACAAAATTTATTGAATAACAGCAAGGAAAAATATTGGGTTATCTCCCAACAAGCGCTTTTCTTTAAAGCCTTTTTAGCTAGGCATTGAGATTTCAATGATGCTCACATGAAAGACAAGAATTGAAGCATAAAGAGAGCATCATAAAACATGTGACAAACACATCTAAGTCTAACATACTTCCTATGCATAGGCATCTTGTAAGCAAAAAAATTATTAAGGCAAGCAAAAATTAGCATATGCAAGGAAGAACAAAGAGATGATAGCAATCTCAACATGAAGAGAGGTAATTTAGTAACATGAAAATTTCTACAACCATATTTTCCTATCTCATAATAATTACATGTGGGATCATAAGAAAATTCAACAAAATAGCTATCACAAAACATATTCTCAACACGATCCACATGCATGCAAAGTTGACACTCTTCCAAAATAGTGGGATTAACATTAACAAAAGTCATGACCTCTCCAAACCCACTTTTATGAAAAATATCATAAGATTGAACATACTCCAAATATGTGGGATCTAAAGTTGACACTCTTCCAAACCCACTTTCAATATTGTTGCAAACGCTATTATCAATCTCAGATTCATCATGGGGATTAAATAAATTTTCGAAATCAAAAGAAGAATCACCCCAATCATGTCATTGCAACAAGTAGTAGACATAGCAAAATTAGCATCCCCAAGCTTAAGGTTTTGCATATTATTAGCACAATTGACATCAAGAGAATTTATAGTAACATCATCGCAATCATGCTTTTCATTGAAGGAACTACTAAGTATGGGTGCAATAGCAACGATCTCATGTTTAACATAAGGAACTATAGCAAATTCGTCTTCATAAATATTGGCATCATGGCCACAAGAATAGCAAGCATCATGTTCGTCAAGGGATATTTCAACCAAATCATCAGAATCACCATAATCTATAGATTCATGCATATCATTATTTTCTTCCCAAGCAATGGTCATTCTTTCAATAAATTCTTGGACATGGACATTATGAGCAAAGTTTTCATTGCAATATTTAAGTATGACGGAATTTTCAGACTTGTTAAGAGTAAAATCATACTTTTCAATCAAAGAAGCAACTTCATGAGCACCCTTAAAAACGACAAATTCTTCAATTTGTTCGATATCATAGTAACTATAAACACCCTTTGCATAAGAAGATAAAATTTCATTATCATTGAACTCACATAGGTAGGGAAGGTGTTTTTTAGGGTTCTTAGAGCAACAAGTAAAATCACAAATTTCACAAAGATTCCAAGCATAGCATAGAAACTGTTTATATGAAACCATAAGACCTTCCTTTTTTCAGACAAATGATGACGCACAAAATGAGCATGCTCATCTAAAGATTTCCCATCAACTAGGCTAGTTGGGGTTTCAGCACGAGCGCATAAGGATCTAAGATGATCCAAGTAGAACAATTTAAGTGGATCCATAACAATAGATTTTTAGCAAGCAAAGATGCAAGAACATAGAAGGCACATGTAGACACAAGCAAACAAAAAGGCAAGCGAAAGAGAGAATAGATTGGAAAAGAGAGGGCGAATAAAACGGCATGGGTGATGTGGGGGAGAGGAAAATGAGAGGCAAACGGCAAATAAATTAAATGCGAGGGAGATGAGTTTGTGATGGGTACTTGGTATGTCTTGACTTGAGCAAAGACCTCCCCGGCAACGGCGCCAGAAATCCTTCTTGCTACGTCTTGATCTTGCGTTGGTTTTCCTCGAAGAGGAGAGTGTGATGCAGCACAGTAGCGTAAGTATTTCCCTCAGTTTTTGAGAACCAAGGTATCAATCCAGTAGGAGGCTTCTCAACAAGTCCCACGAACCTACACAAACAAACAAATAACTCGCAACCAACGCGATAAAGGGGTTGTCAATCCATTCACGGCCACTTACGAAAGTGAGATCTGATAGAGATAATATGATAAGATAAATATATTTTTGGTATTTTATAATATAGATGCAGAAAATAAAGATGATAATAAAAGTAGATTGGAAACAAATATGATAAGAGATAAACCTGGGGGCCATAGGTTTCACTAGAGGCTTCTCTCGAGAGCATAAGTATTACGGTGGGTGCACAAATTACTGTCAAGCAATTGATAGAAAAGCGAATAATTATGATATTATCTAGGCATGATCATTTATATAGGCATCACGTCCATAACAAGTAGACCGACTCCTGCCTGCATCTACTACTATTACTCTACACATCAACCGCTATCCAGCATGCATCTAGAGTATTAAGTTCATAAGAACAGAGTAACGCATTAAGCAAGATGACATGATGTAGAGGGATAAACTCAAGCAGTATGATATAAACCCCATCTTGTTATCCTCGATGGCAACAATACAATACGTGTCTTGCAACCCTTTCTGTCACTGGGTAAGAACACCGCAAGATTCAACCCAAAGTTAAGCACTTATCCCATGGTAAGAAAGATCAATCTAGTAGGCCAAACCAAACCAATAATTCGAAGAGACTTGCAAAGATAACTCAATCATATAAAAGAATTCAGAGAAGATTCAATTATTATCCATAGATAAATCTGATCATAAACCCACAATTCATCGGATCTTGACAAACACACCGCAAAAAGAGATTACATCGAATAGTTCTTCACGAGAGAGGGGAAGAACATTGTATTGAGATCCAAAAAGAGAGAAGAAGTCATCTAGCTAATAACTATGGACCCGTAGGTCTGTGGTAAACTACTCACATCTCATTGGAAGGGCAAGGATGTTGATGTAGAAGCCCTCCATGGTGGATTCCCCCTCCTGCAGAACACCGGCGATGGCTCCAAGATGGGATCTCGCGGATACAGAAGGTTACGGCGGTGGAAATATTTCTTCAGGTGGCTCCTGGATGTTTTCAGGGTATGTAGGCTTATATAGGAGGAAGAAGTACGTCGATGGACGCCCGAGGGGCCCACGAGATAGGGGCGCGCCCTACAGGGGGGCGCCCTCCTATCTCGTGGGATCCTTGGCTGCTTCTTGACTTGCACTCCAAGTCCTCTGGATCACGTTCATTTCAAAAATCACGCTCCCAAAGGTTTCATTTCGTTTGGACTCCGTTTGATATTCCTTTTCTTCGAAATACTGAAATAGGGAAAAAAACAGCAATACGGGCTGGGCCTCCGGTTAGTAGGTTAGTCCCAAAAATGATAATAATGTATAAAATAAAGCCCATAAACATCCAAAACAGGTAATATAATAGCATGGAACAATCAAAAATTTAGATGCGTTAGAGACGTATCAGGCTTTGTTTTTCACAAAGTAGCAACCAAACAAGCGTGCATGAAATCTAGCCACAACCCCAGGCCAGGCAAAAGATGCTCAGGACGCAAGCCAAACTGACCTTATATCTCCCTGGTTCACACATACACATGTCTCAATCACGCTATACATATAGACCCATCCAACACTCTCTGCCCTTATTCTCTCTCCATGTGACACATGTTGGGAAACGTAGCAGAAATTCAAAATTTTCTACGCATCACCAAGATCAATCTATGGAGAGACTAGCAACGAGAGAGAGAGGGAGTGCATCTTCATACCCTTGAAGATCGCTAAGCGGAAGCGTTGCTAGAACACGGATGAGGTAGTCGTACTTGTGGCGATTCAAATCGCGGTCGATTCCGATCTAAGCGCCAAACAACGGCGCCTCCGCGTTCAACACACGTGCAGCCCGGTGACGTATCCCATGCCTTGATCCAGCAAGGAGAGAGGGAGAGGTTGGGGAAGACTCCGTCCAGCAGCAGCACGACGGCGTGGTGGTGGTGGAGGAGCGCGGTACTCCAGCGGGGCTTCGCCAAGCACTACGAGAGACGAGGAGGGAGAGAGGTAGGGCTGTGCCTTGGGAGAGAGAGCTCGTGTGTTGGGCATCCCCAAAACCTCCACTATATATAGGGGGAAGGGAGAGGAGGAGGCACCCTAGGGTTTCCCCTAGGGGGCGTCTACCAGGGCAGATGGGATCTCCCCTTTAGGTGACTTGGCCCCCAAGCCAAGAGGTGGGAACCCTAGATGGGGCGCCCCAAACCCCCTGGTCACGTGGGAATAGGTGAGGGGGGCGCACAGCCCCTTAGTGGGCTGGTTTTCCCCCTCCCCTTGGCCCATGAAGCCCCCCAACACTTGCCAGGGCTCCCGAAACACCTTTCGGTCATGCTGGTCATCACCCGGTACCTCCGGAACACTTCCGGACTCCAAAACCCTTCGTCCAATATATCAATCTTCACCTCGGACCATTCCGGGACTCCTCGTGACGTCCAGGATCTCATCCGGGACTCCGAACAACATTCGGTAACTGAGTACATACCTTCCCTATAACCCTAGCGTCATTGAACCTTAAGTGTGTAGACCCTATGGGTTCGGGAACCTTGCAGACATGACTGAGACAACTCTCCGGTCAATAACCAACAGCGGGATCTGGATACCCATGTTGGCTCCCACATGTTCCATGATGATCTCATCGGATGAACCACGATGTCAAGGATTCAATCAATCCCGTATACAATTCCCTTTGTCTACCGGTATAGTACTTGCCCGATATTCGATCGTCGGTATGTCGATACCTTGTTCAATCTCATTATCGGCAAGTCTCTTTACTCGTTCTGTAACACATCATCCCTTGATAAACTCCTTGATCACATTGTGCACATTATGATGATGTCCTACCGAGTGGGCCCAGATATACCTCTCCATCACACGGAGTGACAAATCCCAGTCTCGATTCGTGCCAACCCAATAGACACTTTCGGATACCCATAGTGCACCTTTATAGCCACCCAGTTACGTTGTGCCGTTTGGTACACCCAAAGCATTCCTACGGTATCCGGGAGTTGCACAATCTTATGGTCTAAGGAAAAGATACTTGACATTTAGAAAAGCTTTAGCATACGAACTACACGATCTTGTGCTAGGCTTAGGATTGGGTCTTGTCCATCATATCATTCTCCTAATGATGTGATCCCGTTATCAATGACATCCAATGTCCATGGTCAGGAAACCATGACCATCTGTTGATCAACGAGCTAGTCAACTAGAGGCTCACTAGGGACATGTTGTGGTCTATGTATTCACACATGTATTGCGGTTTTCGGTCAATACAATTATAGCATGAATAATAGACAATTTTCTTGAACAAGGAAATAAAATAATAACCATTTTATTATTGACTCTAGGGCATATTTCCAACAGTCTCCCACTTGCACTAGAGTCAATAATCTAGTTCACATCACTATGTGATTGTATTGAATCGACACCCATGGGGTTTGATCATATCTCGCTTGTGAGAGAGGTTATTAGTCAACGGATCTGAACCTTTCAGATCCATGTGTGTTTTGCAAATCTCTATGTCATCTCCTAGATGCAGCTACCACGCTCTATTTGGAACTATTTTAAATAACTATTCTACTATACGAATCTGGTTTACTACTCAGAATAATCCGGATTAGAGTCAAAGTTTGCATCGGCGTAACCCTTTACGACGAACTCTTTTACCACCTCCATAATCGAGAAAATTCCTTAGTCCACTAGTTACTAAGGATAAGTTTGACCGCTGTCCTGTGATCCATTCCTGGATCACTCTTGTATCCCTTGACTGACTCATGGCAAGGCACACTTCCGGTGCGGTACACAGCATAGCATACTATAGAGCCTACGTCTGAAGCATAGGGGATGACCTTAGTCCTTTCTCTCTCTTCTGCCATGGTCATGTCTTGAGTCTTACTCAATACTCACACCATATAACACAGCCAAGAACTCCTTCTTTGCTGATCTATTTTGAACTCCTTCAAAATCTTGTCACGGTATGTATTCGTTTGAAAGTACTATTAAGCGTTTTGATCTATCCTTATAGATCTTGATGCTCAATGTTCAAGTAGCTTAATCCAGGTTTTTCATTGAAAAACACTTTTCAAATAACCCTATATGCTCTCCAGAAATTCTACATCATTTCCGATCAACAATATGTCAACAACATATACTCATCAGAAATGCTATAGTTCTCACACTCACTTCTTTGGAAATACAAGTTTCTCATAAACTTTGTATAAACCCAAAACCTTTGATCATCTCATCAAAGCGTATATTCCAACTTTGAGATGCTTACTCCAGTCCCTAGAAGGATTGCTGGAGCTTTGCACACTTGTTAGCATCTTTCAGGATTGACAAAACCTTCTAGTTGTATCACATACAACCTTTCCTCAAGAATATAATCGAGGAAACAATGTTTTGACATCCTATCTGCAAGATTTCATAAATCATGCAGTAATTGCTAATATAATTCCAACAGACTGTTAGCATCGCTACGAATGAGAAAGTCTCATCGCAGTCAACTCCTTGAACTTGTCGGAAAATATCTTAACGACAAGTCGAGCTTTCTTAATGGTGATACTTACCATCATTGTCCGTCTTTCTTTTAAAATCCATCTGTACCCAACAGCCTTACGACCATCAAGTAGTTCTCCCAAAGTCTATACTTTGTTTTCATACATGGATCCTCTCTCAGATTTTATGGCCTCGAGCCATTCGTCGGAATCAGGGCACACCATCGCTTCTTCATGGCTCATAGGTTCATTGTTGTCTAGCAACATGACCTCCAAGACAGGATTACGTACCACTCTGAAGTAGTATGTATCCTTGTCAACCTACGAGTTTTGGTAGTGACTTCATCCGAAGTTTCATGATCAATATCATCAGCTTCCACTTCAATTGGTGTAGGCGCCACAGGAACAACTTCATGTGCCCTTCTACACACTAGTTGAAGTGGCGGTTCAGTAAGCTCATCAAGTCTCCACCATCCTCCCACTCAATTCTTTCGAGAGAAACTTTTCTTCGAGAAAGGACCCATTTCTAGAAACAATCATTTTTGCTTCCGGATCTGAAATAGGAGGTATACCCAACTGTTTTTGGGTGTCCTATGAAGATGTATTTATCCGCTTTGGGTTCAAGCCTATCTGGCTGAAACCTTTTCACATAAGCGTTGCGGCCCCAAACTTTTAAGAAACGACAGCTTAGGTTTCTCTAAACCATAGTTCATACACTGTCATCTCAACGGAATTACATGGTGCCCTATTTAAAGTGATTGTGGTTGTCTCTAATGCTTGACCCATAAATGATAGTGGTAATTCGATAAGAGACATCATGGCATGCACCATATCCAATAGGGTGCAGTTATGATGTTCGGACACACCATCACACTATGGTGTTCCAGGCGGTGTTAGTTG
Source organism: Triticum dicoccoides (assembly GCF_002162155.2). NCBI lineage: Eukaryota > Viridiplantae > Streptophyta > Magnoliopsida > Poales > Poaceae > Triticum > Triticum dicoccoides. The sequence goes on from NC_041389.1 coordinate 44,906,149, forward strand.
TGAAACAATTTCCACAATGTCTTAATTGTGTACCAAACTCACAACTCAGATATTCATCTCTATGATCATATCATAGACATTTTATCCTCTTGTCACGAAGATCTTAAACTTCACTCTGAAATTACTTGAACCTTTCAATAATTCAGACTTGTGTTTCATCAAGTAAATATACTTAGGATCTACTCAAATCATCTATGAAGTAAGAACATAATGATATCCACTGCGTGCCTTAGCACTCATTGGACTGCACACATCAAAATGTATTACTTCCAACAAGTTGCTTTCTTGTTCCATCTTACTGAAAACGAGGCTTTACAGTCATCTTGCCCATGTGGTATGATTTGCATGTCTCAAGTGATTCAAAATCAAGTGAGTCCAAACGATCCATCTGCATGGAGTTTCTCCATGCGTACATACCAATAGACATGGTTCGCATGTCTCAAACTTTTCAAAAAACGAGTGAGTCCAAAGATCCATCAACATGGAGCTTCTTCATGTGTTTTATACCAATATGACTTACATGGCAGTGCCACAAGAAGGTGGTACTATCATTACTATCTTATATCTTTTGGCATGAACATGTGTATCACTACGATCGAGATTCAATAAACCATTCATTTTAGGTGCAAGACCATTGAAGGTATTATTCAAATAAACAGAGTAACCATTATTCTTCTTAAATGAATAACCATATTGCGATAGACATAATCCAATCATGTCTATGCTCAACGCAAACACCAAATAACAATTATTTAGGTTTAACACCAATCTCGATGGTAGAGGGAGCAGGTGATGCTTGATCACATCAACCTTTGGAAACACTTCCAACAGACATCGTTATCTCACCTTTAGCTAGTCTCCATTTATTCCATAGCTCTTTTATTTCGAGTTACTAACACTTAGCAACCGAACCGGTATCTTAATACCCTGGTGCTACTAGGGGTACTAGTAAAGTACACATTTAATACAATGTATATCCAATATACTTCTGTCAACCTTGCCAGCCTTCTCATCTACCAAGTATCTAGGGTAGTTCTGCTTCAGTGACTGTTCCCTCATTACAGAAGCACTTAGTCTCGGGTTTGGGTTCAACCCTGGGTTTCTTCACTGGAGCAGCAACTGATTTGCCGTTTCTTGAAGTATTCCTTCTTGCCCTTGCCCTTCTTGAAACTAGTGGTTTCACTAACCATCAACAATTGATGCTCCTTCTTGATTTCTACTTTCGCGGCGTCAAACATCGTGAATATTTCAAGGATCATCATATCTATCCCTGATATGTTGTAGTTCATCAAAGCTCTAGCACCTTGGTGGCAATGACTTTGGAGAAACATCACTATCTCATCTGGAAGATTAACTCCCACTCGATTCAAGTGATTGTTGTACTCAGACAATCTGAGCACAAGCTCAATGATTGAGATTTTCTCCCTCAGTTTGCAGGCTAAGAAACTCGTCGGAGGTCTTATACCTCTTGATGTGGGCACGAGCCTGAAATCCCAATTTCAGCCCTCGAAACATCTCATATGTTCCGCGACATTTCGAAATCTTCTTCGGTGCCTCAATTCCAAACCGTTTAACATTACTGAATTATCACGTAGTTATCAAAACGTGTATGTCAGATGTTCGCAACATCCACAGACGATGTTCGAGGTTCAGCACGCCGAGCGGTGCATTAAGGACATAAGCCTTCTACGCAGCAATGAGGACAATCCTCAGTTTACGGACCCAGTCCGCATAATTGCTACTATCAACTTTCAACTAAATTTTCTCTAGGAACATATCTAAAATAGTAGAACTAAAGCGCGAGCTACGACATAATTTGCAAAAACCTTTTGACTATGTTCAGGATAATTAAGTTCATCTAATGAACTCCCACTCAGATAGACATCCCTCTAGTCATCTTAAGTGATACATGATCCGAGTTAACTAGGACGCGTCTGATCATCACGTGAGATGGACTAGTCATCATCGGTGAACATCTTCATGTTGATCGTATCCACTATACGACTCATGTTCGACCTTTCGGTCTCTTGTGTTCCGAGGCCATGTCTGTACGTGCTAGGCTCGTCAAGTCAACCTAAGTGTTTCGCATGTGTAAATCTGGCTTACACCCGTTGTATGTGAATGTTAGAATCTATCACACCCGATCATCACGTGGTGCTTCGAAACAACTAACTTTCGCAATGGTGCACAGTTAGGGGGGACACTTTCTTGAAATTATTATGAGGGGTCATCGTATTTACTACCGTCGTTCTAAGCAAATAAGATGCATAAACATGATAAACATCACATGCAATTAAAAAGTGACATGATATGGCCAATATCATTTTGCTCCTTCTGATCTCCATCTTCGGGGCTCCATGATCATCATCGTCACCGCCATGACACCATGATCTCCATCATCGTGTCTCCATGAAGTTGTCTCGCCAACTATTACTTCTACTACTATGGCTAACGGTTTACCAATGAAGTAAAGTAATTACATGGCGTTATTCAGTGACACGCAGGTCATACAATAAATAAAGACAACTCCTATGGCTCCTGCCGGTTGTCATACTCATCGACATGCAAGTCGTGATTCCTATTACAAGAATATGATCAATCTCATACATCACATATATTTCATTCATCACATCCTTCTTGGCCATATCACATCACATAGCATACCCTACAAAAACAAGTTAGACGTCCTCTAATTGTTGTTTGCAAGTTTTACGTGGCTACTATGGGTTTCTAGCAAGAACATTTCTTACCTACGCAAAAGCCACAACATGATATGCCAATTGCTATTTACCCCTCATAGGGACCCTTTTCATCGAATCTCATCCGACTAAAGTGGGAGAGACTGGCACCCGCTAGCCACCTTATGCAACAAGTGCATGTCAGTCGGTGGAACCTGTCTCACGTAAGTGTACGTGTAAGGTCAGTCCGGGCCGCTTCATCCCACAATATCGTCGAAACAAGATAGGAGTAGTAACGGTAAGCATATTGAACAAAATCAACGCCCACAACAACTTGTGTTCTACTCGTGCATAGAATCTACGCAATAGACCTAGCTCATGATGCCACTGTTGGGAAACGTAGCAGAAATTGAAAATTTTCTATGCATCACCAAGATCAATCTATGGAGAGACTAGCAACGAGAGAGAGAGGGAGTGCATCTTCATACCCTTGAAGATCGCTAAGCGGAAGCGTTGCAAGAACTAGGATGAGGTAGTCGTACTCGTGGCGATTCAGATCACGGTCGATTCCGATCTAAGCGCCGAACAACGGCGCCTCCGCGTTCAACACACGTGCAGCCGGGTGACGTCTCCCATGCTTTGATCCAGCAAGGAGAGAGGGAGAGGTTGGGGAAGACTCCGTCCAGCAGCAGCACGACGGTGTGGTGCTGGTGGAGGAGCGTGGTACTCCAGCAGGGCTTCGCCAAGCACTACGAGAGATGAGGAGGGAGAGAGGTAGGGCTGCGCCTTGGGAGAGAGAGACTCATGTGTTGGGCAGCCCCAAAACCTCCACTATATATAGGGGGAAGGGAGAGGGGGAGGTGCCCTAGGGTTTCCCCTAGGGGGGCGGCGGCCAGGGCAGATGGGATCTCCCCTTTGGGTGACTTAGCCCCCAAGCCAGGAGGTGGGAACCCTAGATGGGGCTCCCCAAACCCCCTGGTCACGTGGGAATAGGTGAGGGGGGCACACAGCCCCTTAGTGGGCTGGTTTGCCCCCTCCCCTTGGCCCATGAAGCCCCCCAACACTTGCCGGGGCTCCCGAAACACCTTTCGGTCATGTTGGTCCTCACCCGGTACCTCCGGAACACTTCCGGACTCCAAAACCCTTAGTCCAATAAATTAATCTTCACCTACTAACCATTCTGGGACTCCTCATGACGTCCGGGATTTCATCCGGGACTCCGAACAACATTCGGTAACCGCGTACATACCTTCCCTATAACCCTAGCGTCATCGAACTGTAAGTGTGTAGACCCTATGGGTTCGAGAACCATGCAGACATGACCGAGACAACTCTCCGGCCAATAACCAACAGCGGGATCTGGATACCCATGTTGGCTCCCACATGTTCCATGATGATCGCATCGGATGAACCACGATGTCAAGGATTCAACCGATCCCGTATATAATTCCCTTTGTCTACCGGTATAGTACTTGCCCGAGATTCGATCATCGGTATGTCGATACCTTGTTTAATCTCGTTACCGGCAAGTCTCTTTACTCATTCCGTAACACATCATCCCGTGATCAACTCCTTGATCACATTGTGCACATTATGATGATGTCCTACCGAGTGGGCCCAGAGATACCTCTCCGCCACACGGAGTGACAAATCCCAGTCTCGATTCGTGCCAACCCAACAGACACATTCGGAGATACCCGTAGTGCACCTTTATAGCCACCCAGTTACGTTGTGACGTTTGGTACACCCAAAGCATTCCTACGATATCCGGGAGTTGCACAATCTCATGGTATAAGGAAAAGATACTTGACATTTAGAAAAGCTTTAGCATACGAACTACACGATCTTGTGCTAGGCTTAGGATTGGGTCTTGTCCATCACATCATTCTCGTAATTATGTGATCCCGTTCTCAATGACGTCCAATGTCCATGGTCAGGAAACCATGACCATCTATTGGTCAACTAGAGGCTCACTAGGGACATGTTGTGGTCTATGTATTCACACATGTATTGCGGTTTCCGTTCAACACAATTATAGCATGAATAATAGACAATTATCATGAACAAGGAAATACAATAATTACCATTTTATTATTGCCTCTAGGGCATATTTCCAACAACACCCCCCCCCTAAGTACCATAATCCCTCAGTCCATCATAGGCGCAAGCACTCCCCCCTCCTAAGTATGATTATCTCTTACTAGCCATCAGGAACACATGTATTGTCTCCTTCCATCCATACGTCTATCTCGATATCTCTTGGGGCATCTTCTATCGCGCACACACCTTGTCACTCGATCTCCCACCCATGTAGTCCCATCACGATCTCTAGGGGATCTCTCTATGACAAACATACACTCTCTCCTTCCCATGTCTACATTTTCTCCATACGTCTCTCTCGACCTCTCTCCCCTGTTTGTCAGACCCCTCTTGTCCACGTGCTAGGGGTCTTGCTCTCTCGGTTCCAAACAACCACACACTATCTCCTCACCTTGCCTCCTTTGTCGAAGATGCATGTGTGATATGTTTGCATAAGACACACACGCTTTTTCTCTACTTTTATCGTGTGTTGTCCATGTCTCTTTCACACACGCACACACACTTTTTTCACGCACTCTTTCTATTTCTCTCTCTCTCTCTCTCTCTCTCTCTAGTTAGGGACTCTGTCACGTCCATAAGCATATGGATGTTTTGAAAAGTCAAACCTCAGAAAAATTTGACCAGGTATATGTGGAGAAAAACATTTACATCTGAAACGATCATTAGATTCATCACAACATGTACTTACTTCATACTATCATTTATCTTTGGTATTGTAGATATAAGTAATTTCTTTATAAACTTGGTCAAAGTTTCAAAAGTTTGACTCTAAAAAAATGTTGGAACTACATTATCAAACGGAGGGAGTAGCTCTTTCTCTCTCTCTCTCTCTTCTATCTCTCATGGGCCTCCCCTCTCACTTGAACTCTCTATATCAACGGATTATACGCTCACTGTGTCAGCGTATAGCTCTGTATATTGTTTAGTTGACCGGTCAACCAGTCCACATGCTGCCTTGTCAGCTCGTGTTCTGTATCTTCGTGTGCTGGCCCATATGGCAGTGGGTGAAAATAAGTAAACTAGAGGCCCATCTGACACGCGGTGAAGTAAACAAAGTTGAAACCACTCGGGGTAGCACCCCGCACGCTAGTAAATTGAGGGAGCATTGAGGACACACTTCTTGCGTGTGAAGAACGCACTCGCGTAGAATTCACCATTGCATGGCGGCATGCACAGAAGGACGCACTCGCGCACACCCAGCACACAACACACACCAGCACACGTGTACACCAGCGTCGCCGCCGGTTGAGATGGACGGCGAGGCAGCCAACAAGCGGAGGCAGCTCGAGCCAAAACCGCATCCGACGAGCCTGGACTTCATCAGCAACCTCCCGGACGACATGCTGCTCGTCACCATCGGCCTCCTTCCCACAAAATCTACCATGCGGACCGCCATGCTCTCCCGGCGGTGGCACCCCCTCTAGCGCTGCGTCCCCCTCAACCTCATCGTCGATAGATGCCTCCGTGATGGGGATTGCAAACGCATGGCCGCAGTCTCCAGCTAGACGCCTTGACATCCGCATGTTCAGTACCAACTGCAAGGTCCAACCCAAGTTCAACGAGTGGTTCTTATCCCCCGCCCTAGATCAGCTCGAGGAGCTCGGCTTTGAAGCTGCATGATGTTGCTCTCTGCCGCAGTCTGCGCTCCGCCTCACGCCAACACTGCCCCACGCCAGCTTCAGCTCCTGCTATCTTCCCCAGATTAATCTCACGCCCACCCTTCTTCTCCCTCAACTCAAGCAGCTCGACCTCTTCGATGTTGTCATCTTGAAGAAGGCTATGGAGCACCTGCTCCGCAGTTGTACTGCGCTCGAGTACCTTCATCTTGAGTAGATCCATGGGTTCATTAGCCTCCACATCGCCTCGACGAATCTCCAATGGATTTATGTGTCTTGCTGGCCCCACAACAAGACATCAATTGGGAAGAGATCACTCCAGCTGTTCCACGTTATGGTCATTGAAAATGCGCCTTTCCTTGAGAGATTCCTTGTATCGGATCTAGAAGGTCCAACAAAAATCAGGGTCATTGACGTGTCGAAATTGACAGCGTTGGTGTACTCGTCTCCCAAATTCTCCAAACTCTTTGTTGGATCTGTAACCGTTCAGGTAGAGTACTCATATTCTTCTTCATCTTCTTGAAATTCACATTTTTAAATTTCTTCATGATGTATTTACGACCGTCTTCCAGAAAATGATTCCCACAAGCTTGACCCAGTCCATGCGCACAGTGAAGATCTTGGCACTAAAATCTATTGGCCCCAATCTGGATCAAGTTGTTGGATTCCTTACATGCTTTTCGTGCACGAAGAAGCTACTCATCGAGGTGAAACTTCTTTCCTATTAGTAAACCGTAATCACAACGTAGCTCAATTTTTTCGTAATTTTCCCAAATTACGATGACAAGTGTAGTGTTCAAAACTGCATCTACGCACTGCACCGAAAGAAATGTTTTTAGTATTTTTTTCTCATGTGATCACCTGCATCGTTTTTATGTTGTACTACTATAGTAGCCTAGGCTAGTCATAGTGGAAAGTAACTTAGACTACTCCAGTAACTCTATGGTTACCCTAAGAGCAAGTACTACCTCCGTCCTGGTTTACTCTTCCAATTTTGTAGTATCAAAATTTGACCATAGATTTAACTGAAAAAATGTTAATGCATGTCACTAAGAACTATATCTCGGATTCGTATTTGAACATAATTTCAAATGGTGCAATTTTTAGTGACATGCATTGGCATTTTCTTAGGTAAATCTATGGTCAAAATTTTATAATAAATACAAGGTAGTACTCCCTCCGTCCCAAAATTCTTGTCTTACATTTATTTAGATACGGATGTATCTAACACTAAAATGTAACTAGATACATCCGTATTTAGACAAATTTAAGAGAAGAATTTTTGGATGGAGGGAGTACAAAAGTGGGCTATGTAGGCCAAAACACGTGCCAAATTCACTTGTGATGCATTTGGCATCGATGCCCCTCCATTGCTCACCTGGTGCCCCAATCTGGATCACCTACTTTGCTTCGGTGCCAAATTAACTCACGCAAGGAAAAAACACTGCGTGGGAGAGAGAGAGGACTAAAGCAATAAAAGAACACTTGTTTGGGAGAGTGAGAGGCTGGTGTAGTTGGTTTGATTGATTTGTTTATACATGTGGGTCTGTGTGCACAGTGGTGCCAACTCTCTCACATCGCGAGAGCGATGCCAAAATCTTTTGATTTGACATCGATGCGTATTATGTGGCATACTTTTGCGAAATATGGCATCGGACACATAGTGGAAGGCAACAAATGCCCAAGCTCTTCACATGCTCCTAGTTAAATGAGAGGAAACTGAAAGAGAGAGAGAGAGAGAGAGAGAGAGAGAGAGAGAGAGTGAAAAATATCACTAGCCAGCCAACCCTGTCGTATGAGCGAATGATATTGGCACCTCTTGATGAGACAGCAATCTTATACAGCCGGCTGCTCTTATATGTTCTATTCTTTTGCAGATAAAAAAAGACCCGAAAGTGAAAAATGTGCTGCACTATAACAATTTCATCGAATGCCTTGATCTCCATCTTACAGAAGTTGATTTGATCGACTACCGAGGCAGCACATATGAGATTAAATTGGCCAGGTTCTTTGTTCTGGAGGCAAGTGTGCTCAAGGTAATGAGGTCTGGCGTTCTCTGGCGCAGCGATGAATGGCGTGCTTTATCACCGCAAACGTCTAAGCCTAAATGACAAAGTCTCCGCAGAAGCTGAATTTGTTTTTGAAACATCAAGTGGCCAGAGACTCGAAAACTTATTTGCCCATTAGTGACTTGTCAGGGCGGTGGATTTTAGTTTATATGTAATGCTGCATCCACCTAAAGTAACGAAAGTTCTTACGTAAACTTCCTAGTAATTCCCTCTTCGTAGGTGCAGCATTACTCCTAACATTTGTAATATGAGTTTGAAACTTGTAATATTGCCGTGCCCTATTCATGCGTTTTCAAAATCCTGTGAATCAAACAGGTCCTGAGTTGGTGATGATGTTGTGCCTCCCATCTTTCACCAATAGCCGCCGGATCTAGATCTAACGCATACAAACCAAACTTCTCCATTTTTGTAAAAAGATGCCTGCACTTGTTCCCTATTGACAAACAACTCCTTGTCTCTCACAATCAGCCTTATCTCCTCCCCACCACATCTAGAAGGTCGTGGAAAAATCTGGCACAATGGCCTATGTCGGCGCCGTCCACCCCCAATCTTGGTGTTCCGTGCAATGCACGGGCATCTACTCACGGGAAATTATGTCGAACAGGGCTAGTTGTAAGCAGGCTAGCTCTACAGCCATGATGATACTGACTGCAGACGATGAGGTTGACTAAGGTATGCCGAACATGGAGCGTATATTCAGGTGTCATCTCTGGCGCAGGGTCTTGTCACTTCACTGTGAGGAGCAGCACGTAATAATTTGACCAACGGGTAGTACAGTGCTAGTACTCCTACTACATTGGTAGTACTACTACTTGTACTAGTAGAACCACCATCTGGATTTAGGAGTACTACCACATCCATGTGGATTTTTGTATTTGACTAGCAATATCTAGTAATGCATGTCACAAAAACTGTACTACTCCCTCTATAAATAAATACATGGTGTATTGTTTTATTCCTATCAGCGAGAGAACTTAATGTCTTTTTGCTAACTAATAGGATTACATGCAATGAACTAAACATTGCATGTCATGTTTGGTAGTCTCAAGTCATTGAAAGCATGCACGGCCCACATCTCTCATTGGTTTATATGTCACGAAATAAGAAACAAGGAGGGATTTAAAGTACTATGCCTAAGTGTTTTGGGATTATTTGGTTTTTGTAAGGTGACTTACACAACATTTTTGTTTACATGCATTAACATTTTATTAGTTAAATCAAAGGTCAAAACTTGGCGCAAAATGCAAAGGGGACCAATAAACCAGTAAACATCAAACTTCTCATGTTTGGCCCCAACTAGAGGTCTGGTGAGATGACTATATACTGCACCGGCACGGAGGGGGCGCAGCTTCATTGACTTACTGCAACTGCCTTTGGGTGAATGACATGTGGGCCCAACGGGTGGCTGGCCCACCTATCATACAGCCAAAGGCAGGTGCAGTAGAGGGCCGAGGAGTAGTACGAAATCCGACGCACCTACGCACGCTAACCAAGGGCAAGAGTAATCACTTGAATCACAAGATCAGTTAACTAGAAGCTAAGCTAGACCCATGGAGGCGATGAGCGCAAGCATCAGCCGGCTGTGCCAGATGGTCCACGACACTGGCATGCGGCCCGGCACCAAGGAACATCTCTAGGTATTGCTTGAGGCCGCCAGGGCGAGGGGCCGCTTGGACAACAGCTTCGTCTCCTTGTTCGACGAGGTCCTCATCGGTTTCCTCGACAAGTCCACCATTGTCAAGAAGCTCGCGGACGACTTTAACGTATGCCTCCAGCCGACGCGCCCAGGCTCTGCGATGCCCGCCACCCTCAATGGCCACTATGGTGACAACCTCTTCGATGCATTGGTGGCCCTGTGACTGCCTGCCGTCGCGCCGGAGAATGTCCACCTCGAGGTCGCGCTCGCCGCGCAGCGCCTGGCATAGCAAGACACCATCGACATAATCACCCACGTCTACGCGCAAATCGTCCACAAGGACTACTACATGCAAGAGGAGGACTATAGGATGCTGGCCTTCTTGGACCGCAGGGCAACCTTGGACGACAATGTTCAGAAGCACGTTGAGATCGCTGCCAACGCCTCTGCTCCTCACAGGTCAGTTGTTGACCCGGCGCACTAGGGTGTGAGGATGTCGTTGATGGATCCGTATGTATTTTTATCTTTCTGTCAAATCCATGTAGTAGTATATGGTACTACTAGTAATTATCTTACCTTTCGCATCAGCTTCATAATTTTCATACGTACTCCATGCATGAACGGTGCCAGAACCAAACTTCTCATTACTCTAGGAAAAATCGTTACTTTCTATCTATCGGTCACGCCATGGAGCAGAACCAAATTTTACAAGCTACGAGTTCAAAAGGAAAAGGTTGTCGTGTTCATGTCGCACCCCCACACGGTTGATCCGGCACGCTGCTCAAGGGGGAATGCATGCGGTGTTGCATTTTCACTTACAAGTGGGACCGCAGTTGAGCAAACCAACTATCGGCAAACCCCCACCCCGCCGACCATGCAATGGCTGAGAAAACAGGAGGGAGAAGAGATGGCTATAGCATGGACTCCAAGAAAATTGGTGTCAGATGGGACTCGTGTGGGTGGCGTGTGCCGTAGACGTGAATGCTAGTTATGGCCCATGCCACCCCACTATCAGGCCTATATCAAGGTGTTGGTTATGTAGAACAAATTTCCTGGAGTCCGTGCTCAGCCCTCCTCTATCTCTCTTCTCAGCCAGCCAGTGGACGCGCGGAGCCCATCGTCTGTTTGCTCACCTGCGGTCCCACGTGTCAGTGAAAATGCAAGAGGACCCACTGAACCTGCACATCTTTCACCTCGACGTGCTGGTGATGAAAAACAAATCCAATAAAGATCTTCGATGGCCGCTTTAGGAGTTACTCAAAAGTAGTAAGATTCTATTTACAGTTTAACCCAAGATGCACATCACGTGGCTTCAACTACCACTCTATTTTCTTGCATGACACGACCTGGATGCTGGATGTCGCACGTGTCGGCAAAAGGAGGAAGAACCCGACCAAATCTTCGGTTGTGCTCTCGGATTAGACTAGTTGTGCTAACTTAAAAAAATTATTGTGTACTCCCTCCGTTCCAAAATACTTGACATCCATTTGTCCAAAAATGGATGTACCTATATACTAAAACATGTCTAGATACATCTATATTTTGACAAATAGAAGGCATGTGTTATGGAACGGAGGGAGTAGAATGGATGCAAGTTTTGGTATTGGGAAGCAGAGTACATCGATATATTGATAGAGCGCAATTTAGTAGATGTTCTAGCCCTTTTATCTAGCATAGAGGCTAGAGATGAGACTAGTGCACTTGTTGATACTCCTACTAGAATAGAGGCTAGACATGAGACTAGGATGTGAGGAAGCAACGTCTACTTCTTTACACTCAAAGAAGAAAGAAGCACGCAAGATCGAGCCTCCGCAGATCAATAATGAATGCATCGAGAAGGCACAAATCCAACTTACATGAGCAGTTATGGAAGTTGGATATCTTCTAAAATGTATTCTTGTGGTTCTTGTTTTCTTCGGTCTTGCTTTTCTAGTCAAAATTATCATTGGAGTTCGTGCAAAACGGAGGTCCCTTTGGGGTCGTGTGTTGGAGTTGGCCTTAGAAGTGGGACCATAGTTGAGGAAACCGACTATCGGCAAACCCCCCACCTCGCCCGCCGCGCGATGGCTGAAGTTAGAGAAACGACGAGGTTGAAGAGATTGCTCTAACATGGACTCCAAGAAATATGGTGTCATATGGATGTCGTGCTGGTGGCGTGTGCCGTACTCCTGGACATGAATGCTTGTTCTGGCCCATGCCACCCTACTACTCCTACTACTTATATAGTACTAGTATCGAGGATTCGAGGTGCTGGTTACATAGAGCGAACACATTAACATAATGCTACAGTAAAAACACCCGCCCGATGCGCGAAGCATGTGAAGCTAGTACAAATAGTGTACTACTATTGTTGATTAGCCTCATCCAATAACCTGTTGCAATGCACGTACAATTATGTATTCGGAAAATATATTTTTGCCTTGTCGCACCACTCACTTAGAGAAGTGACTCGAAAGCCATTCATAAATTTAGTAAGTTTATCACAGGCATATCATTTTATTACATACAACAGGTCATCAACCCACATCGACAACGAGGTTACATTATAAATACTAAAGTTTTCATCGCACAACAAATAACAAGCAATGAAATGAACTTCAACTCAACCAATCCTCAACGGTTGAAATGCTTGCTTTGAATCATAAGTGATTCTCTGGGACGGGCCATCCATTGTCAATCTCGAGACCAACACAGGACTGATCATCCAGGCTGAAGTGGCCTACTATATCAGTACCAGGGCAGGGAACCACCAAAATGTCCGAGGTATAGATACATTTGCTTGTCATAAATGGTACTAGTAACATTGTGTCAACAGCAGTTGGATCGCCTTTCACCATAGTTGGATAGTTTTGTCCAAGGAAGAGCGAGTTTTCTTCAAGACTATCAATTCTGTACCAGGGAGAAGGTGTTGGCGCTAGAACACTAGTATCCATCCCGAATACCATGCAACGGGTGTTGGAATAGGTCCGGAGAGTGCGACCATGGGAGACTACACCTGCTTCCTTAGTAGTAACATCATCAGTGGGCTGTATACACACAAGAAGAGATGATCCATTGGAATTAGTTGCCAGGCGCCATAGAATATATGGGCGCTGCTCATCCTCATGCTCGTGATCATCACCATCGGCATCTCCCCCTTGGTTATAAAATTTTTCAAGTATAGGTGGTGGAATGTTCACAGGACCTTGGAAACACAAGAAGAAGGTCAATTAGTAAAGGGAAACTTGCTAACCCGCATGCATGTGGATGAAACAATTATAATTACGATGGAAGACAAACGTACCGAAATTATGAGGATCCCATGCAAAAACAGTGCCATGAGTGGTGGAAGCAAACACAAGGCCCTCGTATTGAATTGCATCACAGTACTCATCCGTGTACAAAAACTGATTTTTGAGCAATATCCATCCAGTCGAACCACAAAGGACGGCAACAAGCTTGTCGAAGATAGCAACAACTTCATAGTTCGTGTAATCCAAATTGCGGTTGGGAACTCGACCAATTGCTATCTTTCGTAGAAGACAATCAGCATGATCGTATTTGAATGTGCGTACAATACCGGTGTTCTCAACCTCTGGGCAGTCTGCTAAGATTTTTGGAAGTGGAACCCGTTGACGAGTGTACACATTCACAAGTTCCCACTCGCAGTTGGACCCAATATAAACACCCCAATCTCCATTTGCGCCTGCCCAAGCCTTGCCCTCAAGCGATGGCATCTTAATATCATATGTATCATTATCAAGCGGCATCAACTTGCACAAGGCGAGGCCTCCGTCATCCCCGCACCAGTCATCAGGGTCACGGCAAAGAAGATAGGGGAGATCAAACCACTCCTTGACCCTTGGGTTCCTTGTCATGATGTTATTAGTTGAGTCGAGAATGGTCTTGAACGAACCTGCCATGCTACCCGAGGTGATGACGTTGCACCAATCAATGAGTTCCTCCACCACGTCATCTTTCAGATCGGGGCAAGAATGACGGGGTCGTTTCTGGCCTGTTCCCTCCATGGAGAATAAGATCAAACAATGGCAGAAGGAAGGGTGCAGGAAAATGGAGGAGGGAGAGGAAGAGCGTGCGACAGCAGTTCCAAATCGAGAGAGAAAGGCAAAGAGTCGGTGGTGGTTGCTAGTTTGCCACGGTACATGAAGAGGCGCCCCGACCTACATATCCGTTTGGAAATAATAGTAGAAAAGGACTCATCATCGTCTCACTGATATGTTGGAACGGGACCACATTTCAACGAAACATGGTGTGTAATTTCTCGTGCAAAATGCGATCTGGCCGCATTGGCCCGAGGTGCCGCATTAGTTATCAACCTTTATTTTTTAATGGCATGATGTTTAGTTTTGAAGCATGACTAACTGGTACTGTACGCAGAGAAAATATAAACTACTCTACCACTACTCCACCTCCAGTACTAGTAGTATAAAAAGATATATACGCTAGAGCTTCAGTGCTTTCTTGCTAAGGGCTGCCCACTTGCTTCTCATACTATCACCCTCTCTCCAGATCTAAAAAGACGGCCTCTCGCTCCCTCCTCACTGGTGGTCACAGATCCGCCGGGGAAGAAAAGGACGTGCAGCGTTGACGCACTCGTCATCGGCGAGCGAGGTCATGCACTGACGGCAAGGCCGTCCTCTCAGACCTAGCGCCCGCGCGGGATGGCCTCCGTCCCCAAGCTCGCTGTCGTAGTGTGTGCGGAGGATGACGACCACGAGCGAAGCCACTTCCCGCCGACCCTCGCGTATGCTACCTCTTTTCGAACCATACCCTTGTTCTATTGCCCCATCTACCACGTTGTTGCATGTGGATCTTTTTCCACTCCACCATCTTCCCAATTTGCTATCCTCTGCTCTGTTGGCCACGCAGACGAAAACCTTAGTTTGCACTATTAAAGGAAACCCTACTTCATGCAGACTAATCCATGTCTGGGTTTAATAAGGAAAGGAAGGGAGACGATACTGTCCAAGAGAGTAGGCATCGAACCCACATCTAGGTTGAAAAGGGGAAAATCAGTAGCTAAGGAACGAGTCTCGTGTCTCTTGGTTGAAGAAGGGTAGAAAGGCATGACAACACAATAGAGAATGACCAGGTCGATCGGTTTGTTGTCCTCACATAGGAAAAAGGTGGCTAAAGAGAACAAAAATGGGACGTAATCCACATATGTTTCCTAGATATTTGTTGCTCTGGGCAACCATACCTCCCTCACCACTCTGCGTCCATGGAGGTACATCGTACTGGTGCGCCCACTGTCTGAATGGGCCTCCCATGCTCTTATTGCCACTTTTTTGCTGTTAGTATAACACCAGCAGTCGGGTCAAGCAATGCTACTCCTAAAGTGATGCCACATTTAACTAATGCCACACTCAGTCTAATGCCACCAATAATTGTAAGCAATGTCATTTAATGTCACTGGATTATTTCAGGGTTAGCTGTTGATTGTGGATGTAGTAAAGATTTTCAGCTAAGGCATTCTAATGCTATTGCACAGCCTTTATACCAACGATGAAACTTGTTACTACCTTCAGATTTTTGCATTGTTAATGCTTATAGATTACATACCTCACTTTCATGAGATAAGTAAATTTTTTTATACAGTGTCACCAAAATGCCAAGGCGCTGGTGTCATTTTATTTTGGTTAAACTTCACAAAAAATTATGAAGACAAGAGGAAAGGTCAAGAGTGGGCACCTCCTCCTCCGGCTGTTCTCTTGATTCGTTCGATCAAGTTTTTATGTTTGATCGATTATCAAGATTGGGATAGCAATTTTTAGGTCCCCACGAGTTCGAAATGATATTTACCTTGGAGGTACATGGTTTGCATTTTTTTATACTGTCATTAGTTAATAATGCTAGTTACCTTCAGACTTTTGTATTTGGTTTAATGCTCATGCACAGCTAGTATACCAATGCTGAAACTTGTTACCTTTACATTTTGTATTCTTAATTCTTATAGAAATCTTCCAGTGCTAGAGTTCATAGAAATATGTTCAGTAAAACCATTGTATTGTACCCTGTAATAAACTAACTACTCTAATGTTGCACTAGCCACTGGATTAGTGTATATTTGTAGTATTCGAATGGTGTTGCATTAGCGTATGGACATCAATAAAGTGTGGCAAGCTTTCCCAGATATGTGCTCAAGAAAACTACTACCTGTTTTTCTAAATACTAGACGTTTGGGTACTTTAATTGAACCACGAAAACGTCTTATATTAAGGAACAGAGGGTGTAGAGTTCACTCAAATTATCCTGGTAAAGCTAGTCACACCTTTGTTAAAATTAATGTTCATTATGTTATCGGAGGAGGTCTGTATGTTTGTCTCTAATGCCTTTCGACTACATACCTGACATCATGATGTAATGTTAAGTCATTTCCTTTTGTACAGTGTCACTGAATTGTCAAGGCAGTGATGGCATTTTATTTTAGTTGAACTGTACAACATATGCTTAAAAGAAGAGGAACGGTCAAGAGTCGATCATTCTTTCAAAAAGAACTATATATGCCTTTCTGACATCAGCCGATGTTGCCTTATTTATTCCTTCAAACAGGTGGTTATAAACAATCTTGCTACCTTTTCCATTAAGAAATTGGAATGCTTATATTTGTGAGTCTATGCTTCAACTATTGTCGTTTTTACAGTAATCACACTTTCAATATCTATGCAAACAGGGATGCTCGATTTTAGTGGAACTGCACAAAAAGTCCAACTAGTTCAACATTAGGAGCATGTTTTCTTCCAAACCTTTATATCCAATTGGTGGCACTATGAGCTGTTCATTATGAAGGTACATGGTTTGCTACTATCTTGCTACTCTTTTTGTACTGTCATTAGATAGTAATACTAGTGGTTTGCATGTGAATTTATTGGCAGGGTGGACCTACATTGGAAGTGCAGGACAGGATTCAATGATTGGATGCTCAATTTCGGTTGTATCAGTTTCACCTCTTCCATCACTGCGAACATGGATATCCTTGGTCTAATGAAGAATAGGCACTATAATTCTGCTCTAAACCAGCTAATCAATTCAGTATGAAATTGTCCAGGGCAAAACATAACTGTATCAAATTGTCCAGTGCAGAACATGACAGATGCTAATCGGAAGAGACACGTTTAAACCAAAAATACAAGGCGTGGTATATGTTTACTAGCTGCTTGATATTTGTGCAGACAAAGATGTCTACCCGTTACTATTTGGCAAACAAACAAAGTGACCGCAATTTTGGTTGAACTGCACAAGAGAATAGTATAGTCACTGCATGCAGTGCCATTTGAAAATAGACACAGGAAGATTGGATAGTCACTTCATGGAATGCAGAAAAGTAGTAATGTACTATTTATTGGCCAACACTAGGTGCTTCATTGCTTTGGTCTGATTATACAATGGGCATCATTTTGCCTAAGTTAAAGTTTGTATTCCGAAACGCGGTGTGATCGAGAGAATACCAAATCATATTGTAGTGGATGTTCCTCCATCATGTGTGGTTCATTCTCATGGTTCCAGCTGTTGGTGAAACCTCTGATGTTTGCAAGAGGAATTGAAGACTTCACAAACAAATTTGTCTTTTAGTCTGTATTGAATGTTGGCCAAGAGAAGCATCCATGTTAGTAGGAAGAACAGATGTTTTTTCTAGATCTTTGCTTTTGGAGCTACATATTTGTATATGATCTGTGAATAATTGATATGCATTAACATGTTGATCTTATGTATGGGAATCATACTAGTTGGTTTTAGTTGCGACGCAAGATCCGAAGTGGCTGATCTTTGCTTTTGGAGCTACATATTTGTATATGATCTGTGAATCATTGAGATGCGTTAACAGTTACTTATTTCTGTTTGCTCAGTGTTTACAAGTTACTGATTGATCACTAGCTATCCTACTAATGCAGTCCTGGCAGTTTTATTTGCGATGCAAGATCCGAAGTGGCAGTTTTTTGAATAAAAATGCCTACCTCTGAAGAAACTGACAAGCTACACTATCCTACCTACTCGATCCTACACGGATAAATAGCGGATCACGTACGTACTACCTCCTTTCCTCTTTGTAGGGCTCAATTCAAGAAACGACCTACTCGATCCTACATGAATAAATAGCGGATCACGCACGTACTAGTACCTCCTTTCCGGTTTGTAGGGCTTAATTAAACCTCTCACCAACCAAGTTACTCCCTCCGTCCGGGTTTATTAGTCCCGTGAGCAAAGCAGCAAGGCCAAGGCATGGCAATAATTAACGGCATGTAGAAGTTTAAGCCTAATTAATTGCAGTGATTTAAGTGGCTGCATGCGTGCCCTCGGCCGCAACTCATTGCATGCAGCTCCGCGTACTGGCTGTGAGCGATTCTGAGTGCCTGCATGCAGCCGGCCGTAATTAAGGCAGCTAACTGATGTGAAAAAAAGATGCACTTTAATTTGTTTCGGGCTTTTTAAATCCGTGGAATCATTATTGACAAGGAGGGAGATGATTCGAGTGCACTCGTTTGACCATCATGTCGGCGTGCGACCCAGACGGGACGGGATGACATAGTCATAATTTCAGTTTCTCTAGTTTTCCTCGGCAAGCTGGCGCACTAAGCCATGCCTGCTTATGCATTGAATTCTGATGACCGTCGCACTACCTTCCGCCTATAAGTACTATTTCCCAGCCTTCTCTGGTGGCACCATGACCCAACTCAACATATCCTCATAATCCCCCACCGGCCTGATGTCGCTCTCCATGTCCGCCATGCCTCCACCCGTCCGTGGTAGGCGAGGCCGGAGGCGGTCACCGCCGGAACTAGTGTTCGGTTTTTCACCAGAAGGCAGACGGAGGGAGGAGGCATTCTATCTGTCTTTAGATGGCAATGCGGAGATCGAGGACTTGTTGGAGCGCGACCGCCTGGCGGAGCAGCATGAGTTGTTGGAGCGCGACCGCCTGGCGGAGGAGCAGTGTATCGCCAATTTGCGCCGCCAGCGGGACATGGAGCAGCAGCGCGCCGATGCTCTGAGTCGCGAGCAGAGAGCCTGCAACAGGGCTGACTACATGGAGGCCGGCGCCCGGCAAATAGCCCTAGAGGCTGTCGGGCACGCACGCGTTCGCGACACCGATTTTTACTACCAGCTCGTCAAGTGGGTTTCTCGCTTCGAAGCCGAAGCTTCGGAGGACCACGCCGGCATAGAAAGGGCCAACACGCGTGAGCAACGTGCCCTATCGCACCTCTGGCAAGTCCGAGGCGAGGCGTAGGATGCTGGTTCCGGCGTTTAGCGTGTACCACAGATGGCGGCCGGCATCGTCTAGTTAGCTAAGAGTAAGTTAGTACTTGTACGCTACTAGAGTATTAGTGGGAGTAGATAGTTAACTTGGCTATGATGGCTGTCAATGTGAAAGTTCAGTACTCTATATGTGGATCAGACCTGTTACTTTGCTCTGAATGTTGAACTTTCTGTTTGAACGTATGGAATGGGCTGTTATTTTTTCAAATGGGTTGTATTTGTCCTCCACAGGTTTAGAGGCTGACTTGTGGGCCTACCAAGTTGACGCATACACAATCAGGAGATGATTGTACGTGGAGAGGATGACAGCAGGGACCCGCCAAGGTCATGGCAGTACGCAAGCAAGTGCCTCCTTATTTCAAGACAATAAAAAAATGGCTCCTCCTAATGGATTTGTGACATCAGGGTCCCATGCCATTGTCAATGTAATCAATAAACGAGAGAATTGCACAACGAGCGGCTGACACCAGGGACCCAGCAGCTCGCCCAGTTATTTTTGTTTTGGGTTAATTTGATAAATGCCACTCCAAATCTGTGTTTCCGAGAAATGCCACTGCAATTTCCAAACTTTGAAAAATGCCATTTCATGCCATTTCTAGTGGCATTTTTCCAAGTATGGAGTGGCGTTTTTCAAAGTTTGCAAACTGCAGTGGCGTTTTTCAAAGTTTGCAAAAATTGCAGTGCCATTTTTCAAATTTGGAAATTGCAACGGCATTTTTATGAATCGCCATAATTGGAGTGGCATTTATCTAATTTGTTTTTGAGACGGAAGCAGGGTTCAACTAGGCTGTGCGGGACACTCTGGCCTGTCTAGACAACCTTTTCTTTTATGTTTACCACAGACCAGCCCAGTAGTTTTTCTTTCTTTCTGAAAATGGCTAGCCTAGTTTTTTTGTGATTTGTCAAGTAAGTCGTTTTGTCAGGCCTGTTGGGCTGCAAATCTTTCAAGACGAGGAGAGCTTCATTTGGCTGGCCGAGAAAATGGCCTATCAGTAATGAGAAATTGGATGTACATTTTTAAAACACATCAAACTGGCAATTAGTTTCAAATATCTTTTTCTCATTTCGAGATTTTAAATTGCATTGATTTTTATGCGTGGACAATTTATTGGATTTTATATTGATATACATTTATTTTTAAAATCAGTCTGAATGTGACTCGAAATTTAGGGATTAAAAACAGTTCAGACCGCACCGACATATGCAAAATTTCGTATAATTTTTAACCATGGCCACAATATGGGTTGTAATGCTACCAAAAAGAATATGGGCTCCAAAAAACGTAAGAATAAGCAAATGGGCTGTAAATTATTAGAAATAATGGCAGATGGCATGTATGCTGTTTTTCACAGATTTGAGGCTTTCCTAAAAAAGGTTGATGCACAAGCAGTGACTGTCAGATGTCTATCCAACAGCCGTCGTGCTTCTTCAATCTCTGCTCTTCCTGCTCCAGCCGCTCAAACAAGCGCCAGCGGGACTGCCTGCGCCCTGCTCCCCGTGGCCGGCTGTGCTGCCGCGCAGGCCTCACTGCCCCACCGTACTCCCATCACTGGCCTAGCCATCCCTCTACTCACCCACACCTGCTATTATTCTCCGGCGACGGCAGACGAACCAGTAAACCCTCGTACAGTCATACTCCCGTCCGCATGGGGAATAGCTGTCGAGTCTTCCCTGGCTCTGGGTCGTTCCCTTCCTAGGCCTCGCCGTCATCCACCGCCCTGGTGCTCTCATCGTGGCGTGGTCAACATGGTCAATGACCGACATGCATCTAAAGTGGATTGTACGTGGAGAAGCTGACAGCTGGGTCCACGGCCGCACGCAAGGAAATGCCTCCTTATTACGCGCAAAATAATGATTCCTCCACCTGACATCTGGGACCCACCGAAAGGGCCTCTGTATTTCGCAAAAAAAATGTTACCGCCGTTGACAACTCGGACCCACCAGCTATATCTTCGCATGCAAGGAAGTGCCTCCTTATTACGCACAAAAAAATTAATACTCCCCCTGCTAGCTGGTTCCCAGTATAGTGGGCCTACTAAGTTGACGGGGACGGAGGGCTTTGTTAACTTAGTCAATATGCACGATTCTAGCTCGAGTGACCGTATGATGTCCATCCAACGGCGGTAGTGCTTCTTCAACCTTTGGTCTTCTTGCTCCAGCCTCCCAAAGCAGCGCTGGTTCTGCCGCTTGCTCCTGCCTCCTGTGGCCGCCTGTGCTGCCGCGGAGGCCTCACCGCCACCATACTACTCTCATCGGTGGCCAGGCCATCCCTCCACCTCACTCACCCACACCCCCTGTTATTCTGCGGCGACAGCAGCGCAGCCGAACCAGTGAACCCTCATACTCCTCTCCACATGGGCATCCACTGTCGTGTCTTCCCTGGCTCCGCATCGTCCCCTTCCTAGGCCTCGCCGCCGTCCACCGCCGTGGTGCTCTCGGCGCGGCGTGGTCAATGTGGTGAACGACTGACTTCCATCCGAACAGTACTGTACATGGAGAGGCTGACAGCTCGGTCCACGGCAGCCGCAAGGAAGTGCTTCCTTATTACGCGGAAAATAATTATTCCTCCACCTGACTGTTGGGGAACGTAGTAATTTCAAAAAAATTCCTACGTACACGCAAGATCATGGTGATGGCATAGCAACGAGAGAGGAGAGTGTTGTCCACGTACCCTCGTAGACCGTAAGCGGAAGCGTTATGACAACGCGGTTGATGTAGTCGTACGTCTTCACGATCCGACCGATCCAAGTACCGAACGTACGGCACCTCCGAGTTCAGCACACGTTCAGCTCGATGACGATCCCCGGGCTCCGATCCAGCAAAGCTTCGGGGATGAGTTCCGTCAGCACGACGGCGTGGTGACGATGATGATACTCTACCGGCGCAGGGCTTCGCCTAAACTCCGCGACGATATGACCGAGGTGGAATATGGTGGAGGGGGACACCGCACACGGCTAAGGAACGATCCGTAGATCAACTTGTGTGTCATGGGGTGCCCCCTGCCCCCGTATATAAAGGAGCAAGGGGGAGGGGGCGGCCAGCCAAGGGAGGGCGCGCCAGGGAGGAGTCCTACTCCCACCGGGAGTAGGACTCCCTCCTTTCCTAGTCCAACTAGGAGACCTTCCATGTAGTAGGAGTAGGAGAGAAGGAAAGGGAAGAGAGAAGGGAAGGAAGGAGGGGGTGCGGCCCCTCCCCCTAGTCCAATTCGGACTAGGCCTTGGGGGGGCACGCGGCCTGCCCTAGGCAGCCCCTCTCTCTTTCCCGTACGGCCCAATAAGGCCCAATACTTCTCCCGGCGAATTTCCGTAACTCTCCGGTACTCCGAAAAATACCCGAATCACTCGGAACCTTTCCGAACTCCGAATATAGTCGTCCAATATATCGATCTTTACGTCTCGACCATTTCGAGACTCCTCGTCATGTCCCCGATCTCATCCGGGACTCCGAACTCCTTCGGTACATCAAAACTCATAAACTCATAATATAACTGTCATCGAAACCTTAAGCGTGCGGACCCTATGGGTTCGAGAACTATGTAGACATGTCCTAGAACTATTCTTGGTCAATAACCAATAGCGGAACCTGGATGCTCATATTGGCTCCTACATGTTCTACGAAGATCTTTATCGGTTAAACCGCATAACAACATACGTTGTTTCCTTTGTCATTTGTATGTTACTTGCCCGAGATTCGATCGTCGGTATCCAATACCTAGTTCAATCTCGTTACCGGCAAGTCTCTTTACTCATTACATAATGCATCATCCCGCAACTAACTCATTAGTCACATTGCTTGCAAGGCTTATAGTGATGTGCATTACCGAGAGGGCCCAGAGATACCTCTCCGACAATCGGAGTGACAAAACCTAATCTCGAAATACGCCAACCCAACATGTACCTTTGGAGACACCTGTAGTACTCCTTTATAATCACCCAGTTACGTTGTGACGTTTGGTAGCACCCAAAGTGTTCCTCCGGTAAACGGGAGTTGCATAATCTCATAGTTACAGGAACATGTATAAGTCATGAAGAAAGCAATAGCAACATACTAAACGATCAAGTGCTAGGCTAACGGAATGGGTCATGTCAATCATATCATTCTCCTAATGATGTGATCCCGTTAATCAAATGACAACTCTTTTGTCCATGGCTAGGAAACTTAACCATCTTTGATTCAACGAGCTAGTCAAGTAGAGGCATACTAGTGACACTATGTTTGTCTATGTATTCACACATGTATTATGTTTCCGGTTAATACAATTCTAGCATGAATAATAAACATTTATCATGATATAAGGAAATAAATAATAACTTTATTATTGCCTCTAGGGCATATTTCCTTCACTGACAGCAGGGACCCACTGGGCGGGCCACCAGTATTTCGCAAAAAAAACGTTTCCCCCTGATTTCTGGGACCCAGCGGACGGGCCACCGTATTTCGTGAAAAAACGTTTCCCCTGGCTGTTGGGACCCACCGGTCGGGCCACCGTATTTCACAAAAAAAATGCCCCCCCCCCCGCTGTCAGCTCGGACCCACCGGAAGTGCCTCCTTATTACACACAACAAAATGAATACCCCCTGCTAGCTGGGACCCACCTTGGTGGGAGGCTCACTTGTTGGCCTACTAAGTTGACTGGGATGGAGGCCTTTGTCAACTTTAGTCAATATGAACGATTCTAGCTCTAGTTACCGTACGATGTCCATCCAACGGCCGAAGTGCTTCTTCAACCTCTGGTCTTCTTACTCCAGCCGCCCAAAGCAGCGCCGGTCGTGCCGCATGCTCCTACCTCCCGTGGCCGGTTATGATGCCACGGAGGCCTCACCGCCTCCTACTACTCCCACCGCTGGCCAGGCCATCCCTCTACTCACCCACACCCCCTGTTATTCTGTGGCGACGGCAGCCTCACACCATAGCCGAACCAGTGAACCCTCATACTCCTCTCCGTGTGGGCATCCACTATCCCGTCTTCCCCGGCTCCGCGTCGTCCCCTTCCTAGGCCTCGCCGTCGTCCACCACCATGGTACTCTCGGTGCGGCGTGGTCAATGTGGTCAACGACCGACTTCCATCGGAAGAGTACTATATGTAGAGAGGCTGATAGCTGGGTCCACGGCAGCCGCAAGGAAGTGCCTCCTTATTACGCGCAAAATAATTATTCCTCCACCTAACAGTGGGGACCCACCGGACGGGCCACCGTATTTCACGAAAAAAAACATTTCCCCCTGACTGCTGGGACCCACCAGCTACATCTTCGCACGAAGGAAGTGCGTCCGGGCAAAAAAACGATTCGCCCCCCTGACTATTGGGACCCACCAGCTACATATTCGCATGCAAGGAATTGCCTGATAGTCGGGACCCACCTGGTCGAAGCATACATGGCGTTGTCATTCTGGTCGCGAACGTGTACATACATATATACTGGTCGATGTAGAGGCACGCACGTGTCGTAGCAGAGGCGCGCACGTAGCATGTACACGTACGTACAACGGCCAGGGTGCAATAAAGAAAATACGGCCACATACGTACATACGGGCGGGGTCTCAAACGCCTACTCGCGCATACGTACGGCCAGGGCTCGTGTACATGGCTGGGTCGGAACGGAGAAACCGCGTCGTTGTCGTGTTCATGGGGAGCCAACCGGCTGGGTCGGAACGGAATGCGTCGTCGTGTTCATCGGGAGGGCTTGGACGGAACAGGGCGATGGAAAAGAGGCCTGGCGTACCACAGAATGGACGAAACGGCCTTGTGTTAGACCGGCCACGTTCAAAATGGGATCCTGTTCATCGGGAGGGGTCTGGCGTACCGCAAAACGGAGGAAACGGACCTCCTACAGTCGAAACATGGGTCCTGTTGATCAGGAGGGGTGTGGCGTACCACAAAACGGACGAAACAGACTTGTGTTGGAGCTCTACGGTCAAAACAGGGGTCCTGTTCATCTGGAGGGGTGTGGGGTACCGCAAAACGGGACTCCACGGGATACTGTTCATCTCCACCGTCGACCTCCTGCAGCCTCCATGAGCTACTGTTCATCCACCGTTGACCTCCTCCAGCCTCCACCTGTGACTGTTCATCCACGGGCTCCTGTTCATCCAGCCTCCACCGCGCGCTACTCCACCGACTATTGTTCAACCACCGCCCTCCACGGGCTCCTGTTCAACCACCCCTCCACGGGCCACTGTTCATCCACCCCTCCGCCGTCTACTGTTCATCCAGCCCCACACGGGGTCGTCCTGTTCATCCAGCCCTCCACGGGGTCCTGTTCATCCAGCCCCAACCGGCTCGATCGATCGGGGTCCTGTTCATCCAGAGG
>NC_041389.1:44932042-44932569 GCF_002162155.2 Triticum dicoccoides
TATTCATCCAGAGGCAGCATCGATCGGCTTCAGTTAGCAGCTGTAGCAAAGGAATCGCTCGATCAAGTTCAGTTAACAGCCATCGATCGATCGCTCGGGTTCAGTGACGCGTAGCCTGCAGTGCAATCGCTCGGGTTCAGTTAGAGCCCAACGCCTCGCTCGGGTTCAGTTAGAGCCAATGCCTCACACACACACGAGTATGTGTACGAGAGAAACACGCATCGCTCGGCCCCCGACCACCCATCGTAACCGGGAACTCCCCGAAATTTTCCTCGCCCTCGCTTTTACCACGATTTTTTCCGTCATGGACGGCCCAAAGAATGTCATGCAGCTGCGTCTCCGGCCCGCCCAGGATGAAAAGCCCATTTTCTGTCATGATTTTTTTTCATAGAAGTAGGAGCCCACCACATCTATGATGATACCGGGTTTTGTCACAATTATCATCATAGAAGTGTCATAAGTATGACAGGAAAAAAATTCATTCGGCCAAAATGTCATGGATGTGTCTTTTTTTTGTAGTGCAACCT
>NC_041389.1:44932794-44967936 GCF_002162155.2 Triticum dicoccoides
TAGATTGACTAGTATATGTGTGGAGAAGGAGAGAGACCTAGCTATGTATTGAGGAAGATCGATCGACATCCATGCATATGTGTAGCAGAGGAATAAGGTTGGGAGAAAGACAAAGGTAGAGTGTCGGAGGGTTGGTGGTGGAGTTGCTTCTCACAAATGGTGGGAGAGGCCTGCTAGAAAAATGGAGGGTGCGAGTGCAATATCAATAACAGAGGGGATGTATGTCTACCTATGCACGTGCGTGTGAGAGACAGGTCGGGAGGTATTCAAGGATGATGAGGGGGGCGATATGGTTGTGTTAAGCGGACGTAACTTCATAAGAAGATCAATCGTCGTGTGTCCAATAAAGGGAGAGACATAACTGGTGAGGTAAGTCGATCGGTGCGTGGGGAAAATGAATTATAGTCGACATAGCTATCTATATGTATGGAGATTGGTACGTATACATGCATGCATGTGTTAGAAGCAAATAAGGTCTGGAGAGACGGACATGTGGAGAGGGGTGCGGCTAGGAGGTGGTGCGAGAGGCCTACTATGTCGAGGGGAAAGGAGTGTCTGAGTATTAGATCAATAAAAAGAGGGGTGGGAGTGTGCAGCTGCGTGGAACCGTATTGGACATAGGGGGGCATGGACGGTGAGAAGAAAAGAGGGGAAGTGTGTGTTTGTGGTAGGCACACTTGGCTACAGAGGTATATTGACTGGTGTGTGACGGAAAGAAGGAGCCAGGCGGCCTACACACACCATGGGTGAACAACCTAAAGAGAAACGAATGTGCGCGATGGAGGGGACATTGTGGGAGGGTGAGAGGGGGCGGGCGTGTGCATATGCACGATAGAAAGTTAGCTCTAGCTAGCTACAAAGAGAAGAGGATCGTGAAGGTGTAAAAGACGAACAGAGATCATAATTCATTATAAAAAAGTGGATTCGGATATTTGAAGAAGATATCATAGTGTTTCAAACCGACGCAATCATGAATATATGTAATGGTGATACGCATGGTGTGGTTCTTAACATGTTATACTACATATAATATATAGAACACTCATTATAATTTGGGATAATGTATGGCTTTTGAAGCTCAGGGCTAAATAGTTGTCATAATGTAGGGGGCGGGGCACTATACCTTGTATGATAAACATGGTGTACGTATGCAACATGGTTTAGATCATGAGTATCTAGTTAGTACATCAATTGTACTATTATTTGGAATCAACATTAAGTGTGTTCAAAAATTTGAATTCGAGTTCATATCTATCTCTATTATAATCACATGGTGTGTTGTTAAGATAATACATGAATGATGGTTTAAGTTGGCAACAATCATGATTGTAGATTCTTATTCAAATAGAGAAACGAATTCAATAGTTCGAATTGCAGTGGTAGTATAGACATTTGGAATGCACTAAAATGTTGGTATGAGTAGGTTACATGCATTATATAGACAGCAAAAAAATTTAATTGGACATAACATGGATTCATACGTAGCTTTGAATAGAATTTGAACAGTAAAATGGGACAAGACTCTCTCTTTGTGTGGTGTAAATAGCTTTTTTTGTTTTTTTGTTGATTTGGTACGTACAATATTACACGTTCGGCTGGTCCCTAAAATTCAACCCGCACCTTGTTATATCCTAAAAATTCAGATATCGTGCTCCCAAAATGCGTGCCATCACAACCCTCACCTCGCTATCTCGAAATTACAACGTGCGTGAAAACTCCCTCCAGCTGCCAAATCCTGACATGCGAAATCCCCCTTCTAACCCTGAGTCGGAAGGGCCGCAAGTTCAAATTGGTGGGGGTACTTTTGTAACACACCCTACATTTTGGACAAGCGTGTCTCTAAGTCATGCCCCCCCCCCATCGCCTCCTTTTCGCCACTCGAAATCCCAGGCCGCCATAACCTCTCTGCTCCAGCCGCATAACCCCACCCTCCTCCATCCGCTACCTCACCACTGCCCAGCCGGAGCCTCTTCCCCAACAATGTTTTCCACCACAACAGCTCGACGTCCCTCATCCACCTCCCTGGATGAGGATCCGTCGTCCCGCCGGTTCAGCCGCCCCGTCCTCCACCGCCAAGGAGCTTCTCTAACGATCGCCTCGTCTATCACTGCCGCTCCATCCCCATAGCTCCGCCTTAACCTGCTCCACCGGAACCGCAGCATCCTCACCGACTCCTCGGGCGTAGCCGAGGCCTACTCTGCGCCACCAAAGAGGTTGTACACTCATCGCATCACACCTTCTCCTTAACTTGACCTCCTGGCGCCGATAGTGCTCCATCCCGCACCCCCATGGCGCGGCTACCTCGAAGCCACCGCCGCAGGCGACATCTCCACGGCGGCTCTCCCCCAGTGCAAGGCCCCTTCGGCGACGGCAGCCATACTAGTCGGATCTATTGCTGCTGCTCCGTCTCTCACTCACTCGCACTGCTGCTGCTGCTGCTCTGGCGCTCACTCGCATTGCTGCTGCTGCTCCGGCCCTTGCTAGCTCGCTCGCACTACTGCTGCTGCTTCGGCCCTCGCTCGCTCGCGCTATTGCTGCTACTCCGGCCCTCGCTCATGTTGCTGCTCTGCTCTTCCCCTCGCTCGTGCTGCTGCTCTGCTCTTGCTCTCGCTCGCGCTGCTGATGCTGGTGCACGAGCTGCTACAGCTACACGAGTTGCTGCTCTGGCTCTAGTTCGCGCTGCTCCTCCAGTCGCTGCTGCTTTGGCAGCTATCTGCTATAGTGTTCCCCATCGATCGCCTGCTGATTTATATCACTGATTCTCTACTACTAGTGATCGAGCGGCCTAAACTACATGTGAAGTGCCTCTCTACTACCAGTGCATTCATTTTCGACAGTAACATTCAGATTCCACAGTAAATTTCAGTTTTGATAGTTAAGTCCAGAGTCAATAGTTTTTACCTCGTCTGTTGTAGTCAGGTGTTTTTTGGTGATGTAAATTTTACATCTATCACTTTTTAGTAATGTATTTTACATCATCTATTGGATATTCTGGTAGAATCCTGCTTGAGATTAACGATGTCTGTCTTGTACTACTTCAGCCTCGACGTCTTATGTCTCACCGCAACTTCTCCAACAACGGAACCATCCATCAGAATAGAGCAGTGCCCTGGGCGCCGTCTACAGATTCCTCGGATCTTCCTCCACACCTCCGACATCCACCTTTGCCTCAACTTCTTTGGCGACCAACCCAATGATGTTGAGGTCGACACGGCTATGGCAAAGAGGTTGTGCACTTGTCGCATCACTTATTACTCTACATTCATGTCCACCCATTAGGGCTATTTTGGTTCAAAGGAAAAACATAGCAATAGGAAATTTTCCTATGGCACTCTACTATTCAATTATTCATGCATTTAGTTGAAAGGAATGGAACAAAACATCCACCTGGACCTACTTTTCAAAATCCTATGCATCAAAACAAGACCAAGTGCATTAGTGGCAGAATAACATTCTAACTGTACACGCTTTCATATGGTTTCACTTTAATTTGGCCATGTTTCTTTGCATTCATCTGCTCTTCCAATTTCTATGAACCAAACACCCAAGTTGACAGAAATCATGTGTTTACAAATGCTCTGTTTCTCACGTGCATTCCTATCCTATTCTGGTGTTTCTCCTATACCTGCATTTTTACAATCCTGCAAGCCAAAGGAGCCCTTACAGAATTACTTCGGTTACACGTAGGTGTCGAAGAAAACTTTGTGTGGTTTGTCCTGCTCCTGCCGCGATTTCGTCCACCTCACCTGAGCTGCTCCATCGACAGAAGCATCCACCAAACTAGACATCAGGACTCCTGGCCGTCTTTCGCCGCCTCAGATCTCCTTCCCTATCACCGGCACCCACCACAACGGCATCACCATCATAAACTCAGCAGATGAACCTGAGGAGTACACGGGTCCACAAGAGAGGTCGCACTCTTTTGTTTCTGCTTATATTATGCATTGCTTAATATTACCTACTACTTTATCATCATGTTCACCTCTTAGACTCCAAGTCAGGTCTAAATTAATGTTCAAACTTGAGTTTTAAAATTAGTTGTGGGGCACATATCTAGGCAGCAATGAATAGTATCTCTGTCTATTATCTGGCACATATCGAGGCAGCAATGAATAGTATATCTGCCTATGTTGTTCATTGATACGTCTCCAACGTATCTATAATTTTTGATTGTTCCATGCTATTATATTACCTGTTTTGGATGTTTATGGGCTTTATTTTATACATTATTATCATTTTTGGGACTAACCTACTAACCGGAGGCCCAGCCCGTATTGCTGTTTTTTTGCCTATTTCAGTATTTCGAAGAAAAGGAATATCGAACGGAGTCCAAACGGAATGAAACCTTCGGGAGCGTGATTTTTGGAACGAACGTGATCCAGAGGACTTGGAGTGCAAGTCAAGAAACAGCCAGAGCCTCCACGAGATAGGAGGCCCCCCCTAGGGCGCGCCCCCAGTGTAGTGGGCCCCTCGGGCGTCCACCGACGTACTTCTTCCTCCTATATAAGCCTACGTACCCCGAAAACATCCAGGGAGCAATCACAATACAATTTCCACCACCGTAACCTTCTGTATCCGCGAGATCCCATCTTGGAGCCGTCGCCGATGTTCTGTCAGAGGGGGAATCCACCATGGAGGGCTTCTACATCAACATCCTTACCCCTGCTATGAGTTGTGAGTAGTTTACCACAGACCTACGGGTCCATAGTTATTAGCTAGATGGCTTCTTCTCTATTTTTGGATCTCAATACAATGTTCTTCCCCTGTCTTGTGGAGAACTATTGGATGTAATCTCTTTTTGCGGTGTGTTTGCCAACATCCGATGAATTGTGGGTTTATGACCAAATTTATCTATGGATAATAATTGAATCTTCTCTGAATTCTTTTATATGATTGAGTTATCTTTGCAAGTCTCTTCGAATTATCGGTTTGGTTTGGCCTACTAGATTGATCTTTCTTGTCATGGGAGAAGTGCTTAGCTTTGGGTTCAATCTTGCGGTGTTCTTACCCAATGACAGAAAGGGTTGCAAGACACGTATTGTATTGTTTCCATCGAGGATAAAAAGATGGGGTTTATATCATATTGCTTGAGTTTATCCCTCTACATCATGTCATCTTGCTTAATGCGTTACTCTGTTCTTATGAACTTAATACTCTAGATGCATGTTGGATAGCGGTCAATGTGTGGAGTAATAGTAGTAGATGCAGGAAGGAGTTAGTCTACTTGTTGCGGACGTGATGCCTATATACATGATCATGCCTAGATAACGTCATAATTATTCGCTTTTCTATCAATTGCTTGACAGTAGTTTGTTCACCCACCGTAATACTTATGCTCTTGAGAGAAGCCACTAGTGAAACCTATGGCCCTGAGTCTATCTCTTATCATATTTGCTTCCAATATACTTTTATTTGCATCTTTATTTTCTGCATCTATATTATAAAATACCAAAAATATATTTATCTTATCATACTATCTCAAATCTCACTTTCGCAAGTGGCCGTGAAGGGATTGACAACCCCTTTGTCGTGTTGGTTGCGAGTTCTTTGTTTGTTTGTGTAGGTTTGTGGGACTGGTTGAGAAGCCTCCTACTGGATTGATACCTTGGTTCTCAAAAA
Source organism: Triticum dicoccoides (assembly GCF_002162155.2). Classification (NCBI taxonomy): domain Eukaryota; kingdom Viridiplantae; phylum Streptophyta; class Magnoliopsida; order Poales; family Poaceae; genus Triticum; species Triticum dicoccoides. The sequence continues at coordinate 44,938,414 of NC_041389.1, forward strand.
CTGAGGGAAATACTTACGCTACTGTGCTGCATCACCCTCTCCTCTTCGAGGAAAACCAACGCAAGCTCAAGACATAGCAAGAAGGATTTCTGGAGCCATTGCCGGGGAGGTCTTCGCTCAAGTCAAGACATACCAAGTACCCATCACAAACTCATCTCCCTCGCATTTACATTATTTGCCATTTGCCTCTTGTTTTCCTCTCCCCCACTTCACCTTTACCATTTTATTCGCCCTCTCTTTCCCAATCTCCTCTCTTTCCGTTTGCCGTTTTTTGTTTGCTTGAGTGTTGGATTACTTGTTGCTGTGGCGCAAGATAATACTAAATTGTGTGATTTCTCGAATACCAATAATAATGATTTCCTTAGTACTTCGATTGCTCCTCTTAATGATGTTGAGTCTTGTGAAATAAATACTGCTTTGTTGAATCTTGTTATGGAAGATCAATTTGCCGGCCTTCCTAGTGAAGATGCCGCTACTCATCTAAACAACTTTGTTGATTTGTGTGATATGCAAAAGAAGAAAGATGCGGAAAATGATATTGTTAAAATGAAGTTATTTCCATTTTCACTTAGAGATCCTGCTAAAGTTTGGTTTTCGTCTTTGCCTAAAAATAGTATTGATTCTTGGAACAAGTGCAAAGATGATTTTATCTCTAAGTATTTTCCTCCCGCTAAGATCATCACTCTTAGGAACGATATTATGAATTTTAAACAACTTGATCATGAGCATGTTTCCCAATCTTGGGAAAGAATGAAATTGATGATTCGCAATTGCCCTACTCATGGTTTGAATTTTATGATGATCATACAAAAATTTTATGCCGGTTTTGAACTTTGCTTGTAGAAATCTTTTAGATTCGGCCGCCGGAGGCACGTTTATGGAAATCACTTTAGGAGATGCTACAAAACTTCTTGATAATATTATGGCTAATTATTCTCAATGGCATACCGAATGATCTACTAGTAAAAAAGTGCATGCTATAGAAGAAATTAATGTTTTGAGTGGAAAGATGGATGAACTTATGAAGTTGTTTGCTACTAAAAATACTCCTCTTGATCCCAATGATATGCCTTTGTCTACTTTGATTGAGAATAATAATGAATCTATGGATGTGAATTTTGTTGGTAGGAATAGTTTTGGAAACAATGCTTATAGAGGAAACTTTAATGCTAGACCATTCCCTAGTAATTCCTCTAATAATTATGGAAATTCCTATAATAATTCTTATGGTAATTTTAATAAGATACCCTCTGATTTTGAGAATAGTGTGAAATAATTTATGATTTCTCAAAATAATTTTAATGCTTTGCTTGAAGAAAAATAGCTCAAACTTGATGATTTGGCTAGGACCGTTGATAGACTTTCGCTTGATATTGATTCTCTTAAAAGTAGATCTTCTTCTCCTAAGCATGATATCAATGAGTCTCTCAAATCAATGAGAATTTCCATTGATGAGTGCAAGGAAAGAACCGCTAGATTGCGTGCTAAGAAAGAAAGCTTTATAAAAGCTTGTTCTTCTAGTTTCCATGAAAATAAATGATGAAGATCTCAAAGTTATTGATGTGTCCCCTATTAGACCTATGTTTTGCAATATGAATTTCGATGATTATGGGACTGATGATGAATCAACTTTGCCTAGAAGGCGTCCCAAAAATTCGGAGTTTTTAGATCTTGATGCTAATTTTGGTAAAAGTAAGATTGGAGAAGTCACAACTTTAAATAGTATTGAACCCACTATCTCGGATTTCAAGGAATTTGATTATGATAATTTCTCTTTAGAAAGTTGTATTTCCTTGTTGCAATCCGTTGTTAATTCTCCACATGCTTATAGTAAAAATAAAGCTTTTACCAAACGTATCATTGATGCCTTGTTGCAATCTTTTGATGAAAAACTTAATTTGGAAGTTTCTATACCTAGAAAACTTAATGATGAGTGGGAACCTACCATGAAGATTAAAATTAAAGATTATGAGTGTTTTGCTTTGTGTGATTTGGGTGGTAGTTTTTCCACGATTCCGAAAACTTTATGTGATATTCTAGGTTTCCATGATCTTGATGATTGCTCTTTAAATTTGCACCTTGTGGATTCCACCATTAAAAAGCCAATGGGAAGGATCAATGATGTTATAATTGTTGCAAATAGAAATTTGGTGCCCGTTGATTTTATCGTTCTTGATATAGATTGCAATCTTTCTTGCCCTATTATTCTTGGTAGACCTTTCCTTAGAACGATTGGTGCGATTATTGATATGAAGGAAGGGAATATTAGATTCCAATTTCCATTAAATAAAGGCATGGATAACTTTCCAAGAAATAAAGTCAAATTACCTTATGAATCTATCATGCGGGCTACTTATGAATCAAGTGCCAAAGATGGCACTACTTAGATCTATCTTCGCTTTTATGCCTAGCTAGGGGCGTTAAACGATAGCGCTAGTGGGAGGCAACCCAATTTTCTTTATTTTTTTTGTTTTTGTTCCTGTTTAGTGTTAAATTTTGTTTCTACTTTCTGTTTAGATGTGTTTACATGTTTTATTTAGTGTTTGTGCCAAGTAGAACCTATAGGATAACCTATGATATGAGTTGATTTGATTCTGCTGAAAAACAGAAACTTTGCGCTCACGAGAAACAATTCATTAAATCACAGGAACGAGATTTTGCATTGATTCTTTTTTCTGCTGTTCAATAAACAAATTTTTTAGGACGTCCTATTTTGGTAGGATTTTTAGGGTAACAGAAGTTTGCGTTAGCTACAGATTGCTACAGACTGTTCTGTTTTTGACAGATTCTGTTTTTCGTGTGTTGTTTGCTTATTTTGATGCATCTATGGCTAGTAAAATAGTTTATAAACCATAGAGAACTTGGAATACAGTTGGTTTAACACCAATATAAATAAAGAATGAGTTCATTACAGTACCTTATGTGGTGGTTTTCTTTTCTTTCACTAACGGAGCTTATAAGATTTCATGTTGAGTTTTGTGTTGTGAAGTTTTCAAGTTTTGGGTAAAGCTTTTATGTACTATGGAATAAAGAGTGGAAAGAACCTAAGCTTGGAGATGCCCAAGGCACCCCAAGATATTCAAGAATAGCCAAAAGCCTAAGCTTGGGGATGCCCCCGGAAGGCATCCCCTCTTTCGTCTTCGTTCATTGGTAACTTTACTTGGAGCTATATTTTTATTTACCACATGATATGTGTTTTGCTTGGAGCGTCATGTATTATATTGGTCTTTGATTATTAGTTTAACACAATCATCCTTGCTGTAACACACCTTTTTGGAGAAGCTTATTTGCTTAGGATTTGATAGAATACTCTATGTGCTTCACTTATATCTTTTGAGCTTGATAGTTTTTGCTCTAGTGCTTCACTTATATCTTTTAGAGCATGGCGGTGGATTAATTTTGAAGAAATTGCTAGTCTCTCCTGCTTTACTTATATTATTTTGAGAGTCTCTTAGAGAAGCATGGTATTTTCTTTGGTTATAAATTGGTCCTAGAATGATGAGCATCCAAGTTGGGTATAATGAAAACTATCATAGGAAGTGAATTGGATGTTATGATCAACTTGATACTTGATGATTGTTTTGAGATAGGGAGGTAGTGATATTAAAGTCATGCTAGTTGGGTGATTATGAATTTAAATAATGCTTGTGTTGAAGTTAGCAAGTCCCATAGCATGCACGTATGGTTAAAGTTTTGTAACAAATTTGAAACATGAAGTGTACCTGGCTTGTGCATCCTTATGAGTGGCGGTCGGGGACGAGCGATGGTATTTTCCTACCAATCTATCCCACTAGGAGCATGCGCATAGTGCTTGGTTTTTGATGACTTCTAAATTTTTGCAATAAGTATATGAGTTCTTTTGACTAATGTTGAGTCTATGGATTGTATGCACTTTTACCTTTCCATCATTGCTAGCCTCTTCGGTACCGTGCATTGCCCTTTCTCACCTTGAGAGTTGGTGCAAACTTCACCGGTGCATCCGTACCCCGTGATATGATACACTCTATCACACATAAACCTCCTTATATCTTCCTCAAAACAGCCACCATACCTACCTATTTATGGCATTTCCATAGCCATTCCGAGATATATTGCCATGCAACTTTCCACCGTTCCGTTTATCATCATGACATACATTACTTTTGTCATATTGCCATTGCATGATCTTGTAGTTGACATCGTATTTTTGGCAAAGCCACCATGCATAATTTTATACATGTCACTCTTGATTCATTGCACCATCCCGGTACACCGCAGGAGGCATTCATATAGAGTCATATCTTGTTCTAGTTTCGAGTTGTAATTCATGTGTTGTAATCAATAAAAGTGTGATGATCATCATTATTAGAGCATTGCCCGAAAAAAAAGAAAAAAAAGAAAGGCCAAAAAAGGCCAAAAGAAAAAAAGAAAAAAAAAGAAAAAAAAAAGAAGAAAATAAATAAAAAGGGCAATGATACTATCTCTTTTTCCACACTTGTGCTTCAAAGTAGCACCTTGTTCTTTATTGAGTCTCATATATTGTGCTTCAAAGTAGCACCTTGTTCTTCATGTAGTGAGTCTCATCAGTTGTCTTTTTCATACTAGTGGGAATTTTTCATTATAGAACTTGGCTTGTATATTCCTATGATGGGCTTCCTCAAATGCCCTAGGTCTTCGTGAGCAAGCAAGTTGGATGCACACCCACTAGTTTTCTTTTGTTGAGCCTTCATTTATAGCTCTAGTGCATCCATTGCATGGCAATCCCTACTCCTCATGTTGACATCAATTGATGGGCATTCCCATAGCCCGTTGATTATCCTCGTCAATGTGAGACTTTCTCATTTTTTGTCTTCTCCACACAATCCCCATCATCATATTCTATTCCACCCATAGTGCTATATCCATGGCTCACGCTCATGTACTGCGTGAAGGTTGAAAAAGTTTGAGATTATTTAAGTAAGAAACAATTTCTTGGCTTATCATCGGGGGTATAGAAGTTGGGAACATCTTTGTGTGACGAAAATGAAGCATAGCCTAACTATATGATTTTGTAGGGATGAACTTTCTTTAGCCATGTTATTTTGAGAAGACATGATTGCTTTTATTAGTGCACTTGAAGTATTGCTATTTATTTTGTCAATGTGAACTTTTATCTTGAATCATTTGGATCTGAACATTCATGCCACAATAAAGAAAATTATATTGAGAATTATGCTAGGTAGCATTCCACATCAAGAATTCCGTTTTTATCATTTACCTACTCGAGGACGAGCAAGAATTAAGCTTGGGGATGCTTGATACGTCTCCAACATATCTATAATTTTTTATTGTTCCATGCTATTATATTACTTGTTTTGCATGTTTATGGGCTTTATTTTATACATTATTATCATTTTTGGGACTAACCTACTAACTGGAGGCCCAGCTCGTATTGCTGTTTTTTTGCCTATTTCAGTATTTCGAATAAAAGGAATATCAAACGGAGTCCAAATGGAATGAAACCTTCGGGAGCGTGATTTTTGGAGAGAACGTGATCCAGAGGACTTGGAGTGCAAGTCAAGAAACAGCCGGAGCCGCCACGAGATAGGAGGGTGCCCCCCCTATAGGGCGCACCCCCCTATCTCGTTGGCCCCTCGGGCGTCCACCGATGTACTTCTTCCTCCTATATAAGCCTACATACCCCGAAAACATCCAGGGAGCAACCACAATACAATTTCCACCACCGTAACCTTCTGTATCCGCGAGATCCCATCTTGGAGCCGTTGTCGGTGCTCTATCGGAGGGGGAATCCAGCATGGAGGGCTTCTACATCAACATCCTTGCCCCTCATATGAGTTGTGAGTAGTTTACCACGGACCTACGGGTCCATAGTTATTAGCTAGATGGCTTCTTCTCTATTTTTGGATCTCAATACAATGTTCTTCCCCTCTTTTGTGGAGAACTATTCGATGTAATCTCTTTTTGCGGTGTTTGTCAAGATCCGATGAATTGTGGGTTTATGATCAGATTTATCTATGGATAATAATTGAATCTTCTCTGAATTCTTTTATATGATTGAGTTATCTTTGCAAGTCTCTTCGAATTATCGGTTTGGTTTGGCCTACTAGATGTAACTTTCTTGCCATGGGAGAAGTGCTTAGCTTTGGGTTCAATCTTGCGGTGTTCTTACCCAATGACAGAAAGGGTTGCAAGACACGTATTGTATTGTTGCCATTGAGGATAAAAAGATGGGGTTTATATCATATTGCTTGAGTTTATCCCTCTACATCATGTCATCTTGCTTAATGTGTTACTCTGTTCTTATGAACTTAATACTCTAGATGCATGCTGGATAGCGGTCAATGTGTAGAGTAATAGTAGTAGATGCAGGCAGGAGTCGGTCTACTTGTTGCAGACGTGATGCCTATATACATGATCATGCCTAGATAACGTCATAATTATTCGCTTTTCTATCAATTGCTTGGCAGTAATTTGTTCACCCACCGTAATATTTATGCTCTTGAGAGAAGCGACTAGTGAAACCTATGGCCCCCAGGTCTATCTCTTATCATATTTGCTTCCAATCTACTTTTATTTGCATCTTTATTTTCTGCATCTATATTATAAAATACCAAAAATATATTTATCTTATCATACTATCTCTATCAGATCTCACTTTCGCAAGTGGCCGTGAAGGGATTGACAACCCCTTTGTCGCGTTGGTTGCGAGTTCTTTGTTTGTTTGTGTAGGTTCATGGGACTTGTTGAGAAACCTCCTACTGGATTGATACATTGGTTCTCAAAAACTGAGGGAAATACTTACGCTACTGTGCTGCATCACCCTCTCCTCTTCGAGGAAAACCAACGCAAGCTCAAGACGTAGCATTCATCTTGGGTGGGAAAGAAATAGTAAAGCAATCATCATCTGTCTTTTTATTGAATTAAATCTATCATCAGCCTGCTATCATTATTTTTGGATCCATCCACTGGTTGTTACCATCACTCTAGATTTTTGCATGCTTTCCTTACATAATCTCACTATATATTTCGTATGCATGTCAGATATTTTACACAGTCATGCTGAATATGTAGAGAAAAGAGAAGAGTTTTGTGCGGCAATACAATGTCATGCAGACATTGCTCCATGGTGGGTTCAGTGGCAAGCCCTCCCCCCCCTCCCAGATTGTAATCCAGAGGAAGATATATGTTTTGAGGCGGATTTAGATGCAGCTGGCCACTCCTATTTACCCCCAAGGTGTTTTCTCTAACATGGCATGATGATGTTAGTCATATAATGCATATGTTGCCATGAAGTGCCTACTTTCAACATCATATATGTCATCTGCTTAGTTTAGACATGTTCTGTAATACCACCTGTTTAGTTTCTATATCATATATGGGAATTATGCAGTCTCATCTCTTTGAGCTAGCCATAATATGCAATGCCATCCTGTTTAACCAGGCATCATATATTTGAATGATATCTTGCCCATCCTTTTCTTCATTACATTTCCATTTGTCGACAATGTTTGTACATTAAACTACTCTTCCTGTGAATCTGCCATTTGAGTGGGTGATGGATAAATCTGGAGTGAAAAGAAGGTCTTCACAGCAGACAGTGCTACATGTCGAAGCAGATTTCTTGCTGGGTCTCGATAGCTCCTCGGAGATGGATTTAGAGACAGATGACCAGTCCTATTCCCCCACCGAGGTGTGTCCTCTAACTTGGCACGGTTATACTGCTCATATATCATGCATATGGTGTCTTGCATTGCATAGTTTAGACATCATATACACAATATTCAACACCATGTTCTTAGTTCAGACATCATATATGCGAATGCCCTCTGCTTAGCATATAAATCACATGTGCAAATTAAATCATGTGATTCTAATTACTTAGATAACATGTATGTGAATTATGTCATGTGAACATGTTTACTAAAGACATCGTATAATTATCTCATGCCATCCTCTTTAGTTAGTCATCATATATTTGAATTATGTCATGCTATGCTATCCAGTTTAGATAACATCATATATGTGAAATTATGTCATGCTATCCTTTTTAGTTAAACAATATACATTACAACTATTTCATCCGCTCTTTTTTCCACACTATCTATTGCATATGTCTCTCATACAATGTCTGTACATTCAATTATGTTTCTTGTTTATCAGCCATTTGAATTGGAGCGGGTGATGGCAGTATCTAACGGAGTGAAAACACAGTCTTCAAACAAAATAGTGCTACCTCTTGGTGGAGATAGCACCCCGGTTGTACATGCACGAGAACCAGCCCTACCATACATAACCCACACTCTCGCAGATTGTACCCCTACTGCGATGGACAGAGAACCAGCTTCACCCAATCTAACCCCAACCCCAGCAAATAGTAACCCAGTTCTTGTTGACACAGCGCCATCTCCAACATAGAGCTCCCAAACAAGAGCAGTTAGTAAGGCAGCTCTAGTGCCCAAAGCGCCAATACTACCACGGCAAACCCCAACTCCACCAGTTAGTACGCCTATTCCTGTGGAGGAAGCACAACCAGCCATTCATAGTTTAGCATCTATCGCATTTGATGTTGTTAAATCCTATGTGCGTATCTTCCCATCATGGAAATATTATACTGAAGATGAAGGAAAATTCCAGTTGCAGGTGTTTTTCCAGGAGTTATGTGTAACTAATGTTATTCATGGCAATTACTTTGCTTTGTCCCATACATTCTACCTCCATGATGGTTATAAGACAGCAAATTTTCCTATTTTTCTCTATAGAGAAGGACCAATTTGGAAACACGGGATGAGGTAACATGTGCTAATACCTCTGCTATCTTCAAGAATGCTTGGTGGCAGTATCGGAATTATCTGAAGAAAACGTACTTCAGTGGCAAAGAAACTCATCAAATTCCCTTACGTTCTACTAAGACACATTTACTGGACGACGATTGGGAATGCCTTGTTCTGTACTGGTCCTGAACCAAGAATGTGGTAAGGTCTATGAGCTCATTTTTATTTTTAAGTACTATATGCCTATGTCTTACTGTACTCTGTTCATGTAGAACAAGTGCTTAAACCAGAAGAACAATTGTTCTCATTTAAGATTCCATTGCTATCCTGCATACTACTTTGCTCTTGTATCACTGTGTTTACTCATACAAACTTAGTTTTAAATTAAAGGATCCAATCGAAACTCCAATGGCACGATAGGTATGTTTACGCATGTTTCTTTAACAGGTTTGCTCTTATAAATAGCTTTGTTGATTTCAATTTCAATTGTGTATATAGTTGACTTCTCATATCATGCACATTACTCGCATCACAACAGATCTTATAGTGTTGTTGTACATGTAGACCCGTGGTACCCATCTGAAATCTTGTTGTGCCGTGTAGTTTCCCACGCTTTGTATTCTTTCAGTGATGCTTTGTCTTGAACTGATATGATTTGAACCGTGTCTCTATTTTGATTTGGCAAGACAATGCAGTGACCATAGGACATAGATATATGTTTGTTTGATGCTTTTATTATGTACTACTTGACAATAGAAGACTTGGTAGTTTAATTTTGTCCACCTTACTAATGAACTAGTTCACCGAAATGAGTTTCATATACTAGTACATGCTAAACCTGTTATGTGTCTGCTTGTTTCTTCTTTTAGAATGCTGACAGAATATTGGGGAAGAGTGCCTTATTAAGCAATGGTAAAGGAAGTAATGTAGATAGGGTTCAGGATAGTGAGACATCCTTGTTGGTCTCCAACAAAGCTGATAAAAAAGGTAAGGAAAACTATCTTGAAGACAGTGAGACAACCCCAAAGTCATGTCTTGGTTTAGTGTTCGAGTTACTGGCCACTACCACTGGTACAAGCTATTCAAACTCACTATCTGAATCAATACGGTTTCTTGAGTCTCAACTGTAGGCTGAAAGACATCAATCAGCTGTGCTGCGACAAGAAGCCGAAGGACTGCAGAAGTCCCTGGAGCATTCAGATGCATACTTTCTGGTCCAATAGCAAGCGCTGGAGGATTTTAGCACCAAACAGGACAAAGCTAATAAGTTTTCTAAGCTTATTGTCGGCATGGTGGATACCAAGGATAACGTTTCTTGAGCTCTTCTGAAGTTGTTTCAGTTATGGACTTGTTTTGCTGCCGCGTTTATTTGCACTGTTGGGCAATTTAGACGGCCAATGTATGTAATATGCTGCTTGGTTCCCTATATTTTCACTGGTGGCAAACTTTGATGCCCAGTGGATGTAATATGTGTAATAGCCGTAATAGCCTACCGTTAGCTGCTTGCTTATTTTTTTTGCTTATTGTCTTGTTTAGTTGTTTTCTTGTAGTCACTGCAGTTATTTTTCCGCTTTTTTCTAGTGGCCACAATAGCCTATTTTTATAAATAGGCCACAATAACCATGGTAACACACAGACTGTTCTAACCATGTTACTGCTACCCTCCACGGGCTGTACGATCCATGGGCCTTCTATGGGTTGTAGGATCCATGGGCTTTCTACGGGCCGTACGATTAATGGGCCTTCTATGGGTCGTAGGATCCATGGGCCTTCTACGGGCCGTCTAATCTATGGGCCTTGTACGGGACGTATAATCGTTTCGCCAAAAATGGACCATACTATTTGTGGACCAATAACGGTCCACAAAATGGGTCATAAACGGGCTAGAGTGGAAATCGTACATTTTATGGCCTGACTATCATGGGCCGTTAATAGGTCGTATTTGATGATGCTATGAAAACGGCCCAGCAGATTACGGGCCACAAACGGGCCGACTGTAACCACGGGCTGAATTTGGCCCACAAGCAGAAAAGGCTAGTAACGGGTCGTAAATAACCGAATGCTGGAAAAGAGCCCAAGTATAAATGGGCCCTGAGAAGGCCGAAAGGTAATACGGGCTAGAAATGGCCCGATGGAATAATGGGCCGCTAATGGGTATAAAGCGATACACTGTTCATTATGGGCTGGTTTCACCACGGGCCGTTAATGGGCCAAGAGTTACAAAGGGACTCATATGGGCCAAAAGACGTCATGGGCCATACATGGGCCGGAAGTTACAACATGCTGGAATCATATTGGACGGACCAGATGACGCTACTAGGCCTAATTCCAATAGGCCGTAACGGGTAGTGAGTTAGCGGGCTGTAAATGGGCTATATGCGAACATGCCATTAACAGGCTTTCCATGGGCCGGCTCGTTTGACGAGCCGGCCTTTTCACCGGAGTGGGCCTTTCTTGGGCCATGCCATGTGTCGACGTATCATAGGCGCCTTCTGTCCAATGAATGGATGACATCTATCCCAACGATGAGCCGACACGTGGTTCCTCCGGCCAATGAGAAATTTACACGTGGAAAATCCCCATTGGTCGTGGCTGTTAGCTGGTTATTAGATCCAAAAATGGACCCGATAGCTTAACGGTGACCCGTTACGGTGGATGCCACATGTCGGTCACCCTTGACGAAAGCACTTCCATGACACGCGATTTATCGTCATGGAAGTGGACACTTTCGCGATGATAATTTTGGTAATGTCATGGAACACTTTTACGACACCACGGGTATGACTATTTTGATTCTGTCATAAATCGTCATGGATTTACATGCATGACAGAAAACGTGACCTACTTTAACAAACACGTATCATCACGGAAGTGTATTTTTTATAGTGTGTAAAGAGTATGATGAATAAAAGTTATTGAGAGTTGACAAACATAGTTTTAGTCATTGTTGCAATTAATAGGAAGTAATAAAGAAAGAGAGGTTTTAAATATAAATATACTATCTTGGACATCTTTTGTGATTGTGAGCACTCATTAAAATATGATATGCTAAAAAGTTGATGTTGGACAAGGAAGACAACATAATGGTTTATGTTTTCTTATATCCGAATAGAATATATTGTCATGGATCATCCAACATGTTGAGCTTGCCTTTCCTCTCATGCTAGCCAAATTCTTTGCACCAAGTAGAGATACTACTTGGGCTTCCAAACATCCCTAAACCTTGTTTTTCCATGAGAGTCCACCATACCTACCTATGGATTGAGTAAGATCCATCAAGTAAGTTGTCAACGGTGCAAGCAATAACAATTGCTCTCTAAATATGTATGATCTATTAGTGTGAAGAAAATAAGCTTTATACAAACTTATGATATGGAAGAAATAAAAGCGACGGACTGCATAATGAAGTTCTTTATCACAAGCGGCAATATAAAGTGACGTTCTTTTGCATTAAGATTTTGTGCATCCAACCATAAAAGCGCATGACAACCTCTGCTTCCCTCTGTGAAGGGCCTATCTTTTATTTCTACCTTCTACCTTATATAAGAGTCATGGTTATCTTCACCTCTTCTTTTTACACTTTTTCCTTTGACAAGCACTATGTGTTGGAGAGATCCGGATATATATATATCCACTCGGATGTAGGTTTTCATAAATCATTATTGTTGACATTACCCTTGAGGTAAAAGGTTGGGAGGCAAAACTATAAGCCCCTATCTTTCTCTGTGTCCGATTGAAACTTTGAACCCATAAGTATCATGTGAGTGTTAGCAATTGTGAAAGACTAAATGATGGTTGAGTATGTGGACCTGCTGAAAAGCTCTTAAATTGACTCTTTCTGATGTTATGATAAATTGCAATTGCTTCAATGACCGAGATCATAGTTTGTTAGTTTTCAATGAAGTTTCTGAATCATACTTTACCTTGTGAATGAATTGTTACTTTAGCATAAGAAATCATATGACCATATATGGTGTTGTTCTAAAGATGATCATGATGCCCTCATGTCCGTATTTTATTTTATCGACACCTCTATCTCTAAACATGTGGACATATTTTTCGATATCGGCTTTCGCTTGAGGACAAGCGAGGTCTAAGCTTGGGGGAGTTGATACATCCATTTTGCATCATGCTTTTATATTATTATTTATTGCATTATGGGCTGTTATTACACGCTATATCACAATACTTATGCCTTTTCTCTCTTATTTTATAAGGTTTACATGAAGAGGGAGAATGCAGGCAGCTAGAATTCTGGACTATAAAAGGAGCAAATATTAGAGACCTATTCTGCACAACTCCAAAAGTCTTGAAACTTCACGGAGAATATTTTTGAGAAATATAAAAAATATTGGGAGGAGAAAGTACCAAAGGGGGGCCACCAGCCAGCCACACACTACTAGGGAAAAGGCTACTAGCAGCGCGGGTACCCATGCTACTAGTATCGCGCTACAGCTAATAGTTAGTAGTAGCGTGGGTTAAACCCGCGCTACTACTAACTTGGTTAGTAGTAGCGTGTGCCACCCACGCTACTGCTATTTCACACCTGCGCTAATACTATCCTAAATACTAGTAGTGAGTTGTTGTTTCCCCACGCCACTACTAACTAATTGCGAATTAAAAAATAAAATTTAGATGCAGTTGCTTCCATCAGACACACATCCAATGAAAAATAAGCTCAGGTCACAGAACCACGCAGCATTCATGGATACAAAAGTGAACATCTGAACAGGAAGAAATCATGACATCCCATATCATACGCACACAACTATCATTGAAAGGTGGGTACTTTCCCTAGCGTTCCATCAACCTAAACAGACCACTTATCTAGATGTATCTACCAAGACTTGGAGTTTAGACTCACGTGGACCTCCCCCCGGACTGTGGCGTCGAGGTCCTCCTCCTCGGCGACCTCCGGCGTCGAGATTACCTTGATGATCATCTGTGCGACGCGGTCGCCGGTCTTCACGGCCAAGTCCACCTCCGAGTCGTTGAAGAGCACACTACCCACCGGGTCGCGGTAGGTCTGCGTCAATCAACCCTGCGCCCATGTCGGGAAAGTGAAAACTTGTTAGTTAGTGTCCACATCCAAATGTAGTAGGGTATTTTATTTCTTTCTAGCACATGCACAGAATCAATAGTGACAGCCAGAATAATAGTACATCGTTAAAAACTAGCATACAGTTCAGAGTTGGAAACTACAAAGACTAAAATTAACATGGATTGTTCTAGGCATCTAGCCCAACAAAACAGAGCACTAGCTAGTTGTTCCATGAAACGATCAGATGGTACAAGAGATATGATTCGTATCCTCTATGAGTTCACACTCTACTCACAGGCAGCCTTAGCGACACGTTGGATCCTGCAAAACCTTGAATTCATTGTTCCGACGGCAAGGCATAGGCTTGTTTAAATTACCATGGTGTGTAGATATGAATTGTACTACACATGAAGTATTTGCGTAATTCTGAAGCACTCTGTTCTCAGGATCACCAGGCGCTACCTGTTTGTGGCTCTCAGCCTCATCGACATGTTGGCGTCCGGTCCACCGGGACTGCCGATCGTCGCCTCGTACGTCCTGCTGGCCAATAGGGTGGACGACGCCCAGCGCTCAACTTGGACGGAGGAGTTGCTGCGCCTGGGAGGTTCCTCGCCTGTATGGTTCATCTTGTTGAGCTGCCAAAATACACACACAAAATCATGTCAGAGCAAATCGCCATAAACTTTTTTACAAAACTGCTTGCCAAATCCCCGTGTAGTGAATTTGCTATATAATTTCATGTTGAACTTTTTCTAATACACACTGAACTTGCATACAATATATTCATAAAATCACTTCTCCTAACTGCACTATGATCTATCCATTCAAGAGAGTTTGAACTTGCTAGCATCATCTCCTCACTGCGTCCATCTCATTATCTTTTACAAAACAATTCTCAATACGGAGCAAATAACAACAGGAAGAAGGCCACCACAATTCACATACAACATTAGCATGCAAGCTAGGGGCACAAACATACAGTAGCAAGCATGAATTTTGTAGACTGTTGCTACGTCTTGAGCTGGTGTTGGTTTTCCTTGAAGAGGAAAGGGTGATGCACCACAGTAGCGTAAGTATTTCCCTCAGTTTTTGAGAACCAAGGTATCAATCCAATAGGAGGCTCCTCACAAGTCCCACGAACCTACACAAACAAACAAAGAACTCACAACCAACACGATAAAGGGGTTGTCAATCCCTTCACGGTCACTTGCGAAACTGAGATCTGATAGAGATAATATGATAAGATAAATATATTTTTGGTATTTTATAATATAGATGCAGAAAAAAAAAGATGCAAATAAAAGTATATTGGAAACTTATATGATAAAAGATAGACCCGGGGGCCATAGGTTTCACTAGAGGCTTCTCTCGAGATAGCATAAGTATTACGGTGGGTTAACAAATTACTGTCGAGCAATTGATAGAAAAGCGAATAATTATGAGATTATCTAGGCATGATCATGTATATAGGCATCACGTCCATGGCAAGTAGACCGACTCCTGCCTGCATCTACTACTATTACTCCACACATCGACCGCTATCCAGCATGCATCTAGAGTATTAAGTTCATAAGAACAGAGTAACGCATTAAGAAAGATGACATGATGTAGAGGGATAAACTCAAGCAATATGATATAAAACCCATCGTTTTATCCTCGATGGCAACAATACAATACGTGCCTTGCAACCATTTCTGTCACTGGGTAAGGACACCGCAAGATTGAACCCAAAGCTAAGCAATTCTCCCATGGCAAGAAAGATCAATCTAGTAGGCCAAACCAAATCGATAATTCGAAGAGACTTGCAAAGATAACTCAATCATACATAAAAGAATTCAGAGAAGATTCAAATATTATTCATAGATAAACTTCCTCATAAACCCACAATTCATCAGATCTCGACAAACACACCGAAAAAAGAGATTACATCGAATAGATCTCCACAAGAGAGGGGAGAACATTGTATTGAGATCCAAAAAGAGAGAAGAAGCCATCTAGCTAATAACTATGGACCCCGAAGGTCTGTGGTAAACTACTCACAACTCATCAGAGGGGCTATGGTGTTGATGTAGAAGCCCTCCATGGTGGATTCCCCCTCCGGCAGAACGCCGGCGACGGCTCCAAGATGGGATCTCGCGGATACAGAAGGTTATGGTGGTGGAAATATTTCTTCGGTGGCTCCCTGGATGTTTTTGGGGTATGTAGGCTTATATAGAGGAAGAAGTATGTCGGTGGCTGCCCGAGGGGCCCACGAGACAGGGGGCGCACCCAAGAGGGGTGGGCGCGCCCACCTATCTCGTTGTCACCTCGGCTGCTTCTTGGCTTGCACTCCAAGTCCTTTGGATCACGTTCGTTCCAAAATCACGCTCCCGAAGGTTTCATTCCGTTTGGACTCCGTTTGATATTCCTTTTCTCGAAATACTGAAATAGGCAAAAAACAGCAATATGGGCAGGGCCTCTGGTTAGTAGGTTAGTCCCAAAAATGATATAAATGTGTAAAATAAAGCCCATAGACATCCAAAAAGGTAATATAATAGCATGAAACAATCAAAAATTATAGATACGTTGGAGACGTATCAACTGTGGGAATTAAAGAAACATCAGTAAGTTGGTAGTACACCTGACACACAGAAATAGTGAGTAGGAGTACATGGTTTTGAAGTAGTATCTATAGTAATTTGCTACCTTATTTTCAGGTCACACACTCACAATACAGTAACTGTAAACTACTTCCAAGTTACCAAATTGAAAGGTTGCAACGACGATACCGTATGCTAGATGAGTTGTATGGTTGAAACAGAGAAAACTCAAAGAATAGGAATACACGACCAACCTTGCCATTGATGATAGACTTGCTTCTCGCGCATTCCTCCTCCGATTTGTCGAATTTTGAGCAGCAAATGATCAGACTTCCCACTGAAACATACATAAGAAAACATTTGCAACACCTAATTCACTAGAGATGACTCACCAAGGTAACCATGTTCCCCTAAGCAACCGATGAACAATGAATAATTTTGCATATCTGAAGAACAAAAGCTTCCCAATTTTCATCCCCGAAAGGACTCCATGCTCTTAGCTGAGAAGAACTCACCTCTGGCCGGCGGCCGGTGGGCGGAGCGGCCACTGATTAAGATTGGGCAAGAGTACAACGGCCTCGTGGGCGCCAGTGAGTAGAAGGGGTGCAAAAGAGGCTGACTGAGATCATAAAGAAATATATGATCTTGGTTTGGCAGAGTTCACAAACAATCTCACATGGATGTTTTCATATTCGCGTTCGACAATGGTTGTCTTGAAGCTATCCAATGATAGCCCGGTCTTCTCGGCCTCGGTGATCGATGCCCCCCGACCTGCAGTTATCTGAAAACCTCAACAACTGTATCTAATTCTAAAGGTTTTGCGTACCATTTGGAACATCACTGACACTGATAAATACATGTACAGTTGTGGACATTTGTTGGAGAACTTGCAGCTCACCTGATCGAGCCGCCGACACCGGCAGGAATGTATGACTCGCACATATCCCGGTAGAAACAAGCAACCTGGTACATTAACCACAAGTATCTCCTGCTAAACTGAAGACTGAAGCAACAAAAGCAACACATACAAGTTACAAACATGGTCCATGGAAAATTCAGGTTGGACGGCGAGCCGGACGCCCCGGTGCTCCGCGGCCTTGCGGAGGAAGGTGAGCCATGGCAGCAGTTGGGCGCCATGGCGTCCCTCGAAGCCGCAGCCGAAGTTGCGGCCGAAGCCGCCGAGTAGCCTGTGGGCCGACTCCCTGACCATGCTCGTCTCCTCCACCAAGTTGTAATCTGCACGCGGAGAAAAACAGGGGACGGACGGTCGGCATGGAGGCCACGACGAGCGAGCGAGGGATTGGGCCGGGGGTCGAGGGACGGATCTGTCACCGGAGAGGAGCTGGTTGTCGTGGAACCGGGCGAGCGGGACGGGGACGGTGCGGGGGCGCCTGCCAGAGGAGGTGGTGCGGTGCTTGTGGTCCTGCACGAAGGGGAGGCTGCAGGTGAGGCGGGAGCAGCCCGGGCACCGGTACTTCCACGGCTACTCCCCGCACTCCTGGCACGGGGCGCCCTTCTCCCCGCTGTCGCTGGAGCCGGAGGCGGAGGCGGCGCTGGGGGGGCGGGCCCTGCGCGGGTGGCTCCCCCTCCATGGTGGGTTGGGAATTGGGAGAGGAGGAGAGGAGGTGGGAGCGGAGACGGGATTGGGGCGTTGAGTGTTTTTTTTAGACATGGCGTGGGATGGTTGGTGGGGTGGTAGCAGATGCAGGTGGTAGCGTGGGGTTTATAACCCGCGCTACTACTATCGACTTAGTAGTAGCGCGGTTTATAGTACTAGCATGGGTTTATAACCCGTGCTACCACTACGGCTGGTTCTGGAAGGCACGGTGGAAATCACTTAGTAGTAGCGAGGGGTGAAAACCCGCGCTACTACTATCAACTTAGTAGTAGCGGGGTGCAAAAACCCGCACTACTAGTAAGTAGCAGTAGAGACGGGTATAAACCCGTGCACTAGTAAGTGTCTGCCTATAAGCTTTTCCCTAGTAGTGACAAGGATGGAGGGCGCGCCCTAACCCCCTGGGCGCGCCCCCGTTCCTTATGGGCTCCCTGGCAGGCCCCTGACGCCCATCTTCTAGTATATGGTGTGTTCTGACCTAGAAAAAATAAGAAGGAAGCTTTCGGGACGAAGCGCCGCCATCTCGAGGCGGAACCTGGACAGAACCAATCTGGGGCTTCGGCAGAGCTGTTCTGCCGGGGAAACATCCCTCCAGGAATCATCACCATCGTCATCACCATCGATCCTCTCATAGAGAGGGGGGTCAATCGCCATCAACATCTTCACCAGCACCATCTCCTCTCAAACCCTAGTTCATCTCTCAAAACCTCAGATTGGTACATGTGGGTTGCTAGTAGTGTTGATTACTCCATGTAGTTGGTGCTAGTTGGTTTTTTCGGTGGAAGATCATATGTTCAGATCCTTAATGATAATTAATACTCCTCTGATTGTGAACATGAATATGCTTTGTGAGTAGTTACATTTGTTCCTAAGGACATGGGAGAAATCTTGTTATAAGTAATCATGTGAATTTGGTATTCGTTCGATATTTTGATGAGATGTATGTTGTCTTTCCTCTAGTGGTGTTATGTGAACATCGAGTACATGACACATCATCATGGTTTTGGCCTAGGGGAAAGCATTGGGAAGAAATAATTAGATGATCGGTTGCTAGAGTGACAGAAGTTTAAACCCTAGTTTATGCGTTGCTTCGTAAGGGGCTGATTTGGATCCATATGTTTCATGCTATGGTTAGGTTTACCTTAATTCTTGTTTTGTAGTTGCAGATGCTTGCGAGATGGGTTAATCATAAGTGGGAGGCTTGTGCAAGGAAGGTCAGCACCCAAGCATCGGCCCACCCACATATCAAATTATCAAAGTAACGAACGCGAACCATATGAACATGATGAAAACTAGCTTGACGATAATTCCTAGGTGTCCTCGGGAGCGCTTTGCTTTATATAGGAGTTCCTACAGGCTTGTCCTTTGCTACAAAAAGGATTGTGCCACCTTGTTGAACCTTGATTACTTTTGTTACTTGTTTATCTTATCACAAAACTACCTGTTACCGATAATTTCAGTGCTTGCAGAGAATACCTTGTTGAAAACCGCTTGTCATTTCCTTCTGCTCCTCGTTGGGTTCGACACTCTTACTTACCGAAAGGACTACAATAGGTCCCCTATACTTGTGGGTCATCATGTACCCCTTGGCAGTAGGCCTTCAAAACAGAATATCCTCTATTTTTATAGCACATAATCAAAGCACAAGCAAATAATCAAAGCAATAGTGCACATCATGGAAAAAATAAGGCTAACACAACACGTAGTCCATGATTTGCAAATTAAGTACATAGTTCATAACAAGTTATCAAATTGAGGACATAGTTCATGACAAGTTTTGAAACAAAAGACATAGTTCATGAAAAGTTTTCAAATCAAAGAGATAGTCCATGCCATCTTGCACGATAGAGCCTTGTTGGGTCACACGAGGCCATTTTCCTTTCTTGTCGCGCACCTCATCCTCCTCTTAGGCTTCACGAGCCATTGCAAGGTTTCTTGCCCTCTCCTCTTCACGAGCAACTTTATCCTTGCGTGCCCTCTCGTCCTCATGCTTCTTTCGCTCCATGTTCTCCTTCTGACGACGCTCTTCATCCAAGCCTCTCCAAAATTCTTCTTCAAACAACCGCTGCCTCCTTGAACAATCTCGATGTTGATCCTTTTCAACATATTCTGGCACATCTTGATCTATCCATGTGAAGTACTTGCAAAGTGGAGGCAGTGAATACATAGGAATAACTAATTTGGTTATTAATATTATAGGTTGAAGTTGAAGCAACGTTGATAATACTCTTTTAACTTGAACAACATACTGGCGATACATCATAGGCGTGAGTTGGATGAGGACGATCATATGCATAGTTGGAACAAACAAAAACCTTCTTCCTTCTGTCCATGACTTCTTGCTGTCGGTGGATACCTTCACTTTGCAAACATCTCCACACCAGCATGATGGAGTTTTCATATCTTTTTCCTTCACCTTGTCCAACTTGGCATCTACCCACTTGTCCAGCATGTCCTCCCGGTCAGCACACGGGGGGCTCGTCATGAAATCGGATGAAGCCATGCCTATGAAGAAAATTTTAGTTGTTACTAAATTAAATAAGAATGTATAGATGCAAGAAAAACAATAAATAAGAACGAATTAAGTCAAAAAATAATTATTACCGTTCATATTATTTCAACCATCCGGGTTAAGCAAAGTGTCAATAGGCCTTCCTCTATCAACCCTTCGCGTCCTACGACCACGACCACCGGAACCACTACCATCGGCTCCTCTAAGACTCGACTGTCCTCCACTCCCACCAATAGTGCATCCTCGTCCACTACCTATAAGATTCGTCCGTCCTCCACGGCCACCACTCCTACCTCCTCGTGTGCCACCGAAACCTCCTCTTCGGCCACCCATTTGACTAGTGGGAGTGTTGGCATCAGTTTGTGGCCTTTTGGCACATTTCATAACATTGTGTCCCGACTTGTCACATTGACCACAAATGTTGATGTCCGGTGCCTCCATGAAATGGCCTCTACCAAATTGTTTCATTCTGGTGTATCCAGCTAGATCATCCATGTCACTCCTAAACCTCTTCTTTCTTCTTCTTCCCTTTGTAGGCACCATAAGTTCGGGGTCGGGAACGATGTGTGGCCCATCATACTCAGGCCACTATGACTGATCAAGGAAGGGACGAAACTGAGCCGCCCATGTCAACCTCGTTTGTTCCAATGTGAACTCATGCAACTGCACGGTGGTACCATCGGATACGTTCAAGTTTCATGCCCTTGTTGCGGTCATCACGTGCAAGCAAGGCTAATGATACTTGTGAGGTCTCTCACACTGACACAACCGGTTCTTGAGGTGCACCTCGTACACTACCCCATCATGCGTCACGCCGTCCCTTGTTGTGCCACCCGACTCATTGACTTGGTAGATCATTTCTTTTTCATTGAAACTAGTGATTTGTTGACGTGAGGACTTGCGCGCTTGATGCTTCAACCAATCCTGAACTTTGAAGGGGAAGTCCATCTTTTCACCTATCCACTTGGCCTTCGGAATGCCTCAGAAAATACTCGTTGAGCTTGAAGAAAGTATATTTCACTATTGTTATCACCGACAAGGAATGGACATCCTTGAGCACATTGTTGAAGCATTCCACCATGTTACTTGTCATGTCTCCGTATCTCAAACCTCCTTCGTCATGAGCAAGTGACCACTTATGCATATCCGGAAGATGCCTTGTCAATAATTCTCTCCCTCTTTTGTTCTTCTCCAACGCCTTGAATAGTTTATCTTAGCAGATCTGGAATGTGTCTATGTTGAATGCCATGTAAACATGGGTAAGATCCTTGCAAAACTCTTTACTCTTGCATGCCCGGTAAAAGTTTGCCACCAAGTGCCTCGTGCACCAACAGTGTTGGAGCTTTTGATATCCTGGAATGTCAACTTCTATTTCTCTGAGAATCCCATGATGGTGATTCGATATGATGCACACCTCTCTTTTGAGGCCAATCACCTTCATCCTCACATGATCCATAAACCACTCCTAGTTGTCATTATGCTCAAAAGGCACCAACGCAAATGCCACTGGCAAAACATTGCCATTGGACAAGCGAGCCATTGCCACCATCAACGTCCTCTTGTACTTGCCGGTCAGAACGTGCCATCAATTGACAAGACGAGGCGACAATTCCTAAATGCCTCGATGCATTTCCCAAAGCTCCAAAAAGCACGATGAAACACTCCCTCAATTGACTCGACCCTATGGTGCATGCCCGGGTTCCGATGAGCAATGCCTCCCAATATTCTAGGAAGAATATTGTAGGCGGCGGCATAATCACCATGCAACATCCTTATAGCGTTTTCCTTGGCCATTCACACCTGTCCATACTTGACCTCGTACCCGAATCATTCGAAGATTGAACTCATGAGGAAATACACCTTCACGGTTGGATAATGAGATATCTCATTCAACAATTTGTAGCCTAGATACTTGGATAGTAGTTGACGTTGTCCCTTACTTCAGTACGCTTTGTCCGGCGGTATGCACTCATGGGTGGCCACACAACTCTTATCCTCCCATTACCTGGTTTCATTAATCCTTCTTCCATGGACCTTCCATGGGCAACCTTCTTTGTCACATTTGATTTTGTAGCGCACATTTTGGTTGGAGTGAGCAACAATGTACGACCTATGGTTCTGAATGGCATAGTCACTCAACCATATCTTGAACTCTTGCAGACAACCAAACTTGATCCCTTTCTTCAAATGAGCATTCTCGTCCTCATCCGGTGGCCTTGGATCACCCATCCTCGGGCAAGTTGATGGTTCGACCAAACCGAACCTCATGCCACCATCAACAATGGCCTTGTCGGCAAGACTAAAATCACGAAACAAAGAGGGTCCTCTTTCCTTGCCATTGCCCTTCTTGTAAACTTGATTTTCTTGCTCCGTGAAACCATCCTCGTCCAATTCTTCTGGAGGACCCTCATAATCCGACTCATACCTACACATGCGGATATAAGGGAGGTTACGGTCCATGTCTTGTTGATGCACAATGACATCCAAGTCACCAATGGGATTGTAATGAATCTCTTCTCGTTCCGCATACACATCATCTTGAGCTATATCATCTTCAACAACATAATCAATGGCATCTTCATCAACATGAACAATGGCATCTTCATCAACATGAGCAATAGCCTCATCTCCAACATGATCAATATCATCAGCTTGAACTACTAATGGCTCTAGCTTTGATATCCTCTTCATTTGGTTGGCTACTTGGTGGTTGGCTACAATCATTATGGACATACACCACGACACTATCATGTATTAGGGATGACACATTCCGGTTCAAGTCGAGTAGTGCCAAGGAACTTCGACCTTTGTGGCAAATAACTCAAGTGACTTGTCTTGTCATTCCTCAACTTTATTCTTATACACATTCCAATGCAATTGGGAGATGATGGGAATACTCTTTAATTGGGACTTTAGTCCACTCCTACATCATACCTCCCAATAATATTCACCTCATCACTTGGGTTAATCCAATTTAGGACGCTTCTCACTTTCACGACAATATCATCATAGCTCGGGCTTGTGTCAAAAACCATGGCCTCCTCCCCTCCATCGGCATTTCCATTCATAAAGTCGCCTTGTCCAAATAATGCAGATTGACTAGTTTATCCATCTAGAAACAATGGAAAAAATTGAGTCATCCATGGGTCGTCCATTTCATATGGATGAACTACCTACAATGTGCATACTCTGAATCAAACAACTAGTATACCTTAATCATAGCATTAACCCAAACCCTAACCCTAACCCTCGCCTAACTAAATCACTAACCCTTACACAAAATCTAGCTTCCCACGACAAGGATTGACACACAATACTTAGGCCAACCATAAATGCAAGAACTTGAGCAATAACTAGGGTTTGCAAAACTACTTGATTCCAACCAAATTAGGTGATTCCAACCAACCAAAAGAAGGGGGAGTGGGAGAGGTACCTTGGGTGATGCAAATGCCCCGGATCCACCGGACAAATATCAAGCAATGGAGGAGGATCTAGAGGGTGCTTTGGTGG
The DNA here is from genome assembly GCF_002162155.2 of Triticum dicoccoides. Lineage (NCBI taxonomy): Eukaryota > Viridiplantae > Streptophyta > Magnoliopsida > Poales > Poaceae > Triticum > Triticum dicoccoides. Next base: position 44,962,421 of record NC_041389.1, read on the forward strand.
GGGAGAAAAGGGGGAGAGGGATTGAGCTCGGGGGGGAGAAGATGGTTGGATGGATGGGTGGTGGGTGGGCCCCACCACCTTATGATCCATGCGACCCTACTGTCGGTGTCCTTGGCGGTAGGGTGTGTCGACCTACCGCCATCTCCCTTGGCGGTAGGCCCTTTTCCACGCAAGCAGTCGTTACCAGCTTAACGGCCGTCACCACCCCTACCGCCAGGTAGGGTGGTGGTAGGTTGTTAAAAGCTAGCCGAAAGGGCTAGGTCCCGAATTTTTTTCCAACCTAGGTTAGATCCAGCTAAACTAGTGCAAAAGGGTCAAACACAAAAAAAAATTGACCTTTGCACCTGGGATCGCTGTCACTTCAGCAATTCGCCAGGAGATTCGGCGATTAAAAGAAGAATCGTAGGTACTCCGCTCTACACTGAACATGACCGGGCCGTCACATGGAGAAATTAAAGTATCTGATCGTCTAATCGAGCTTTTCCATTGCGAGGAAATGCTATGGTGACGATGAGCGCGGCTAGATTGGTTGACCCATGGAGATAAAAGCACTTATTTTTTCATTTAAGAGCCAGCCGGCGTCGACAGAAAAAATAAGATTAAAGCCTTGCAGCGACCGAATGGAGAGATGACGCAAAATAAACAGGAGATGAAGTCGTTGACCACATAATTTTATAAAGACTTGTACACATATGAGGGAGTTCAAAATATGAATCTGGTGCTAGACATCGTTCCATGTAATGTCACATGAATGATGCCCTGAATGCTCCATACACCTAGCAATTGGTCAAGAATGCTTTATTTCAAATGTTTCCAGTCAAGGCTCCTGGCCCTGATGGATACCCATCACTCTTTTTCAGCATAACTGGAATATATGTGGAGAGGAAGTAACGAAGGTATTGTTGAGGATTGTAGATGGCTCAGAGTCAGCTGAGTGTATAAATACAACTATCTTGGTCCTCATCCCTAAGGTAAAAAAAACAACTCTCTTGTCACAATTTCGTCCAACCAGTCTGTGTAATGTCCTTTAAAAGATAGCTTCAAAGGTTCTCTCCAACAGACTGAAAATTATTTTGCAAGAAATCATCTCACAGGAACAGTCGGCTTTTGTCCGTGGGAGGTTAATTACTGATAACATCATTACTGCATATGAATGTCTGCATTTCATGAAGCGTAACAGGGCAAAGAAGCACCAATCAATGCAGGCTAAAACTTGACATGATGAAGACATATGACAGGGTGGAATGCTCCTATCTTCAGGCAATCATGATCAAACTGAGCTACAACCAAATGGGTGGACATTGTCAGGGGTATGGTCAGCTCGGTGAATTTCTCTGTTATATTCAATGAGAAGAAGCTCCAGGAATTTAAACCATCAAGAGGCATCCGAGAAGGGGACCCAATTTCTCCATAGTTTTTCTTGATACCAGCACTGGTGCCTCCTCAAATCTAGAATTGAGTTATCAAACATGAGTGGTCTACAAGTGGTACCAGCGGCACCATCGATAAATCATCTCTTATTCGCATATGATAATCTGTTGTTTTTCAAGGTAAATGGTGTGGGGGAAACTGAGTTGAACCAGGTGCTGGAAATATATTGTCAGGCTACAAGTCACCATATGAACTATACAAAATCTTCCATCTTTTTAGCAAAGGGATTCCATAAAATGTTGGTAATGAGATCGAGTTTTTTTAATGTTTTCAACGAGACACTCAATGAAAAGTATTTGGGGATGCCCTCTGACATCGGAAAATCAAAGAATGGGGCATTCAAAGATCGATTGTGGAGCAAGATCATGGGATGGATTGAAAGAACTTTGGCAAGGGCGGGTAAAGAGGTGCTGATCAAATCAGTTGCTCAAGCGATTCCAGTATATTCCATGTCATGTTTCAACCTGCCTAGAGGATTGTGTGAACATCTTAACAATCTTACAAGGGGATTTTGGTGGGGAAGTAAGAATGGCCAGCGAAAACCACACTGGGTCTTATGGAGAGATATGAATCTGTCAAAAAGTATGGTGGCCTAGGTTTTAAAGACATCAAGCTCGTTCTTGCATTGTTGGCAAGACAAGCCTGGCGTTTGTTGCAAAACCCTGAGTCTTTGAGTGCTCGGATTTTGAAAAGTGTCCATTTCCCAAACACAACAATTGCTACACTTGGCAATCTTCCAAGCTAAATTTGGAGAGCTATCATCGATGGCCATGAGATATTGAAGCAAGGTGCTATCAGATGGATAAGCAATGGTGGATCGAAAAATATTTGGACTGAGAATTGGTTACCCAGAGATGAGATGGTACGAACCTATGGGTGCATGGTACAGAACCCTCCAACGTTTGTTGCAGAACTAATCAGCCCCAATACGGCGACATGGAATGTCTAGTGGGCCAGAGAAGTTTTCTTACCATTCGATGCGAGAGTAGTAGCCGGAATCCACCCGTGCACGAGGAATATGTCCGACTTTTTGTCCTGGCACTTCGATAGGAACGACCTGTTCTCAGTAAGGTCGGCTTATTACATGCTAGTGGCAACCAGACAGCGCCAGGAAGCCTAGCTCGAGGGAACAGCTGGTTCTTCAGTAACCAGAAGCAGTGAAGGGGGATGGAAAAAGCTATTTAAAACAGAGGTATTAGGCATAGGACAAAGTGCATATGTTTTTATGGCGACTCTCTAAATACTGCCTCTAGAAGTTGTGAGGACGCATCGGCACACGACTAGAACATCAGCGTGCGGCCTCTGCGGGCCCTAGATTCGTGGCGTCACTCTCTAATAGAATGCACCATGGCAGGGTGCTCTTGGCCCCTGGTCGATGAAGAATTGGGACATAGTTTGGTCGTAAATACGGAGCCCAATGCCAAACATTGGTTGTTTTCCTAGACGGAGACATCAGCGCTTGCACTTTGTGTGAAATTGGTTGTTACACTATGGGCCATTTGGTCAGTTCACAGAAAGGCCATTCACGAAAGCATCTTCCAAAGTCCATAATCCTTTGAATCTTTCATCACAAGGTTCATCGGTGAGCTTGAAATCATAAAGGAAAAGAAACCAGTCAATACAGCCAATAACCTAGGCACGGCTAGTGGGAGTGTTCGGCAACCTCCAAGAGCACCACCACTGAACTTTGCAAAGATCCACGTAGATGCAGGGGTTTGATCAGGCAGGGGTGGAGCCGCAGCAGCAATGTTTCGTGACCATAATGGTACTTATCTTGGAAGCTTGGCACTTGCCATAGATGGCATCTATGATAGAGGCGACGGCGTGTCAGGAAGCACTATCTTAGCGGAAGATCTCCAACTACAACAATTTGTTGTGGCCTCTGATTTCAAACAAATGATAGGGGATATTAATTAAGGTCAGAGATACACCGTTTAATTGTAATTTCATTTTTGAAGGTCAGGCTAACAATTACGAAGCGCATAGTTTAGCTAGATTTACTATTTCACTAGCTCCAGTGTGTAATGTGTGATTTGGCCAACCGCATGACCAAAACTCTAAACCACATGCTGTGGTCTTTGATGAATAAAAGTAGGATTTACCCCTAAAAAAAATTACGGCTAGCTCATCGCGGTGCCCTCTCCCCACCTGCGCTATCAACGCCGTTGCGTCCACCGTCCTCGCGGCGCACCAGGGGCCTGCGCGCCCGCTTCGTCCAGCTCGCCTGCAAGATGACTAATCATCGAGGCGAGAAGGTTCGGCATTGGTCTATAGGCCAGAGCCTCCCAGCCGCGCTTTTCAGCCGCGGCCGTCTCACCAGCCTCTGCCTCCCCGTCTCGAGGCTCCCGGAGACGCCTCCGGTCACTACTTCGGTCCCCATCTTCCTGCTGCTGCGTCCGGGGACTCTCCGCGGTGTCCAGCACACGGGGAGGATGGACGAGCACGTCGGCGAGAAGGTGCGCTGGCGGCTCGCCGTCCTGGACGACAAGAAAGTCCAAGAACCCTTCCTCGTCGGCCACGGCCCTCTCACCGGCCCCTACCTCGCCGTCTCAAGGCTCCCGGAGACGCCTCCGGTCTCCACTGCGCTCTCCATCTTCCTGCTGCTCCGCCCAGGGGGGCTCCGCTGTGTCCAGCACACCGGGGGGGTTGACGATCACGGCGGCGAGAAGGTGCGCTGGCGGCTCGGCGTGCTGGACGCCAAGAAAGTCCAAGAACCCGTCTTCGTCGGCCGCGGCCCTCTCACCGGCCTCTGCCTCGCCGTCTCGAGGCTCCCGGAGACGCCTCCAGTCTCCACTGCGCTCTCCATCTTCCTGCTACTCCGCCCAGGGGCCCTCCGCTGTGTCCAGCACACCGGGGGGGTTGATGATCACGGCGGCGAGAAGGTGCGCTGGCGGCTCGGCCTGCTGGACGCCAAGAAAGTCCAAGAACCCGTCTTCGTCGGCCGCGGCCCTCTCACCGGCCTCTGCCTCGCCGTCTCGAGGCTCCCGGAGACGCCTACGGTCTCCACTGCGCTCTCCATCTCCCTGCTGTTGCGCCCGGGGCCTCTCCGCGGTGTCAAGCACACCGGGGAGATGGACGAGCACGGCGACGAGAAGGTGCGCTGGCGGCTCGGCGTCCTGGCCGCCCAGGGTGTCCAGGAACTCTTCATCGCCGACCGTGATCTTGCTCTCGCCTTCCTGCTTGACAGAGTATCAGTTCTTATCTTGGCCACCCAAGGAAACCAGACCTCCAGAGCTGGCCTCAGCCTGCATGGCTGCAACATCATGCCCATTAGCCTGCGTCCGCGTGCCTTCCACACTCGAGGTGCAGTTTTCTCTTTCTGGCTTTTGCTTCTGAATTTTTTTCCCGATTCAGTCACTTTTTTTTGTCATCTGGCTGTCAGTACCACCGAAATTAGTGTAAGTCTTTTTCACGAATGACATTGCTATAAGTTCATCTTGGATTATTAGTCCAACAAGTTTCTCTCAGGAATTATCCTTTAGTTTTAGAATAACTTGTGGTATTTATCACTGTTGGATGCTAATCCAACGAAAACTAAGAAGAAATGTGATTGACTGGTCTTAAAAATTTCAGTCACCTGTCACGTAGCTAGTCTTGCGCCCCTTAATTTCATTTGTGTTTGTCCCTGACCTTTTCTTCTTGTTGGTGTTAGTCGACAGTGCTTTTGGAGTGCGATCAATAAACAACTTCTTCCCGCGTTGTGTTGCGAGCAGGGTGAGCCCCGTGTGATTATAATTAGCTCCCTCAACAATACTGTTAGTTCCCTTCATCACTCTGTAGCTAACAGCTTTTCGCTCTAACATTATTATAGATTGAGCTGCAACGGATCCAGGAGCTTCGGCAATGGCTTCAAGACGTCAACTGTGGTCAGCAATTTCAGGCTGCGTTTGAAGGATGCATTTTGGCCGTCGACATTACTCAAGTGTGGCAGCACAATTCTTACCGACCATATCTAGGCGCTCCTCTGCAGCAGAATGTGCCAAGTAAGACACTTCTCTCTCTCTCTCTCTCGCTCGCTCTCTCTCTCTCTCTCTCTCTCTCTCTCTCTCTCTCTCTCTCTTATATATATATATGTCCTATATATA
>NC_041389.1:44968105-44968992 GCF_002162155.2 Triticum dicoccoides
TATCTTATTTTTCAGTCTTCATACACTCTCTTTCTTATCCGTTCGCTGCAGATACCTGTGCACTCGCAGCATCGACCAAATGTGTTGAGATAGCTCACCGTCTGGCGTACGAGGCGGCGAACGGAGCAAACACTTTCCCCTGCATTGCCGCGGCACCACGGAAGCTGCGAAGCATTTGCCGGCGCCGAGGAATATGGGACCCGAAGAACGGGGCGGTCGCGGGAGATGTTCTTGCCAAGATCAGGGATGAAGGCGGCATCAGAACGACCAACGCGCCAGCGCCCGCGCCGGCGTTCCTGCCCCTGGGCACATGGGAGTTCCATTCCGCGGACTTGGGCCGTGGGCTCACGGATGATCATATAGCGGACCTGCTGGACGCGGAAGGGCCCCTTCATAGGGAATATCTGGGTGTGCCCCTGGTACAATCTCTTCGACTCTGATGTCGACAATGATTTGGTCTACAGATCGGGGTGCGCAAGGGATCCGGATGCTCAGGAGGCCAGCCAGACTGACTTCGACGAATTGGCTGGTTTTCACTCGGTGGTCTGCTTTGAGTACCGGTTCTGTGGTGGCGGGATGCATGTGCACGTGCTGGATAACCACTCGGCAACCGGACCGGAGAGGTGGGTTTACTCTGAAGAGATCGAGGAGGCATACACGATCCAGGTGCCGCGGATGGATCCTATTGACCCGTCCATCGTGTATCCTACTAGAGGTGTGCTAGCAGACTAGCTACATTTTCTTTTATTCATTTTGATGACAAGTATTTTCGGACGGAAGGAGTATATAGAGAGGCTAAAATGATTACCGGTTTCGTTAAGCAAGACTGTAAGAATACCATTTCGTGTGTTGGAACGCTTGTGCAATGCCCACGGTCTCAACCTTCT
>NC_041389.1:44969230-45015437 GCF_002162155.2 Triticum dicoccoides
TAATACTACTACCTAAGCAATAAAAAGCTTTAACACAAGCCCATATGAAACATTCAACTTGTTCATCAGCATAAACTGCACAATTGGTTCCACTGATGCATTAACACAAGCTTCTATAGCTTATTAATTTGAGCTGCTCATTAAAAAACTTGGCTCAGACAAAAGATTTTCTACCATAGTTTTTTGAGATAATTCAAACTTAGCACAAAGAGAACATCTCCTAAACAGAACGAAAATTAAACAGAGCACTCTCCTAAGCCATGGTGGCGACCTACTCGAGGTATGACAGCTCGCGTCAGCATGAGACTGTCGACTCCTCCAATGCCCGCACTCTGCAGCTACGTGTTGCTCTGCGCGGTAACTATCCAAGGAGTTGAAGATGAAGATGCCTGATACGTGTATAACTCCCAAAAACTTTAATACCAAAGTCATACAAATACACCAAAGTCACACAAATATGTCTATAACTCCCCAAAACTAAGTGTGATAATACCAAAGTCACACAAATATATATAACTCCCAAAAACTTGGTGTAGAACTCATCCCTGATATTCTCTAGTCGAAGCCAATAATTTGTTTAACTAATACAGCATAATATAATACCAAAGTCACAACACAAAAATATCCGACAAGCTCAGAACAACAATATCCAAAGATCGCATACCATTTCTATGGCTGTACAACATCTACAACTATTTATTCCATATATCTGCTAAATGTCACCTGACATGATCCATTGCATTCTTTAGCTAATGCAAACACATAGTACAAGCTTAGAACAACAATATCCAAAGATCGCATACCATTTCTACGTCTGCACAACATCTACGAATGTTTATTCCATATATCTGCTAATGTGACCTGAATTGATCGACATGGTTAGGAACTAAAGACGGCCACAATGAGCATCCAAGGGACCCAGTTCAGAATACTCTCTTTCCTACTTCCTCTTGAACGTTGGAGGAGGCCGAACTCGGGCAGCAAGTGAATGGCATTCCACGAAATTCAGAGAATGTACGAGGCTTGAATTGTTGTACCATCCGGTCCTTATCATTTCCACAAACAAACTTACGGGAACCAACAGGGTGCAAAATGTCCCGGTTGCCAGGACAGAATGCGCAGCTCCTCCTGTACCGGTCAAGAGGCTCTTCTGCAAGAGCATGCATGTTAAACACATTAATCAAAACTAATAAACCAGTTAAGAAAGGAGGTTACAGACATAGATACATACCGATGATGGTGCACACTTCAACAATAGGTTTTGGGTTGTAGTGCACCTCAGCGAAGAAGCGCTTGATTTTGTTGCTTTTGCGACTGCGAGCCCAGAAGTTGACGTGAGCCCACAGCTGTTTCCTGAAACTAGCTCTGGATTCCATCAGAGGCTTCACAGCATCAAACTCGTCACCCTGCAGAAATTACATCTTATGTAATGAAACATGCAGCACAACTTAATTGCGATGAACTTGATCAGGACCAGTTAAATCACTAGTTGAATGAGAAGAAAGGCATGTACCGGGTGCCTGGCATTGTAATAGTGGAGAGCGTGGCGGACGTGAGGCATGATGGTGGTGTCGCGCTTTCTGCATCATATGAACTTAGTGTATAATTTATTTGATATGTTAAGTTGTTGAACATACACACGAGCATACTAATATATAAAAGACAATCTGCCCTACTATTGAATGCAAACAAGTCTTCTCATTAAGGCACATCATGATCAACAAAACTGGAGCCGATGGGTAATGTCACACAAATCTTTCCATAATGCAATTCTCCAGCCACAACAAAAGAACCAGATTGTTATTTGTAACTGCAAGCTTGGGATGTCGCGACAGTGTGCAGAAATCATAAGAGCGATTGGAGTCACATGAGCATGCTATATTTATAACTTCCATTAGGATTTCCTCAATCGGTGCATCAAAAAAAGTTAAATAAATAAAAAGGCTTGTATCTGAGAATTATAGTTTTTTGACTTCAACCACAGTTGCCAAACACTCATAAGCTGCCATTCAACAAAGGCCAACAAAAGAAGACTTTGTGATGAACATGTCTATGCTCGAGGAGTCAGAAGCTTTTTGGTTAAAACTGAAGGCAAGGATATCACTGTGTTTATGTCGCAACTGTCAAGGATAACCTTTTGTTGACCATAACTACATGTGCTATGCGCAAGCGGACATCAAATGTGACTGAACTTATCTTCAGTAGCATCACATTTTAAAATTAATTGCCGCTGTGGTCTTCGAGTTTGTTCCTTCAAGGTTGACAGGACCAATTCACAGAGCTCCAAATCAAGGGACTTGGTGCAGGCAAGTTTATGTGTTATTCCCATTTTCTTAACAGCAGACACACGCACTGAGTGATTGAACATACTTTTAACTGTAAGTAGGAACTGTGGAGTAATTTCGTTCATATTCTAGACTTTCGATACGTTGCACCCCAAGAATTTATCACGCTTATGCTACTTTCGGTCAACAAATTTAATGCATCAATTGCCAAGTGATTCCGATTTTCAGAAACCTCTACTGCAGGGCTGACTATTTCAGGCGGACATGACATACGTACCTTTCTGACCGGCCCGAAGGTAATGTAGGACACTTACTCCATCGCTTCACTTTGCGCTCGTGCTCGTGTAGGTGACTCTGCAATCGTACCCGCTCCTCAAGGGATAGCTGCGGCAGCAGCTCCTCCAGCGATGGCGCAATAAACGGCCCAGGCTCCTGTCTAACAGAATCCGGCCCAGACTCCATCAGTGATTTGGAATAGACCCCCACCGAAGGTGATCTGTAGAAGGAATATGCCCATTAATTTTGCAAAACATCTTCAGAATAACAGGGTAACAAATAATTCGCTGCAGTTTATATTAACAGTGACAGCAGACACTTATCCTACTAAAGTAGTGCAGCTCCAATGTTATATACACAACCAATGCAATTACCTAACACACCGGAGGTAGTTAAAAAGATGGCACGCATCTAACTGTAGATATTTACAGCCAATTGCAATTACCAATTGCTAAAATCATCAGAGGTAAGTATCAATTGCACAACAGATTAAGGACGGTTACTGCAATTAGCACCGAAATCGCAGCAGGTATTTAGATCGCTCAAATCGTCCCATTCATAACAAATAAAAACTAGAAACAACCCTAGTTCATGGCTTGTCTGTTGCAAAGACGTGCGTGCAGATCTGAGGTGCGCGATAGGAGAAAGAGAGTTTACGTCGTCATGGGGGCGGGGCTCCGACGTCAGGCAGCAGGCGGTCCAAAGTTTTGGTGGGAGGGGGGGCGGCGAAGAGGCGCGCCGGCGTCTGCACGGCCGGACGCGGGGGCGGGGGGCCGAAGAGGCGCGCCGGCGTCTGCGCGGCCGGAGGAGGGAGGAGGTCGAGCTTCTTGAGGAGCGCGGAAGGGCCTACACGCGTGCGCTAGGAGGTGTAAGGCGGAATAGGAGCCCACGAGGGGATTAGGTTCCTATATATGACTTCTAGCGACTGTCATGGACTCGTGCGCTTGGCGGTCGGCCGTTAGATGCGGAGGATTAAAGGACACCCAGCTAATTAGGCGTTGACAGGCTCTATCTTACTCCAGAGCAAGAAATGCGAGAATTCAGTGAACTAGCTCTTGGATTTCACAGGAAACTAGTTAGGGTTGGAAGTGGTCGCCAACCACCCGGTGGCGGCTAGGGTTTTACACCCATCTACATCGATGCCTCTCCGGAATGGATCTGAGGTCCTTATAAGGGAAAAAAGGTTCAATGAATCCAATAATAAGAGTAGGATGTTCCTACAAGCTCTCTCAGAGCTCAGGCACTCTCGGCGGTCGGATCGTTTTCCTTGATGCACTTTCGGCCAACCGATCGAGATCTGGAGAAGGCTGGGCCGTTGGATCTGGGATCAGCACTGCTGGAATGAATAGTTTCACTCCGTCCATGCCACCGCGCGTTATTTGTGTGACCCGCCGAGCGCATTTTCGTCATTTCACTTTATGGTGGTATAAAAGGGGGCCACGCCCGTGGAGAAACCTAGCCGGCTCCTCCTCCCTGCCGTAGCTGCATCGCTCTCTCCCACGCACCCGCCTCCCTTCCTCTTCCTCCTACCCCTAGCGCCACCACTGTTGCCTCCTTCCCTGCCGCCGTCCTTCTCCTCCTCACCCGCCGCCGCCCGGCCTCCTCCCAACCCGCGCCTCCCTCTCCTCCTTCCCCGCCGCCACCCGGCCTACTCCCCACCCGGGCCTCCCTCTCCTCCTTGCACCCCTCTGATCTGGCGCCGCCAAACCCTAACACCCCGCCCCGGCCCCGGCTCCCACGGGAGGGAAGGAGGAATGGCGAGGCGATGCAAAGGCGGCGGCGTATGGAACGCGGCGCGAGCGGCGTGGCCCAAGGGGCCGAAGAGGCGCGCCGGCATCTGCACGACCGGACGCGGGGGTGGGGGGCCGAAGAGGCGCGCCGGCGTCTGCGCGGCCGAACGCGGGGGGTCGGGAGGGGCGAAGAGGCGCGCCGGCGTCTGCGCGACCGGAAGAGGAAGGAGGTCGAGCTTCTTGAGAAGCGCGAAAGGGCTACACGCGTGCGCTGTGAGGTGTAAGGCGGAATAGGAGCCCACGAGGGGATTAGGTTCCTATATATGACTTCTAGCGACTGTCATGGACTCGTGCGCTTGGCGGTCGGGCGATAGATGCGGAGGATTAAAGGACACCCAGCTAATTAGGCGTTGACAGGCTCTATCTCACTTCAGAGCAAGAAATGCGAGAATTCAGTGAACTAGCTCTTGGATTTGAGAGGAAACTAGTTAGGGTTCCTATTACAAGAGGGAAGTGGTCGCCAACCACCCGGTGGCGGCTAGGGTTTACATCCATCTACATCGATGCCTCTCTGGAATGGTCTGAGGTCCTTATAAGTGAAAAAAGGTTCAATGAATCCAATAATAAGAGTAGGATGTTCCTACAAGCTCTCTCAGAGCTCAGGCACTCTCGGCCATCGGATCGGTTTCCTTGATGCATTTTCGGCCGACCGATAAAGATTTGGAGAAGGCTGGGCCGTTGGATCTGGGATCAGCACTGCTGGAATGAATAGTTTCACTCCGTCCATGCCACCGCGCGTTATTTGTGTGAGCCGCCGAGCGCATTTTCGTCATTTCACTTTATGTTGGTATAAAAGGGGGCCACGCCCGTGGAGAAACCTAGACGGCTCCTCCTCCCTCCCGCAGCCGCCTCGCTCCCTCCTACGCACCCGCCTCCCTTCCTCTTCCTCCCGCCCCTAGCGCCACCACTGTTGCCTCCTTCCCCGCCGCCGTCCTTCTCCTCCTCACCCGCCGCCGCTCGGCCTCCTCCCAACCCGCGCCACCCTCTGCTCCTTCCCCACCGCCACCCGGCCTCCTCCCCACCCGCGCCTCCCTCTCCTCCCTCCACCCCTCCGATCTGGTGTCGCCAAACCCTAACGCCCCGCCCCGGCCCCGGCTCCCACAGGGGGGAAGGAGGAATGGTGAGGCGATGCAAAGGCGGCGGCGTATGGGACACGGCGCGGGCGGCGTGGCCCAGGGGGTCGGCCTCCTCGTCCCCTACGCTTCTCTCCTCTGCCCCCAGCGCATAGTCGCGCTGCTCCTCTTCCTCTCTCGCGTCCGTCCCGGCGGCGGCGATGATTTGCAGGCAATGGGCGAGTCCCTGTAGGGGGGAGAGAGAGGATGAGGGCCTCTCGCGCTCGCTTGTGACCCTCAGTCGTGGCTAGGGTTTCGGGCTGGGCATTGCCTTCGTCGCCGGTGTAGCTCTGGTGGACTCCGGCGGCTCCTCTTCGTCTCCTCCCTCGCCCCAACGTGAGGAAAAGAAGAAACGAAGCACCTCACCTGGCTCCTCAGAACGCAGGCACTTTTGGCTGTCGGAACCACTTCTCTGTTAAGTAACTAGAGATACTTTTGAAGTAATTAGTAAGTTTGGTCCTTGCTTAGCCATATAATCATAGGACAAATATGTCGTGGTTGCAGTTGTTTGAATCCAGGTGATGCTTTTAGGTGCTTTGTGAAAGTAGCTACAGTTTCCTGTTTGAGATGGGGATATTCCCTAGATTAGCAAATGCACATTTGATTATGATGTTATGTTGTGTTGTTAGCATGTAGAAATATTAGTATAAGCTCCGCAGAGAAGAAAAGCCACGAATTTGTAGGAGCTGATTACATCATTTATTTGTGATGTTTATGGTTGTAGTGGTTGACGGCGACCATGTTCTCAAGACCGGTTCCGATGATTTGTATCTTTGTTGGTGCTCTAATAGAAAATGTGAAGGTTCTTCATGACCACAATGAGACATCGGTTTTGTTTACTTTTGAACATAATGAGTACATGTTGAAGGTTTCTCGTCCCGCTTCCTCTATAGCCCGTATGAGCTTTAGTCGGAACACTGCGTGTCGATGGTATATATATGTGGAACTACCTAAGGTCACAATCCTATATCATTTGTTGATTTTAAATAATATGGAAATGACCTAAGAGATCATGAAGTACTGTAGGATTATTTTTTATATGATATGTGCCTTGAATTCATCTTGGCTAACCACAATCTCTTGGGACAGATTGTTACATTGCCTGAGCTATATGTATTTTGTCTTCAAGGCTTTAAGTGTGGTTAGCACAACATACAGATACACTTTGGCAGTAGTGCAATGGGGGTCTGGCTGCGTCTTTCAAGAGTGGTGTCAATAACGAGAGGCTTCTATGACAATGGAGGCAGCAACAAGCATATATATACTGTAGCTTTGAGGCACTAAATTGTGTATGTTCTGAACTTACATTAGAGCTTCACATATCATTATATCGTGAGTCAGCAAAAAAAATGCATTGCAAAATTGTACACTTTTCTTTCGACCGTTTGACATCTTAATCCTTTTAGGTTGGCATGGAAGTCTATGAGTGGATTTTTGTTATTGTGTTGAGCCATGCTTTGATCTATTAATTGGCCAATATTTCATGTCATATTTTCTTTAGATGCATCACTTGTAGTTATCCTTTGATTTCTATTAGTTGGCTAGTATTTTTTTTCTGGAGCCGTAATTCTGTTATAGCATTTCCCTGCCTTTTTTTGCTTTGAAAAACACCATTGATCAGAAACTGATTGTGCTAGAAGGATATTTAAGCATAGCTAGGATATTTATATTTTAGTTGGCAAATAGTTCTGCCAGTTTTGTGATTTATCTGTTATCTATTTCTTTCACCTTTTAATACTTTGAATATACTAGCACATATTGTTCGTTGCTTTGTAAAGTTAACTTTTGTAGGAACCTGATTTGCAAAGTTTAACTTTCTATTACAGTTTGGCATGTTCCAACTAATCGATGCCCTGCTGGTCCTCTTCGTGTCTCTGGCGGTAGTGCCACTTGCCATCCAGCGGCCAATGAGGTACTATGGCACAACTGACATAATCTCTGTTTTTTCCCTTACATTTAAAATTTTGTTATCTGTCATGTACTTACTAATGCTTTGACCTGAGACTATAACCATTGTAGTTGTACTGCTTCAATGTAAGGTGCCAGTAAAAGGCCTTTTGATTTTACCTTCGGCACTACAAGCAGCTAATAGATAGGCCCATTATTGCTTGGATGATGATAAGTTTTGACCACAAGAATGTTCTAACAAATCTTATCCTTGATTGCAGCTAAAAGAGACCTGACTAGGCCCCGGTCATTTCCGCCTCTGATGGTGCTCCTAGATGTGCTACACATCGCCTACTCGTCTCCTTGGCCGCTTTAGTGCCAGTGGCGTTCATGCTCGTCGGCGGGATGGTGCAAGGCGCAACTCTGACGCGGTTCCTCGCCTATATTGATGTGGCGCTTGTCTAGTTGATGCACTATGCCCTACTCATGCATCGGTTCCTACTTGGGCTCTGTAGTTGTGGATCCATGCCATTTTAAGGTTTGCAGGCTGTTGTTCATGTTTAGTTGCTATCATAGGAGCTCATGTGATGCTCTGGTTTACATGTGGATGCCCTGGTCCTATAGCTATGCTCCTGGATTTTCTAGATTGATCAGTGGCGTTCGTGCTAGGGTGATGATGATTAATCGTGGCTGAAATAAGTGTGCCTTTGAGCAATCGTGGCACCTGTGTGATACGGTTGGATCCTCCCTCTTGTCTCTAGAATCCATTTTGATCCTATGATACTTGTTGTTGTCCTTGGATGGTCATTCTTATTGAGTGATAACTAGGGCAGCTCCATTGTATGAACAAATTGATCTGGTGATAAGAGATGACGGGGGTAGGTTATATGATAGAGGAAAGGTGAATCTGAGCCCACTATGCAATAAAACTGCAGCTACCTCCCCTAATGTGTGTAATATTGAAGGCAAAAAGGAACTTTTCATGTCTTGCTACTTTAAAATTCCAAAAGGTTCATTCTTCCTTTGTTGATTACTTAACCATGTTTTTGTTTTGCTGTGGTTTTGGTTGAGATACTAAAGGTTGTTTATATATGAAAAGAACAGACACTTATAGTTTTGTATGCCTCAACTGTAGCTTAGGATCCAGTGTTGTACTGCTTTGCCTAACTAAAAAAACTCTAATCAATAATAGTGGTTCTTTCCATCTGATTTGAACTGAGAGAGGGTCATTGATTCTTGATCTTAAAGTGACTCCATTTTTCTATGCCTCATGCTCATGCTGCTCTATGTTCCCTTTTAAAAATTCTTGCTTGCATTTTGGGTTGGTTTTCTGCTCTATGTTCCCTTTTAACGTTTCTTTCCGTTGTTGTTGCACTCCCTTTTGGGCGTTCATTTCATGCCCAGGATCTTGCAAATTGCGCATGTGCCGAGCTTGCTTTAAAGTACGGGCTGCGGAGACGTCGAGCACCTCAAGGCTGGATGTTCCTACAAGCTCTCTCAGAGCTCAGGCACTCTCGGCCATCGGATCGGTTTCCTTGATGCATTTTCGTCCGTTCAGATGGAGATCTGGAGAAGGCTGGGCCATTGGATCTGGGATCAGCACTGCTGGAATGAATAGTTTCACTTCGTCCATGCCACGGCGCGTTATTTGTGTGACCCGCCGAGGAGCTCATGTGATGCCTTGGTTTACATGTGGATGCCCTGGTCCTATAGTTATGCTCCTAGATTTGCTAGATTGATCAGTGGCGTTCGCTCTAGGGCGATGATGATTAATCGTGGCTGAAATAAGTGTGCCTTTGAGCAATCGTGGCACCTGTGTGTATCAGGTTGGATCCTCCCTCTTGTCTCAAGAATCCTTTTTGATCCTGTGATACTTGTTTGTGTCCTTGGATGGTCATTCTTGTTGAGTGATAACCAGGGCAGCTCCATTGTATGAACAGATTGATCTGGTGATAAGAGATGACTGGGGTAGGTTATATGATCGAGGAAAGGTGAATATGATCCCACTATGCAATCAAACTGCAGCTACCTCCCCTAATGTGTGTAATATTGAAGGCAAAAAAGAATGTTTCATGTCTTGCTACTTTAAAATTCCAAAAGGTTCATTCTTCCTTTGCTGGTTACTTAACCATGTTCTTTGTTTTGCTGTGGTTTTGGTTGACATACTAAAGGTTGTTTATATATGAAAAGAACAGACACTTATAATTTTGTATGCCTCAACCGTAGCTTAGGATCCAGTGTTGTACTGCGTTGCCTAATTAAAAAAACTCTAATCAATAATAATGGTTCTTTCCTTCTGATTTGAACCGAGAGAGGGCCATTGATTCTTGATCTTAAGGTGACTCCATTTTTCTATGCCTCATGCTCATGCTGCACTATGTTCCCTTTTAAAAATTCTTGCTTGCATTTTGGGTTGGTTTTTTGCTCTATGTTCCCTTTTAGCGTTTCTTTCCATTGTTGCTGCACTCCCTTTTGGGCGTTCATTTCATGCCCAGGATCTTGCAAATTGTGCATGTGTCAAGCTTGCTTTAGAGTACGGGCTGCGGAGACGTCGAGTACCTCAAGGTGAGACACGTTCGATTAAAGACGCGGGACTCCTCTCCCCGTCAATCTCGCGCTGCTTCTGCTCACCATCCCTCTCTCTGACCGCTGCAGGTCACCCATGTTGTGGAGTTGGACGAGGTTTCTGCCGCCTGTTATTCCTGCAGAAGGTGAGCAATCGTCATTGATCCATCAAGCTACCTCTTCGTCATGCATGGAGATTGATTGCAGACAGTCCTTTTTCTGCTGGTTACAAATTCCAGGTCTAGAGATGATTTACTCTACCAGGCGGCAGTACTCGAAGCACACATGATCCTGAACCTCAACAACAACCCCTGCTTTTCTAGGCCCTAATGTAAGATGAATCACGCCTGTTATCAAGCTAGAGTGTACTATGAAGTAATCTGAAGTCTGAAGATTTGATATCTCTGGATTATCATCATGCATGTGGGTGATGTGTTGATACATGCTCTCTGCATGCATATGTTGTTGTTCATTCTGAAACAGACCTGAACTTAACTTTGAGTCAACTTCGTCCATGGTAGGTTGCAACGGCCGTGACGGCGTCGAGGCTCAGGAGTGGGGCCGTCGACGTGGAGCAAGCAGAGGAGGAGTGACTACTACCCCAACGGCAGCCTCTTCTCCCTTGTCCACGGTCAGTGCCTCTTCTCCATTGTTGGTTGCTTTGCTCCTTTTATGTTGCTGTACACTGAAATGAAATGAAATGAAATGTATGCACTGAAATGAAATGAATATACTCCAATTTGAAAAGGAGTATATAGGTGTTGAGCTATGCCATGAATAATAATGCAATAATCCTCTGTTCACTTTTTCTCATTTTCTTCTGCAATCCATCACTGCGTTATTAGTCATGCCACCGTCTATATATATAGGTGTTGAGCTGTGCCATAAACAACTTACTTTTTTCAGATCAAAACCAAGAACAAAATGTGCAAAATAACGAAATTATATTTTTTTCTTTGTAATAGGGTACGCCATGCGAGTTCTGCATCACGCCAGTTCTGAATATGGTAGGGAGGTTTAATATATCAATTAGTTGAGGCATAGGTTGCATTTGCCTAATATATGAAGTATGTCAGATGTTAATAGATTAAGTAAATTACTTAGTACCATGGATTTTGGTGGACATATCAGAGGCGGGGGAAGAGAGAGTAAATAGAACATACATGCATTTTATTTCCTTCACAATTTGTGCTTTCATGCATAAAGAAACAATGGCTGCCCGTTAGACTATCACAAAGAAACTCCAAGGAAATTAAATTGTAACAGTAGGAGACCGGAAACTAAAGAGGGAATATGTTGAGGCAGCATGAGGGATTAGCTAAATTCTGTTGCTTGTAAAAGAACTACCATAATGTGACTCACATTGATCATTCACATGATCAAGTCATGTGTGTACCAAGACAAAATCAAATACATGGTACGACACATTCATGCATAAAACAAAAAGATTCCTTGCCTATTGGCATTACAAACCACGATTCCGCTAACAAAAGAAATGCAAAATTGGCATTCTGAAAAAAAGAAGCACATAGGATCCTGAACCTCAACAACAACCCCTGCTTTTCTAGGCCCTAATGTAAGATGAATCACGCCTGTTACTTCAAGCTAGAGTGTACTCTGAAGTAATCTGAAGTCTGAAGATTTGATATCTCTGGATTATCATCATGCATGTGGGTGATGTGTTGATACATGCTCTCTGCATGCATATGTTGTTGTTCATTCTGAAACAGACCTAAACTTAACTTTGAGTCAACTTCGTCCATGGTAGGTTGCAACGGCCGTGAAGGCGTCGAGGCTCAGGAGTGTGGCCGTCGACGTGGAGCAGGCAGAGGAGGAGTGACTATTACCCCAACGGCAGCCTCTTCTCCCTTGTCCTCTGAGTTGTAATGCCAATTTTGCATTTCTTTTGTTAGCGGAATCGTGGTCTGTAATGCCAATAGGCAAGGAATCTTTTTGTTTTATGCATCAATGTGTCGTACCATGTATTTGATTTTGTCTTGGTACACACATGACTTGATCATGTGAATGATCAATGTGAGTCACATTATGGTAGTTCTTTTACAAGCAACATAATTTAGCTAATCCCTCATGCTGCCTCAACATATTCCCTCTTTAGTTTCCGGTCTCCTACTGTTACGGTTTAATTTCCTTGGAGTTTCTTTGTGATAGTCTAACGGGCAGTCATTGTTTCTTTATGCATGAAAGCACAAATTGTGAAGGAAATAAAATGCATGTATGTTCTGTTTACTCTTTCTTCCCCCGCCTCTGATATGTCCACCAAAATCCATGGTACTAAGTAATTTACTTAATCTATTAACATCTGACATACTTCATATATTAGGTAAATGCAACCTATGCCTCAACTAATTGATATATTAAACCTCCCTACCATATTCAGAACTGGCATGATGCAGAACTCGCATGGCGTACCCTGTTACAAAGAAAAAAAATATAATTTCGTTATTTTGTACATTTTGTTCTTGGTTTTGATCTGAAAAAAGTAAGTTGTTTCTCACTGACAATACATCAGTATAATTTGATAGTTCAACACTGATTTGCACTACTTGAGAAATTATTAGGATTTACCAATATATGATAACAAATGTTTACCAATATAATTATGATGTTGCTTGGGCAGTGAAGGTACTGGTGCCCGTGCGACGCATCATTGTTGTAATGGAAAATAGCATAATTTAGACGCCTAATTTTTAGTTCTGCAAGTTGTATCCTTTTTGAGGTGGAGCAACTTTGTGGTCTGCTAATTTAGAGAGACTGGTTGGCCTTCAATTATTTGCGTCGTTGCTTGATCCTACTAGCTCAATGTGCATTGGTTGTTTAATTGTTTCCTGTTTGTACCCCCTACATGCACTAACCTTTTTATCTAGCACTAATGGTATTTATTTTATCATAGGTTGGAACTGCTCTGTTGGATCCTTACCTTTCTTTTGCAGCGACACTGAATGGTTTGGCTGGTCCACAACACAGTCTCAGGTAATCTTGATTTTACATGGTGAATGTTCTCTATTGCATCGTGATCAACTCGTGCTTGCCAAATGGATCTCCTGAAACAAATTCTTCCTAATAAATTGCAAAAGCCCTATTGAAGAAGAAATATGTTGGTGTCCTTCTTAAATGATGTATGTACTGATTGGCTTTGTGAGTTCCTCGCAGATTGTGCTTTTCATTCTTATGTAGCAATGCATCACTTCTCTAGGTGAAAAATGATAGAAACAAATGCTCGGTTTAAATTTTGGTGTCATTTTATATCTTCCAGCCTTTATGATAAATTCTTCTTATCCAATTGTAATGATACCAAAAATAACTGAGACAGCATGAAACAGAATATATTGGCTGGTGGCGGCATGTTCAAGTATGCGAAACGATGAGCTCCAACTTCTTTTTATTCCAGCTCTATGCCGTAGGTGAGTTGCGACCTTCTTCCCCACGTGTTCGTGATAATCAGTTAACTTCCAAAGGGAATTGGGATTGTGATTAGTATCTTTAGACATTGGTCATATTCGTCAGTACTCACCGTCCCTTTCATTTCTCCTCATTTCTTAAATGTATTGGCCTCTCGTATATACAATTGAAATTGATGTGCCAAACGACAAGAAAAAGAGTAGACAGAAGCATACTTTCCTGTATTTGGGTGTATATGATTTTTGATATGAAGTGAAAAGGCATAGTTGTTCTCACTATGCCAAACTCCACCTTTACTTAAAGCCTTTGGCAAGTCATTTTGGTCATTCAGCATGCTACTGTTAAAGCCCTAAAACTGCAGTGTATAGCATTTGATGATGGAGTAGGTCATGACTGGTTTCAAACGCTCCTTTTTCATTTGCTGTAGCATATTTATCTGGTACCTAAGAATTCTATGCCATGGAGGGTAATGTCAAAATATGTTTTTTTGTGATGAGCGCAATTAAGAGTGCCAACACAATATTAAAACTAGATTAAACATTAGCTCTGACCAGATGGCCATTTATTTTGTCATATTACAGGGCAGATAAAGAGTGGATGCCCAACTGCTCTGATGTAGGCCGCTCCGAATCAATTATCCGATATATGGCGTCTCTTGAAAGTAACTAAGAACCGGCGACCTAGTTTTTGTTGTGCCTGCATTATTTGCTATGCCAGAATACTTCCCATTGCCCAGTTCTACTTTGGTATTTCCTTCTGCATCAGCTTATTAGATTTCAACCTTACATGTTCATCTTGGAAAAGATCTTAAATCATAATTTGGTGTCTCCGTTCAGTGCTAATCAATAAAAAATATTGTTGTTTCTTGTAATGATGAACATTTTATAGTTGTAGCATAATTAGATAGTGATATTGTTAAAGGTTAACTGATTTATGAAAATACTCCATTATTATTCTGCATATCGCCATTTCTTTTACTGTATACACGCTTTCAAAAGTTAGCTAGGCAATTGGTTCACACGTAGTGTGCAGTGACATACCTAATCTCTTCATGCAAATATAATCCACGATATTGTCTATTTCTATTGTGTGCTCCATCGAGGTGTTAAATGAACTTAGGAATACATATAGCACGTGACGGAGACACATGACCACCGGAAGATTTCACTAATTTATATGCTTAGGCAGGTTCACTGGATGATATGCATCATGGACCGTAGGTACTATTTGGTTTAGTTTAATACAAAAAATCTCTATACAATCTGTTGATATTAAGGTATAATAACTGAAAACTTCTAGAGGTTAATGGGAAAGCAGAACTGATAAGCATAAGCATAAGCAGCTAGAAATGTTTTATCTGCTTGTGAACACATAAAGCCAAAAAAGAATGTGCGCTATAAGTATAAAAATACCACGCCATATGAGAATAAGTAAGAATACTAATGAGCTTTCGCTCATGCTTATGAACTGATCCATCTACTTATATAGAATGATGAGATGTGATCATGCACGTGCATTATCCAATTTTTTACTACTAATTAGATAAGTTCAGCTATAACGGAGTTGGTATCATGCCCTTTTACATTGTGTACATTGTTTTGTATTCAAGATAAAATAATGCTGTTTTTTTCTCATTTGAATGTGAATGACATGATGCGTGTTTCTGTGCTCGCTGGTCCTCTTTTGTCCTGACCATTATGAATTTATAGCATTTCATATATACATAATTAATTTTTCCCATTTAGATATCATATGCTTTTCCTTTTACCAACACTACTATTTATGCGTGTTTCTTTTTCTATACCAGAGGAAACGAGTAGTATTGGTAGAGCATGGTGCTAGACAGGGAACGAGTCCCTAAGACCGCTCTTTGGAATTCCAATATAGATGAAGATAGAAGTGAAATTTGAGGGCCAACAAATATGTTGTATCGTGGATGTCCCCATTTACATCATTGTTTTATGAAATGCACTAACGCTTCTGGAAGGTTGTTCTGAGTATATTTGTATATTTGTTACAACAAGTATGATTTGGTGTGAAGTTATCCAATGTCGTGTGATGAACCTTGATGTTTAGTATTGAATCATTAGTAAGTGTTTAGTAACCTTCTGCTTTTTGAGATGTTACCTTTGTAGCAAAGTTGTTTTTGGTATAACTTTAACCTATATTGGGCAGTTGCCTTGCTTATGCATGGATGTGCTGCAAACTTTGTTTTATATTAGGACATTGCTCTCTCATGTTCGCCCTTTTGGTACTGAACTGGATGGAAGTGGTTACCTTTCATGGTCTCATGAATGTACTGAACAATCTCACGATGATGTTGAACTCAATGATGTCTTCTATTAGAAATGAATGTTTCTTATTCTTCCTCCTCCTCCTCCTCCTCCTCCTCCTCCTCTTCTTCTTCTTCTTCTTCTTCTACTTCTTCTTCTTCTTCTTCTTCTTCTTCTTCTTCTTCTTCTTCTTCTTATTCTTCTTCTTCTTCCTTATTTTATTGTCCTATTTCAATACGTACACTAAACCAGGATTCCTACTAACTCGAGAATTACTTGCTTCATCACATCGTTAGGACCAGCACCCTCGCGCCAAGGCGCGTTGCCGATCTAGTATAGAATCAGGGGAGAGAGGGGTGGCGGCTGGGATAGAGAGATAGCCTGGTGTTCTATTCTATTGGAGTTAGGGTTCCCTGTACAAGGGGGCAGCACATATATAGGCTGCTAGGTTACATGGTCCACATGGGCCATAAGCGCGTGCCCACACACACACTGAAGTACAGATAAGACACATCCCAACACCCCCCTCAAGAGGGATGATAGATATATATCATGCCCATCTTGTCACAAGCAAGATTGCTCTCCCTCATTCCCAAACCTTTTGTCAGACAATCGGCGACTTGTTGTCGAGAGCTCACATGAGTTATCTTGATGATTCCTCCACCTAATTTCTCTTTGATAAAGAATCTGTCTATCTCCACATGTTTTGTTCTATCATGTTGCACTGGATTATTAGCAATGCTGATTGCAGATTTGTTGTCACACCACACATTCAGAGGATCTTGTCTGACCACTTTCAGCTCAAGCAGAAGGCCTCTTACCCATAACATCTCACTCAGACCTTGAGACATTGCCCTATACTCGGCTTCTACAGTTGATTTTGACACCACCGGTTGTTTTTTGCTTCTCCATGATACCAACATTTTACCAACAAACACATAATAGGCAGAGGTTGATCGTCTACCATCAAGACAGCTAGCCCAATCAGCATCGCTATAACCGTCAACATTCAAATGGC
This sequence comes from Triticum dicoccoides, assembly GCF_002162155.2. Classification (NCBI taxonomy): domain Eukaryota; kingdom Viridiplantae; phylum Streptophyta; class Magnoliopsida; order Poales; family Poaceae; genus Triticum; species Triticum dicoccoides. The sequence continues at coordinate 44,985,857 of NC_041389.1, forward strand.
CATTACTCTTGAACCATAGTCCCATACCAGGGCTTGCTACGTCTTGAGCTTGCGTTGGTTTTCCTTGAAGAGGAAAGGGTGATGCAGCACAGTAGCGTAAGTATTTCCCTTAGTTTTTGAGAAACAAGGTATCAGTCCAGTAGGAGGCTCCTCACAAGTCCCACGCACCTACACAAACAAAGAAAGAACTCGCAACCAACACGATAAATGGGTTATCAATCCCTTCACGGCCACTTGCGCAAGTGAGATCTGATAGAGATAATATGATAAGATAAATATATTTTTGGTGTTTTATGATATAGATTGGAAAAGTAAAGATGCAAATAAAATTAGATTGAAAGCTTATATGATAAGAGATAGACCCGGGGGCCATAGGTTTCACTAGTGGCTTCTCTCAAGATAGCATAAGTATTACAGTGGGTGGACAAATTACTGTCGAGCAATTGATACAAAAGCGAATAATTATGAGATTATCTAGGCATGATCATGTATATAGGCATCACGTCCGTGACATGTAGACCGACTCCTGCCTGCAACTACTACTATTACTCCACACATCGACCGCTATCCAGCATGCATCTAGAGTATTAAGTTCATAAGAACAGAGTAACGCTTTAAGAAAGATGACATGATGTAGAGGGATAAACTCATGCAATATGATATAACCCCCATCTTTTTATCCTCGATGGCAACAACACAGTACGTGCCTTGCTGCCCCTGTTGTCACTGGGAAATGTCACCGCAATATTGAACCCAAAGCTAAGCACTTCTCCCATGGCAAGAAAGATCAATCTAGTAGGCCAAACCAAACCGATAATTTGAAGAGACTTGCAAAGATAACTTAATCATACATAAAAGAATTCAGAGGAGATTCAAATATTTCTCATAGATAAACTTGATCATAAACCCACAATTCATCGGATCTCGACAAACACACAGCAAAAAGAGTTACATCGAATAGATCTCCAAGAAGAGGAAGGAGAACATGGTATTGAGATCCCAAAAGAGAGAAGAAGCCATCTAGCTAATAACTATGGACCCGAAGGTCTGAGGTAAACAACTCACAACTCGTCGGAGAGGCTATGGTGTTGATGTAGAAGCTCTCCATGGTCGATTCCCCCTCCGGCGGAGCGCCGGCAAAGGCTCCAAGATGGGATCTTGCGGATACAGAAGGTTACGGTGGTGGAAATAGTTTTTCGTCATCTCCCCTGGTGTTTTTGGGGTACATGGGTATATATAGGAGGAAGAGGTACGTCGGTGGACGCCCGAGGGGCCCACGAGACAGGGGGGCGTGCCCAATAGGGGGGCGCGCCCTCCACCCTCGTGGCCACCTCGGGAGCTTCTTGACTTGCACTCCAAGTCCTCTGGATCATGTTCATTCCAAAAAATCACGCTCCCGAAGGTTTCATTCCGTTTGGACTCCGTTTGATATTCGTTTTCTTTGAAACACTGAAATAGGCAAAAAACAGCAATACGGGCTAGGCCTCCGGTTAGTAGGCTAGTCCTAAAAATGATATAAAAGTGAAAAGTAAAGCCCATAAATATCCAAAACAGGTAATATAATAGCATGGAACAATCAAAAATTATAGATACGTTGGAGACGTATCAAGCATCCCCAAGCTTAATTCCTGCTCGTCCTCGAGTAGGTAAATGATAAAAACAGAATTTTTGATGTGGAATGCTACCTAGCATAATTCTCAATGTATTTATCTTTATTGTGGCATGAATGTTCAGATCCAAATGATTCAAAATAAAAGTTCATATTGACATAAACTATAATAATACTTCAAGCATACTAATCAAAGCAATCATGTCTTCTCAAAATAACATGGTTAAAGAAAGTTCATCCCTACAAAATCATATAGTTAGGCTATGCTTAATTTTTATCACACAAAATACTCCCATCAAGCATAACTCCGGTTTCAGCCAAGCAATTGTTTCATACTTTTTTCAACTTTCACGCAATATATGAGCGTGAGCCATGGATATACCACTATGGGTGGAGTAGAATATAATGACAGGGATTGTGTGGAGAAGACAAAAAATAGAAAGTCTCACATTGATGAGGATCATCAACGGGCTATGGAGATGCCCATCAATTGATGTCAACATGAGGAGCAGGGATTGCCATGCAACGGATGCACTAGAGCTATAAATGTATGAAAGCTCAACAAAAGAAACTAAGTGGGTGTGCATCCAACTTGCTTACTCATGAAGACCTAGGGCATTTGAGGAAGCCCATCGTAGGAATATACAAGCCAAGTTCTATAATGAAAAATTCCCACTAGTATATGAAAGTGACAACATATGAGACTTGCTATATGAAGAACATGGTGCTACTTTGAAGCACAAGTGTGGAGAAAAGATAGTAACATTGCCCCCCCTTTTTATTTTTTATTTCTTTTTCTTTCTTTTTTTTCTTTGGCCTTTCCTTTTTTTGGCCTTTCTTCTTTCTCTTTTTCTATTTTTTCTTTGGCCTTTTTTCTTTTCTTTTTGGACTTTCTTTTTTTAGGGACAATGCTCTAATAATGATGATCATCACACTTCTATATATTTACAAATCATGAATTACAACTCGAAACTAGAACAAGATATGGCTCTATATGAATGCCTCCGGCGGTGTACTGGGATGGGCAATGAATCAAGAGTTACATGTATGAAAATTTATGCATGGTGGCTTTGCCACAAATACGATGTCAACTACATGATCATGCAGGGCAATATGACAATAGCAATGAATGTCATGATGATAAACGGAACGGTGGAAAGTTGCATGGCAATGTATCTCGGAATGGCTATGGAAATGCCATAATAGGGAGGTATGGTGGCTGTTTTGAGGAAGGTATAAGGAGGTTTATGTGTGATAGAGCGTATCGTATAACGGGGTTTGGATGCACCGGCGAAGTTTGCACCAACTCTCAAGCTGAGAAAGGGCAATGCACGGTACCGAAGAGGCTAGCAATGATGGAAAGATAAAAGTGCGTACAATCCATGGACTCAACATTAGTCATAAAGAACTCACATACTTATTGCAAAAATCTACAAGTCATCAAAAACCAAGCACTATGCGCATGCTCCTAGGGGGGAGGTTGGTAGGAGTTAACCATCGCGCGCCCCCGACCTCTACACAAGGGAAAGCAATCAAAAGAGCACCTCATGCAATAAATTTGTTACACAACTTTTACCATACGTGCATGCTAAGGGACTTGCTAACTTCAACACAAGCATTCTTTAAATTCATAATTACCCAACTATCATGACTCTAATGTCATTACCTCCATATCTCAAAACAATTATCAAGTATCAAATTGATCATATCATCCAATTCACTTTTATGATAGTTTTTATTATACCCAACTTGGATGCCCATCATTCTAGGACTAATTTTATAACCATAGCAAATACCATGGTGTTATAATAGGCTCTCAAAATAATATAAGTGAAGCATGAGATATCAACAATTTTTTCAAAATTAAGCCACCGCCGTGCTCTAAAAGATATAAGTGAAGCACTAGAGCAAAAATTATCTAGCTCAAAAGATATAAGTGAAGCACATAGAGTATTCTAATAAATTCCAATCAAGTGGGATTCTCCCAAAAGGTGTGTATAGAAAGGATGATTGTGGTAAACTAAAAAGCAAAGACTAATATAATACACGATGCTCCAAGCAAAACACATATCATGTGGCGAATAAAAATATAGCTCCAAGTAAAGTTACCAATGAACCAAGACGAAAGAGGGGATGCCTTCCGGGGACATCCCCAAGCTTAGGATTTTGGCTATTCTTGAATATCTTGGGGTGCCATGGGCATCCCCAATCTTAGGCTCTTGCCACTCCTTATTCCATAGTCCATCAAATCTTAACCCAAAACTTGAAAACTTTACAACACAAAACTCAACAGGAAATCTCATAAGCTCTGTTAGTGAAAGAAAGAAAAACCACCACATAAGGTACTGTAATGAACTCATTATTTATTTATATTGGTGTTAAACCTACTGTATTCCAAGTTCTCTATGGTTCGTACCCATATATATTAGCCATAGATGCATCAAAATAAGCAAACAACACAAGAAAAGCAGAATCTGTCAAAAACAGAACAGTCTGTAGCAATCTGTAACTTTAGGTTACTTATGGAACTCCAAAAATCCTACCAAAATAGGAAGTTTTAGGAAATTTGTCTATTGATATACAGCAAAAAGAATCAATGCAAAATCACGTTTCTGTAATTTATTGAATTTTTTCTCGTGAGCACAAAGTTTCTGTTTTTCTGCAGAATCAAATTAGCTATCACCATAGGTTATCCTATAGGTTCTACTTGGCACAAACACTAAATAAAACATGAAAACATATCTAAACAGAACGTAGATGCAAAATTTATTACTAAACAGGAACAAAAACAAAAAACACAAATAAAATTGGGTTGCCTCCCAACTAGCGCTATCGTTTAACGCCCCTAGCTAGGCATTGATAATTTTAATGATGCTCACATGAAAGACAAGAATTGAAGCGCAAAGAGAGCATCATGAAACACGTGGCAAATACATCTAAGTCTAACATACTTCCTATGCATAGGCATATTATAAGAAAACAAATTATCATAGCAATCAAAAACTAGCATATGCAAGGAAGCGAAAAGAAACAATAGAAATTTCAACATAACGAGAGGTAATTTATTAGCATGAAAATTTCTACAACCATATTTTCCTCTCTCATAATAATTACATGCGGGATCATAAGAAAATTCAACAAAATAGCTATCACATAAAATATTTTCAACATGATCCACATGCATGCAAAGTTGGCACTCTTCCAAAATAATGGGATTAACATTAACTAAAGTCATGACCTCTCCAAACCCACTTTTATCAAAAATTTCATAAGATTGATCAAAATCCAAATATGTGGGATATAAAGTTGACACTCTTCCAAACCCACTTTCAATATTACTCCAAGCATCATTATCAATCTCATATTCATCATGGGGGTTAAATAAATTTTCAAGATCAAAAGAAGAATCACCCCAATCATGATCGTTGCAACAAGTAGTAGACATAGCAAAACTAGCATCCCCAAGCTTAGGGTTTTGCATATTATTAGCACAATTGACATCAAGAGAATTTAGAATAACATCATTGCAATCATGCTTTTCATTGAAGGAGCTACCAAGTATGGGTGCAATAGCAACGATCTCATGTTTAACATAAGGAACTATAGCAAATTCCTCTCCATAAATATTGGCATCTTGGCCACAAGAATAGAAAGCATCATGTTCATCAAGGAATATTTCAATCAAATCATTGGAATCATAATTATCTATAGGTTCATGCATATCATTATTTTCTCCCAAAGCAATGGTCATTCTTTAAATAAATTCTTTGACATGGACATTATGAGCATAGTTTTCATAGCAATATTTAACTATGTAAAAAATTTTAGATTCGTAGAGAGTAATATCATATTTTTCAACCAAAGAAGCAACTTCATAAGCGCCCTTAAAAGCAACAAATTCTTCAATTTGTTCGATATCATAGTAACTATAAACACGCTTTTGCATAAGAAGATAACTTTTCATTTTCATTAAACTCACATAGGTAGGGAAGGTGTTTTTTAGGGTTCTTAGAGCAACAAGTAAAATCACAAATTTCACAAAGATTCCAAGCATAACACATCAATCTGTTTATTTGATCCCATAAGAGTCTTCCTTTTTCAGACAAACGGTGACGCACAAAATTAGCATGCTCATCTCAAGATTTCCCATCAACTAGGCTAGTTGGGGTTTCAGCAAGAGCGCATAAGGACCGAAGATGATCCAAGTAGAACACTTCAAGTGGATCCATATCAATAGATTTTTAGCAAGAAAAGATGCAAGCACATAGAAGGCACATGGAGACACAAGCAAACAAGAAGGCAAGCGAAAGAGAGAAGGAGATTGGGAAAGAGAGGGCGAAAAAAACGGCAAGGGTGAAGTGGGGGAGAGGAAAATGAGAGGCAAATGGCAAATAATGTAAATGCGAGGGAGATGAGTTTGTGATGGGTGCTTGGTATGTCTTGACTTGAGGGAAGACCTCCCCGACAACGGCGCCAGAAATCCTTCTTGCTACGTCTTGAGCTTGCGTTGGTTTTCCTTGAAGAGGAAAGGGTGATGCAGCACAGTAGAGTAAGTATTTCCCTCGGTTTTTTAGAACCAAGGTATCAATCTAGTAGGAGGCTCCTCACAAGTCCCACACACCTACACAAACAAGCAGAGAACTCGCAACCAACGCGATAAAGGGGTTGTTAATCCCTTCATGGCCACTTGTGAAAGTGAGATCTGATAGAGATAATATGATAAGATAAATATATTTTTGGTGTTTTATGATATAGATTGGAAAAGTAAAGATGAAAATAAAAGTAGATTGAAAGCTTATATGATAAGAGATAGACCCGGGGGCCATAGGTTTCACTAGTGGCTTCTCTCAAGATAGCATAAGTATTACGATGGGTGAACAAATTACTGTCGAGCAATTGATAGAAAAGAGAATAATTATGAGATTATTTAGGCATGATAATGTATATAGGCATCACGTCCGTGACAAGTAGACCGACTCCTGCATGCATCTACTACTATTACTCCACGCATCGACCACTATGCAGTATGCATCTAGAGTATTAAGTTCATAAGAACAGAGTAACGCTTTAAGAAAGATGGCATGATGTAGAGGGATAAACTCATGCAATATGATATAAACCCCATCTTTTTATCCTCGATGGCAACAATACAATACGTGCCTTGCTGCCCCTGCTATCACTGGGAAAGGACACCGCAAGATTGAACCCAAAGCTAAGCACTTCTCCCATGGCAAGAAAGATCAATCTAGTAGGACAAACCAAACCAATAATTCGAAGAGACTTGCAAAGATAACTTAATCATACATAAAACAATTCAGAGGAGATTCAAATATTTCTCATAGATAAACTTGATCATAAACCCACAATTCATCGGATCTAGACAAACACACCGCAAAAAGAGTTACATCGAATAGATCTCCAAGAAGAGGAAGGAGTACATGGTATTGAGATCCAAAATGAGAGAGAAGAAGCCATCTAGGTAATAACTATGGACCCGAAGGTCTGAGGTAAACTACTCACAACTCATCGAAGAGGCTATGGTGTTGATGTAGAAGCCCTCCGTGGTCGATTCCCCCTCCAGTGGAGCACCGGCGAAGGCTCCAAGATGGGATCTCGCGGATACAGAAGGTTACGGTGGTGGAAATAGTTTTTTGTCATCTCCCGTGGTGTTTTCGGGGTACATGGGTATATATAGGAGGAAAAAGTACATCGGTGGACGCCCAAGAGGCCCACGAGACAGGGGGTGCACCCAGTAGGGGGGGGGGGGCGCCCTCCACCCTCGTGGCCACCTCAGGAGCTTCTTGACTTGCACTCCAAGTCCTCTGGATCACGTTCGTTCCAAAAATCAAGCTCCCGAAGGTTTCATTCCGTTTGGACTCCGTTTGATATTCGTTTTCTTCGAAACACTGAAATAGGCAAAAAACAACAATACGGGTTGGGCCTCCGGTTAGTAGGTTAGTCCCAAAAATGATATAAAAGTGTAAAGTAAATCCCATGAACATCCAAAACAGGTAATATAATAGCATGGAACAATCAAAAATTATAGATACGTTGGAGACGTATTAGGACTGCCCTTTAGATACCTCATGATTCTATAGACTGCATCAAGGTGTCCACTCTGGGTTCATGCATATATCTACTTACTACACTTACTGCATATGTAATATATGGTCTAGTGTGACACAAGTATAGAAGTTTGCCAACCAATTGTTGATATTTAGCTTTGTTAACTTGTTCACCCATCTGTGTTGTATATTTGTGATTTTGTTCAATGGGAGTTGGGGCTGCTCTACATCCAAGCATTCCCATATCACTTAGGAGCTCTAAGGTATACTTCCGCTGAGACGGGGCTATTCCCCTCTTTGATCTTGCAACTTCGATACCCAGGAAATATTTTAGCTGGCCAAGATCCTTAACTTCAAATGCTTTGCCTAGGCATATCTTTATTCTTCCAATCTCCTCTTCATTGTCTCCCATTATTATGATGCCATCCACATATACTGCAAGAATTGTAATCTATTGCTTGTAATGTTTATAGAAACCAGTGTGATCTCCATTGCATTGTTTATACTCCATACTGCAAACTGCTTGCCTGAACCGGTCAAACCAAGCCCTTGGCGATTGCTTCAAACTGTAGAGAGATTTTCTCAATCTACAAACCTTCCCAACAGTCCCAGGTGTAGAAAGTCCAGGAGGAATTTCCATGTAGATTTCCTCTTGTAGATCTCCATGTAAGAAGGCAATATTTACATCAAGTTGGTGTAGTGGCCATCCAAAGTTAGCTGCACACGAGATTAAAATCCTCATTGTATTCATCTTTGCAACTGGGGCGAATGTTTCGTTATAATCAATACCATGTGTTTGGTTGTACCCGCTGGCTACTAGTCTTGCCTTGTAACGCTCAACCTTACCCTCGGGATTCTGCTTCACTGTGAAGATCCAGTTACAACTGACTGCCTTCTTCCCATCTGGAAGATTCGCTAGCTCCCATGTTTTGTTCTTTCTCGGGGCCTCCAACTCTTCCCTCATGGCTTCACACCACTTTGGATCTTGTATTGCTTCTTTCCAGTCTTTAGGAACAACCACGGCTTGAAGTGATGTGACAAATGCTCTAAATGAAGGTGATAGGGCTTCATAGGTGACATAATTACTAATGTCATGCTCAAGATTGCCCTTGCTCAAAGTTTTCCTTGCTACTTCCTTCTTGAGAGCAATTGGCAGGTTAGGTGATGCTTCTTCAGTACATAAATTCTCATATGACTCCACTTCAGATGAGCTTCCTGTCGCTTGAGTTTCTTCTGACTACTCCCCTTGTTCCATAGTTTCTTTTGACTTCTCCTCATGCACTTGTTCCTCCACAACTCTCTTCCTTCTTGTATACACCTGAGGATTCCTTTCCTCATTTGGTCTCAGCCACCTCTGTTGTTCAGCACCATCAACTACAACTGGAATGAAGGATCCCACTATTTTCGGGGTTGGTATTGGCTGCTCCTTGCCACCATTGGTGCTGCACTCACCACTCGAGTTGCACTCCCCCTCTTGACCACCCTGCATAGATTGTGAGTGGTCAAGTTCTTTGAATAAAGTGCTGAGTGAAGGAAATATGCCCTAGAGGCAATAATAAAGTTATTATTTATTTCCTTAATTCATGATAAATGTTTATTATTCATGCTACAATTGTATTAAACAGAAACTTAGTACATGTGTGAATACATAGACAAAAACATAAAGTCCCTAGTATGCCTCTATTTGACTAGCTCGTTAATCAAAGATGGTTATGTTTCCTAACCATAGACATGTGTTGTCATTTGGTGAACGGGATCACATCATTAGGAGAATGATGTGATGGACATGACCCATCCGTTTGCTTAGCTTTATGATCGTGTCAGTTTCATTGCTACCGCTTTCTTCATGACTTATACAAGTTCCTCAGACTATGAGATTATGCAACTCCCGAATACCGGAGGAACACTTTGCGTGCTACCAAACGTCACAATGTAAAAGGGTGATTATAAAGGTGCTCTACGGGTGTCTCCGAAGGTGTTTGTTGGGTTGGCATAGATCGAGATTAGGATTTGTCACTCTGTGTTTCGGAGAGGTATCTCTGGGCCCTCTCGGCAATACTCATCACTATAAGCCTTGCAAGCATTGTAGCTAATGAGTTAGTTGCGGGATGAAGTATTATAGAACGAGTAAAGAGACTTGCCGGTAATGAGATTGAACTAGGTATGATGATACTGACGATTGAATCTGGAGCAAGTAACATACCGATGACAAAGGGAACAATGTATGTTGTTATGCGGTTTGACCGATAAAGATCTTCGTAGAATACATAGGAACCAATATGAGCATCCAGGTTCCGCTATTGGTTATTAACCGGAGACGTGTCTCGGTCATGTCTACATAGTTCTCGAACCCGTAGGGTCCGCACGCTTAATGTTCGATGAAATTGGTATTATGAGTTTATGTGATTTGATGTACCGAAGGTGGTTTGGAGTTCCGGATGAGATCACGGACATGACGAGAAGTCTCGAAATGGTTGAGACATAAAGATTGATATATTGGACGGCTATTTTCGGACATCGGAAGTGTTCCAAAGAAGTTTTCGGATAAAACCGGAGTACCGGGAGGTTACCAGAACCCCCCGGGGGGTCAATGGGCCTACATGGGCTTTAGTGGAATAGAGGAGGAGGCGGCTAGGTGCAGGCGCGCGCCCCCCAAGCCCAATCCGAATTGGGGAGGGGGGTCGGCCCCCCTTTCCTTCTCTCGCTCTTCCTCTTTCCTTCCCCTCCTAGTTGGACTAGGAAAGTGGGAACCTACTCCTAGTAGGACTAGGATTCCTCCCCTTGGGGCGCGCCCCATGAGGCCGGCCGGCCCCCTCCTCCTCTCCTTTATATACGGGGGAGGGGGCACCCCATAGACACACAAGTTGATCTTTTGCCGTGTGCGGTGCCCCCTCCACAGTTTTCCACCTCGGTGATATCATCGTAGTGCTTAGGCAAAGCACTGCGCCGATAACTTCATCATCACCGTCACCATGCCATCATGCTGACAGAACTCTCCCTCGGCCTCAGCTGGATCTAGAGTTTAAGGGACATCACCGAGCTGAACATGTGCAGATTGCGGAGGTGCCATGCGTTCGGTACTTGATCGGTTGAATCGCGAAGATGTTCGACTACATCAACCGCGTTACTTAACGCTTCCGCTTTCGGTCTACGAGGGTACGTGGACACACTCTCCCCTCTCATTTCTATGCATTACCTAGATGGATCTTGCGTGAGCGTAGGAATGTTTTTCAAATTACTGCGTTCCCCAACAGTGGCATCCGAGCCAGGTCTATGCGTAGATGTTATATGCACGAGTAGAACACAAAGAGTTGTGGGTGATAATAGTCATACTTCTTACCACCAACATCTTACTTTGATTCGGCGGTATTGTTGGATGAAGCGGCCTGGACCGACATTACATGACCGCCTTCATGAGACTGGTTCTACTGACGTGCTTTTGCACAAAGGTGGCTGGCGGGTGTCTGTTTCTCTAACTTTAGTTGAATCGAGTTTGACTACGGCCGGTCCTTGTTGAAGGTTAAAACAACACACTTGACGAAAAATCATTGTGGTTTTGATGCGTAGGTAAGAATGGTTCTTGCTAGAAGCCCGTAGCAGCCATGTAAAACTTGCAAGGACAAAGTAGATGACGTCTAACTTGTTTTTGCAGGGCTTGCTGTGATGTGATATGGTCAAGGCATGAGTGATATAAATTGTTGTATGAGATAATCATGTTCTGTAACAAAGTTATCGGCAACTGGCAGGAGCCATATGGTTGTCGCTTTATTGTATGCAATGCAATCACCATGTAATTGTTTTACTTTATCACTAAGCGGTAGCGATAGTCGTAGTAACAATAGTCGGCGAGATGACAACGATGCTACGATGGAGATCAAGGTGTCGCGCCGGTGACAATGGAGATCATGACGATGCTTCGGTGATGGAGATCATGAGCACAAAATGATGATGGCCATATCATGTCACATATTTTGATTGCATGTGATGTTTATCTTTTATGCATCTTATTTTGCTTAGTACGGCGGTAGCATTATAAGATGATCCCTTACTAAATTTCAAGGTACAAGTGTTCTCCCTGAGTATGCACCATTGCTACAGTTCGTCGTGCCAAGACACCACGTGATGATCGGGTGTGATAAGCTCTACGTTCACATACGACGGGTGCAAGCCAGTTTTGCACACACAGGATACTCGGGTTAAACTTGACGAGCCTAGCATATGCAGATATGGCCTCGGAACACTGAGACCGAAAGGTCGAACATGAATCATATAGTAGATATGATCAACATAGTGATGTTCACCATTGAAAACTACTCCATGTCACATGATGATCGGACATGGTTTAGTTGATTTGGATCACGTGATCACTTAGATGACTAGAGGGATGTCTATCTAAGTGGGAGTTCTTAAGTAATATGATTAATCGAACTTTAATTTATCATGAACTTAGTCCTGATAGTTATTTTGCTTGTCTATGTTATTGTAGATCAATGGCCCATGCTACAATTCCTTTGAATTTTAATGCGTTCCTAGAGAAAGCTAAGTTCAAAGATGATGGCAGCAACTACACGGACTTGGTCCATAACTTGAGGATTATCCTCATTGCTGCACAGAAGAATTACGTCCTGGAAGCACCATTAGGTGTACTACCCGTGCCCGCAACTGCAGACATTGTGAATGCCTGGCAGACGCGTGTTGATGACTACTCGATAGTTCAGTGTGCCATGCTTTATGGCTTAGAATCGGGACTTCAAAGACATTTTAAATGCCATGGAGCATATGAGATGTTCCAAGAGTTGAAGTTAATATTTCAAGCAAATGCCCGAGTTGAGAGATATGAAGTCTCCAACAAGTTCTACAACTGCAAAATGGAGGAGAATAGTTCTGTAAGTGAACACATACTCAGAATGTCTGGGTACCATAACCACTTGACTCAGTTGGGAGTTAATCTTCTTGATGATAGTTTCATTCATAGAGTTCTTCAATCACTGCCACCAAGCTATAAAGGCTTCGTGATGAACTATAATATGCAAGGGATGAACAAAACTGTTCCCGAGCTCTTCGCGATGCTAAAAGCTGCGGAGGTAGAAATCAAAAAGGAGCATCAAGCGTTGATGGTCAACAAGACCACTAGTTTCAAGAAAAAGGGTAAAGGGAATAAGGGGAACTTCAAGAAGAACGGCAAAAAGTTTGCTGCTCAAGAAAAGAAACCCAAGTCTGGACCTAAGCCCGAAACTGAGTGCTTCTACTTCAAAGGGACTGGTCACTGGAAGCAGAACTACCCCAAGTATTTGGCAGATAAGAAGGATGGCAAAGCGAAAGGTATATTTGATATACATGTTATTGCTGTGTACCTTACTAATGCTCGTAGTAGCGCTTGGGTATTTGATACTGGTTCTGTTGCCACTAGTAGAAAACAAGGCTTTCGTTTGGGCCAGGTAAACCCATTAGTCCCGGTTTAGTCACGAACCGAGACCCATGGGGGCATTGGTCCCGGTTCGTGAGGCCAGGGGGCCCGCTGGGCCTCATGGGGGCATTGGTCCTGGTTCGTCTAGACCATTTGGTCCCAGTTGGTGGGACGAACCGGGACCAATGGGCCTTGCTCCTGGCCCACCACCATTGGTCCCGGTTGGTGGCTTGAACCGGGAACAAAGGGTGGTCTTTAGTCCCGATTCCAGCCACGAACCGGGACCAATGATGTGCCTATATATACCCCCTCGCCCGCGAGCAGAGCACTCCACTTCTCTGTTTTTCTGGCCGGCCGTTGGGTGCTCTAGCTCACCTCCTATGCACACGAGGTGTTCGATGGAATGCCCAGGCCACACTACTTAATCTTTCTCCTCTCCAAGCTCGACCTCCGAGCTCCATTTTCCTCAATATTTGTCTAGGTTTAGCAGTCCGTCCCGTCCCGTCCCCGTCTTCACTGCCGTCGATCGCCTGCGCCGATCTCGTCGCTGACACCACCGTGGTGAGCCTCTTTTTCTTATCTTCTTTCTGAAAGGAAAAAAAATTCTTGTATGTTTAGATAGATACTTGTATAATTTTCTTACTTTTATTATTGCTTCTTATTATTTAGTGTGAAGGTTTTGGTATCCGCCCCCGTCGGCCCTCGTCCTGTCTATGATTCGGATGTGCTATATATTATCTTGATAACTATTTGGTTCATTTATTGTTTATGACAATTATGCCGACCAACGTGACATAGATTTTATTTATCTAGGAGGTATGTGAACCGGAAATTCCAACCGACCCTACTGTCGAGAGGTTAAATTTAGTTGAAGAAGAAAACAATTTCTTGAAGGAAAAAATAAAAAAATTGAGGAGGAGAAGATGATATTGGAGTTGCATGTTGTAGATGTCGTCGAGGATCACAAGATCAAGATGTATTCAATGCGCTTGAAGATTAGAAAGATTAGAAAATATGCCATTCATACCGAGGCTTGGTATCATTATGCCATTGGATCAATTGTTACCTTGGTTGCGATTATGATCGCATTTTTTTCGCATTGAAATGTTTTACATAGTTTCAATGTATAGTTTAATTAATTAGATGCTCTAGAGAGCCATATGTTGTTAGATGAGAACTATGTATGTACTTTGGTTTTAATGTGATGATGAACTTCTATTAATTTGGTCACTTAATTATCTATTCATGATGTTCTGTAATGGTTTTTGACACACTTAATTATATATAATGCACGCATATGAACCGGCAACGGATGTACAGTGATAGATACACCTCCGAGTACATTAAGGGCGTGCATAATTTTCTCAAAGTGGCTGTGGCAAACAAGCAGAATGGTTTTATGTGTTGTCCATGCCCTATATGTGGGAATACGAAGTCTTACTCTGACTCGAGAATCATTCACACCCACCTGCTTTATAAGGGTTTCATGCCACACTATAATGTTTGGACCAAGCACGGAGAAATAGGGGTTATGATGGAAGGCAGTGAAGAAGAAGAGGACGATGATAACTATGTGCCCCCTGAATATGGTGATGCTGCAATGGGTAAGCTGTTGAAGATCAAGAGGAACCATACGATGTGCCCGATGATGATCTCCACCGGATCATTGCTGATGCAAGGAGACAGTGCAAAAGTTAAAAGGAGAAGCTCAAGTTCAATCGCATGTTAGAGGATCACAAAAAAGGTTTGTACCCCAATTGCGAAGATGGCAACACAAAGCTCGGTACTGTGCTGGAAATGCTACAGTGGAAGGCAGAGAATGGTGTGCCTGACAAAGGATTTGAGAAGCTACTGAAAATATTGAAGAAGAAGCTTCCAAAGGATAACGAATTTCCCGACAGTACGTATGCAACAAAGAAGGTTGTATGCCCTCTAGGATTGGAGGTGCAGAAGATACATGCATGCCCTAATGACTACATCATGTATCGTGGTGCGTACGAGGATTTGAATGCATGCCCAGTATGCGGTGCATTGTGGTATAAGATCAGACGAGATGACTGAGGGAGTCCTGGATTAGGGGGTGTCCGGATGGCCGGACTAAGACCTTTGGCCGGACTCCCAGACTATGAAGATACAAGATTGAAGACTCCGTCCCGTGTCCGGATGGGACTTTCCTTGGCGTGGAAGGCAAGCTTGGCGATACGATATGAAGATCTCCTCCCATTGTAACCGACTCTGTGTAACCCTAGCCCTCTCCGGTGTCTATATAAACCGGAGAGTTTTAGTCTGTAGGACGAACAACGATCATACCATAGGCTAGATTCTAGGGTTTAGCCACTCCGATCTCGTGGTAGATCTACTCTTGTACTACCCATATCATCAATATTAATCAAGCAGGAGTAGGGTTTTACGTCCATCGAGAGGGCCTGAACCTGGGTAAAAACATCGTGTCCCTTGTCTCCTGTTACCATCCGCCTAGACGCACAGTCCGGGACCCCCTACCCGAGATCCGCCGGTTTTGACACCGACATTGGTGCTTTCATTGAGAGTTCCTCTGTGTCGTCGCCTTTAGGCCCGATGGCTTCTTCGCTCGTCAATCGCGATGCGGTCCGGGATGAGACTTTTCTCCCTGGACAGATCTTCGTATTCGGCGGCTTCGCACTGCGGGCCAACTCGTTTGGCCATCTGGTGTAGATCGAAAGCTACGCCCCTGCCATTAGGTCAGGTTTGGATGCTTAAACTACACGGCCGACATCCGCGGGGACTTGATCTTCGACGGATTCGAGCCACGACCGGGCGCGCCGCACTGTCATGACGGGCATGATTTAGCTCTGCCGCCGGACAACGCTCAGAGCGTCGCTCAGGTGTCCGCTCCGACCATTAGCTCGGAGCCCACTGCGCCAGTCGGGGACGGACGGTTGGATGCCGGCCCGGAAGCCGCAATCTCTACGGCGATAGAGCCGGATACCAGCCTCGTCCTTTGCAGGGCCCATGACTCCAAGGTGCCGGACTCCGCTCCGGACTCCGTATATCCCGCACCTTTTCCGATCGAGCCCGATTGGGCTCCGGTCACAGAGTTCACCGCCTCGGACGTCCTTCAGCACTCGCCCTTTGGCGATATTCTAAATTCACTAAAGTCTCTCTCTTTGTCGAGAGAACCCTGACCGGACTTCGGTCAGCATGGTTGGGATGTGGACGATGAAGAAATTCGAACCCCACCCACCACCCACTTGGTAGCCACTGTCGATGATCTAACCGACATGCTCGATTTCGACTCCAAAGACATCGACGGTATGGACGCCGATAAAGGAGACGAACAGGAACCAGCACCTATAGGGCGCCGGAAAGCCACCTCATTCTACGATGTATACATGGTGGACACACCTAACAGAAATGACAACAAGGATCAAAAGGACGCGGCCAGGGATCGCTCCCTCGAAAAACAATCAAAGCGGCGGCGTAAGCGCAAGGCCAAGCCCCACCTCGATAAAGACCCAGCCATAGAGCAGGGTGAATCAACGGAAGACGAACATGCCTTCGAGCATCCGTCCAAACAGGGCGGACAATCCGAACAACCAATCCCCGAGAAAGATAAGAGCCCGGACGACCTCACACCGAACAAATTGCTGGAGCATCAGAACCTCCACCAAAGGCTCGTTGCCACTGCACGTAGCCTGAAAAAGCAGAAGCGGAGGCTCAAACAGCAGAAGATGCACTCAGGATCAGATGGGGCAAAGTACTCAATACCGCACACAAGTACGGCAACAGTCGTCACACAAAGATCTATCCGAAGCGGAAACTACTACCGGAATTTGATGAAGAGGCCATAAAGCCTCCATAGTCAAGAAATAAGGAAGCCACAAGGTCGGACAGACGACCCTACGATCAATCTCATGCATCAAAGGATGCCGCACTCAATACGGCGCGTGATCCGTCCAAGAATTTGCATCAAAAAACTGGCCCAGCCAGATCCATCTATAGGCCAAGAAAGCAAGCTCCAGTGAGCGATGCAATGCAAAAAAATACCCGAACATCGCGGCACGCCTAAATACAGGGGCGCCGCACACCCCCTATGTTTCACCGATGAGGTGCTGGACCATGAATTTCCAGCCGGATTCAAGCCCGTGAACATAGAAGCATACGACGGAATAACAGACCCTGGAGTTTGGATCGAGGACTACATCCTCCACATACGCATGGCCAGAGGAGATGACCTCCATGCCATAAAATACTTACCCCTTAAGCTCAAAGGGCCAGCCCGGCATTGGCTTAAAAGCCTTCCCGAAAACACCATGGGAAGTTGGGAAGTGCTTGAGGATGCTTTCCAGGAAAATTTTCAAGGGACCTATGTCCGACCCCCGGATGCGGATGATGTGAGTCATATAACTCAGCAGCCCGGAGAGTCAGCCCGGAAGCTCTGGAATAGATTCCTTATCAAAAAGAATCAGATAGTCGACTGTCCGAACGCAGAGGCCCTAGCCGCTTTCAAACATATCATCCGAGACGAATGGCTCGCCAGACACCTCGGCCAAGAAAAACCGCGAACAATGGCCGTGTTAACAAGCCTCATGACCCGCTTTTGTGCAGGAGAGGATAGCTGGTTGGCAAGAAGCAGCACCAGCGACCCGAATACGTCCGAACCCAGAGATGGGAACGGGAAGCCGCGCTGTAACAAAGAACCACGCCGGATCAAGGATAACAACCCGATGAGCACGGCAGTAAACGCCGGATTCAAAAGTCCTTGGCAAAATCAGAAAAAGATGCCCCCCAAAGAAGATAGGGACGAGCTATCCAACCTCAACAAAATTTTGGACAAAATATGTCAAATCCACAGCACTCCGGGGAGACCTGCAAACCATACCCACCGAGATTGTTGGGTCTTTAAGCAGTCCGGCAAGCTCAACACCGAACACAAGGGCCTCAAGACACCAAGCGAAGATGACAATGCACCCCACGAGCAGATCACCGGAGAACAAAAGAAGTTCCCACAAGAAGTCAAGACAGTAAATCTACTTCATGCGACAAAGAAGAATAGAACGGCACCTACAACGACACGCGCCGTACAGCCAGCCCCGGAGGAGCAACCCCACTAGTTGTTACAACCAATAACCTTTGATCATCTGGATTACACTAGAGGAGACCAGAACGCAGGCTGGACTGCCTTGGTCTTAAATCCAATCATTAACGGACTCCAATTTAGAAACGTCCTTATGGACGGCGGCAGCGACTTGAACCTGTTGTATCAGGACACAGTCCGCAAACTTGGGGTAAACCCAGTCGCAATCCACCTCGGCAACACATCCTTTCAAGGAGTAACACCAGGCCCAGATACCCCAAGTATGGGTTCCCTTACTTAGAAGTCATGTTCAGATCAACCGACAACTTCCGAAGCAAGAAGCTAACATTCGACATCGCCCCATTTGTAAGTCGCTATCAAGCGCTCCTGGGACGTGAAGCCTTCGCCCGCTTTAACGCAATACCGCATTACGCATCCCTTACACTCAAAATGCCCGGCCCAAAGGGCAGCATTTCATTACAGGGGAACATAAATTGACCCCCAAAGTACGGGCAGGGGTGTGGCTGCCTAGACAGCCGCCCACAAACCCAGCCCTGCTATCCCGGACACTGCTCGACGAGTCCGGTGTTAACATGCTTAATAGCCGCATACCCCCGTGCAAGGGGCTCTGTGTGCTCGCGCCCGAAGACAATACGGCCCAACTAGTGCTCCAACTACATTTTATTTTATTTCGATATAGATTTCTCGCACGCTTATTTTTTACTAAGTTCCTCCCTTTCGCAGACGAACATCGTGCTACGTCCGTCCAGGATACTGCACAATGGGGACACAGGCGCAGACGTGCAGCAGGGACCCGTTTCAAGGATTCTTTTCAGATTAAGACCCCACGTAAACCTTTTTTACTGTCTCTTGTTGATAACATCCCCCGGTTTTCTCTATAGCCAAGGAGGAGGCTGGCGTCTTGGCTTGTGGCCACGCCAGAATTTTTGCACATACCTGGACACTAGGGGCTTTTTTACAAAGGGCTCTACTTCGGCCCGTCTTCATAAAGTCCGAATACCTTAGGGAGTGTTCGGCGTCGCGAGTTTGGCCCTATATGCATCAGCTCCGAATCATGTCTTTGGTCAAATGTTGGGTTTGCCTGGCTCCTATGTTTTTCTGCTTTACGTTCTGTTATATCGGCTAACCCAGCACTAGGAGAACTACTGCGATTGTGCCCCGGTTCGGCTAGGTGAGCACCTCAGTAGAGAAAGCCGAAAACTGACTGTCATGATATAGCGAGAGACTGGTCAACCACTCGATGACTTTTGGAATCTTTAGGATTGCCCCGCATTAACGAAGGGCCGCTTCCCGGTCAGGCACACTAGCGCCCCGAATTCGGGCGAGCGCGGTGCCCCTAGGGGCTATTCAGTAGCCCCACTGTCAAACTCCTATGGCTAAGTGAAAGTGATAAAGCATTATAGTCCGGTTGCCTAGTTCGCCGCGCCACCACCTCCTTTGTAGGACCAAGACGTTGGATTAAGTGTGAAAAAGCGCCTTTTTGTGAACACCCCTGCATTCTATGCGTGGGGGCTGAAGCCAATGACTGCCATCTTTCAGGTTATATACCAATATATACATTAAACGACCGCACAGGAGGCATCATAATTCTTGCAAGCACAAGTATAAAAAGCTTGTTTCATAAAAACAAAATGCATTTTACAAATAGTATAAGCTATTCAAACACAACATCCTTCGAGCACTGCGACTCTATTATACGAGCGCCAGGACGAACTTCCTCAAAATAGCGCTTGGCAGGTACTCGGCTTTCGTCCGAATCCTGGGACGCAACAATACTGGCCTTCATATCTGCCCAGTATGTTTTGACACGGGCAAGAGCCATCTGTGCACCCTCTATGCACGCAGACCTCTTCATTGCATCAGCATGCGGCACCGAACCAAGGAACTGCTGCACCAAGCCAAAATAACTCTTCGGCTCCGGCTTCTCGGGCCAGAGACGACTTGCAACATACTTCATGGCGAGTCCGGATAATCTGTTCAGCTCCGTCCAGGCGGCTAAACAATCGGATACTGACAGTGGGCGTTCTGGATTGTGGTACTGCGACCAAAAAAGCTCTTCCAACTCATGGTCACCCCGGTTGCGGAAGTGTTCGGTCGCGTCCGCCGCACTTGCGGCCAAATCAAGATAAGCATTTTTCGCACTCCATTGCCGGTCTAATGGAACATACTTGGGGTCTCCGAACTTCATCCGCAGCATATAAGGCTTTCCAGCCGTGATATCTCCGGCCTGACGTAGCTCCTCCTTCATCGCTCTCATTGCAGAGCGAGTATCCTTGGCTTCGGCAGTGATCTTTTCAAGGTCCTTCTGAGCCGCCCTATCTTCCTGTTCAAGAATTTTATAGCGGTCGGTAGCATCCTTCAACTTTATGGCCATCTCGGCAATTTCCTTCTTACTCTGGCGGTAGCAGCCTGTTCGGCTTTTAGCTCTTCAGCCGCTCTAACGGCAGCCGCATCACTTTTCCTTGCTTGCTCCTTGGCTCGGGCAAGTTCCGCCCGAAGTTTCTCCACGGCAGCAGCACCATCTACATAAAGTACATATATAAGGCCCGAGCATCAAGCTCCTATTACTGGGTGTCTTTTGAACATACCTTGAGCCTCGTTCAGCCGCTTATTTACACGCGCGATGTCGGCATTTGCTACGTCAAGTTGCCGCTTTAGTTCGGCAGATTCATCAGTCCGGCTAGCCACCGAACGACTCGCCACCTTCATGGAATAGGTGACATATTATACCTGGGGTTATGATCCTCCGTGCGCCGTCACTTGTGACGACACACCGAGTCTCAGGGGCTACTATTCATACAGGGCACATTTAATATGCGGCTCTACCAAAAGGTACACCTTTTTACGTACCTCAAAGCCTGTTAGTAAACTCCGGGCAGCTTCGTACAATCCGCTTTCTGCGGATGAAATCCTTCCTATTACCGTATTCATCAACATACGGTGTTCTTCTGAGATGGACACCCTACCAAGCAGATCCTTCAGCCCCTCCAATGGCGCGCCAGAGGGTGCCGGACTAGCCTGATGACCTTTTCCAGGGTCCGGACTCGGAAAAATCCTCCGGTAATAGGACACCTGATAAGCTTTGCCTTCGCCATCCACTCCTGTTCATAGGACAACTCTGTTAAAGGGTAATTTTGTGATAAAAACACGGATGGTGCGTCCAAATACGGGGCTACTTACTTTAGCATCCGGGTGATTGCAGCTCAGACCCGCGTCCTCGGACAAATCCGCACACCTTGCTTGTGATCCGAAGAACAAATTGTACATCTCCATGGGCGTCGTTCCCATAAAATGTTGTAGGACTCGTGGTTCCTCCGTATTGAACTCCCATAGGCGGAGAGGTCGACGATGGCAGGGCAGTGTGCGGCGAATCACCATGACTTGTTCCACTACGGTCAAATTGATATCTCTTTCTAGAATATCTCGAATACGGCCCTGCAGCAAGGGCACGTCTTTGGGCGGCCCCCAGATAAGTCCTTCATTAACCCATGACGCCAGCCATAGTGGGGGACCCGAGCAGAAAGTAGGTGGTGCCACCTATGTGGTACCCCTAGGGGCTGTGATATAAAACCAGTCCCGTTGCCATAAGCCGAGCTACTCTTGAAAAGAGCCTTCGGGCCATGGAGCGTCGTCTATCTTGCTTATTATGGCTCCTCCGCACTCAGCATGCTGCCCCTCGATCATCTTCGGTTCCACTTTGAAGGTTTTTAGCCACAATCCGAAGTGAGGATTAATATGGAGGAAGGCCTCGCACACGATGATGAATGATGAGATCTGGAGGATTGACTCCGGAGCTAGGTCGTGGAACTCCAGCCCGTAGTAAAACATAAGCCCCCTCACGAAGGGATCGATCGGGAAGCCTAGCCCCCGAAGGAAGTGAGATGCGAATACCATGATTTCACAAGGCTGGGAAGCGGGAATAGCTTGCCCTTGAGCAGGCAGTCTATGCGAGATTTCGCCGGTTAGATACCTGGCATCTCTCAGCTTTCGTACGTCTTCTTCCGTGACGGAGGAAGGCATCCACCGGCCTTGAGGGTCGGAGCCGGACATCTTCGAAGGTCCGAAGCGCCTAAAACTAGAGCTTTGGGTGTTGGAACTCGAGGCGAGGGGCGGATTTGATTGGTTTAAGAAGAAGGGAGCCGGGCCTTGATTCCTTTATAAAGGAGATGAATACCAAGAGCCCTCTCCGTGACCGTTTGAGACTCGCTTTCAATTAGGGAGTCATACCTAAGTCGCGGTTGGGTTACCCACACCCGTATTAATGAGAATCCCGGAATAAGGGGACACGATCTCTGCTTTGACAAGACGTGCCAAGGAAACCGCCTCGCTAAACGCGCTGGGGTGGAACAATAAAATGAATAAAAACCTGGCCATGGCATGATGTCACGCCGCGGAATACGTTAGCAGATCCGATTAACGCAAATATTATTCTCTCTACAGTGGAATGTGGAACTTATTTTGCAGAGCCGGACACTACCCTGGTGTTCAACATATTCTATGAAATATTCGGTGGAGGAACCCGCCTTGCAATGCCGAAGACAACTTGCGCGCCGGACTCGTCGTCATTGAAGCCTGGTTCAGGGGCTACTGAGGGAGTCCTGGATTAGGGGGTGTCCGGATGGCCGGACTAAGACCTTTGGCCGGACTCCCAGATTATGAAGATACAAGATTGAAGACTCCGTCCCGTGTCCGGATGGGACTTTCCTTGGCGTGGAAGGCAAGCTTGGCGATACGATATGA
This sequence comes from Triticum dicoccoides, assembly GCF_002162155.2. Lineage (NCBI taxonomy): Eukaryota > Viridiplantae > Streptophyta > Magnoliopsida > Poales > Poaceae > Triticum > Triticum dicoccoides. Next base: position 45,008,755 of record NC_041389.1, read on the forward strand.
AGATCTCCTCCCATTGTAACTGACTCTGTGTAACCCTAGCCCTCTCCGGTGTCTATATAAACCGGAGAGTTTTAGTCCGTAGGACGAACAACAATCATACCATAGGCTAGATTCTAGGGTTTAGCCACTCCGATCTCGTGGTAGATCTACTCTTGTACTACCCATATCATCAATATTAATCAAGCAGGAGTAGGGTTTTACCTCCATCGAGAGGGCCCGAACCTGGGTAAAAACATTGTGTCCCTTGTCTCCTGTTACCATCCGCCTAGACGCACAGTCCAGGACCCCCTACCCGAGATCCGCCGGTTTTGACACCGACAATGACCCTGGTGATGTTGACGACGAGTGCCCCAGGAAGAGGGTTCCTGCCAAGGTGATGTGGTATGGTTCTATAATACCATGATTGAAACGCCTGTTCAGAAACAAAGAGCATGCCAAGTTGATGCGATGGCACAGAGAGGACCATAAGAAAGACGGGAAGTTGAGAGAACCCGCTGACGGGTCGCAGTGGAGAAAAATCGAGAGAAAGTACTAGGAGGAATTTGTAGGTGACACAAGGAACGTTTGGTTTGGTTTAAGCACGGATGGCATTAAACCTTTCAGGGAGCAGAGCAGCAATCACAGCACCTGGCCCGTGACTCTATGTATCTATAACCTTCCTCCTTGGCTGTGCATGAAGCGGAAGTTCATTATGATGCGAGTTCTCATCCAAGGCCCTAAGCAACCAGACAACGACATTGATGTGTACCTAAGGCCATTAGTTGAAGAATTTTAGAACTGTGGATTGGAAACGGTGTACGTGCGTGGGATGAGCACAAATAGGAGGAATTTGACCTGCATGCGTTGCTGTTTGTCACCATCAATGATTGGCCTGCTCTTAGTAACCTTTCAGGACAGACAAACAAGGGATACCACGCATGCGCGCACTGTTTAGATGACACCAAAAGTATATACCTGGACAAATGAAGGAAGAATGTGTACCTGGGGCATCGTCGATTCCTTCTGATTGTCGGTGTACAAAAAGAGGGGTACACTTTTTGTACCCCAATAACTGTGCACGGGCAGTCTGAGCCACGGACACCACCACACTGAGCAAGGCAAGGGAGGTGAGCCAAGGTAAGGGCGAAGCTCCAAAGGAGTAAAACGACGCCAAGACCAAGACCGAAAAGAGCAAAGGGGACGAAGCGGACTCCCCCGGCAAGATCCTTGCCGGGGGGCGGTTTTAGCAAACCCGACAAGACCCTTGCCGTGGCAGCTCGCCCCACACCTACGGAGCGGATCACCCTTGAGTCCACTGCCCCCATGGGGCAAGGATTCGGGAGACATCCCCGTGGTGGCACGCAGATCTTTGTGAAGACATTCAAGATCAGATACACACTATAGAAGATGACGACCGTTGGCGGGATCCCAGCCAAGGAGGACCACAAGGCCCCCGGCAAGAGCCTTGCCGGGGATGACAGCAGGCGCGACGGCAAGACCCTTGCCGGGGCTACGGCGAGGCCCTTGCCAAGGACACCTGTAGGGCCACCATCAGGCCCACGCCAATCCAAACCTCCACCACCGTTCGCATGCCGCTGCCGACCCAACCAGTTGGGCAGGCACCTGTGTGGTGGCAAAGGGATCTTCGTGGAGACCCATCGCTGCGCCACCTCAGCTGCCTGCCTGCCTACATGGCACCACGGGCACCGCTGGCCAGGGCGTGTGTCGACACGAAAGGGAGCGGCGATGGACGAGACTGGGCTCTCCCCCGTCCCCGATAAAGCAAGGACACCTAAGCAAGACGCATTAAATGTGCCTTGTCATGTAATGCGAGGGATAAACTCGCATCACTGTACCCTTTGCACCTCCTGTGTGCCACTGTGGCAACCCCTTTCCTTATAAAAGGAGGCCCGAGGCGACCAGGAGGAGGATTGGGCTTTTTGGAGCTCCTCACGCCCCATTGCTAGTTCAAGAACACAGATAAACAAACCACCAAAGCAGGAGTAGGGTTTTACGCATCCTCGCGGCCCGAACCTGGATAAAGAAGCCGTGTGCTATCTGTTTGATCCGCTCTTCTTACAACCCCGCGCCCCGCAACCGTAGTAGGGATTCTTGTGATCCCATAGGTGTCGTTCTCACACCGACATCTTTGGTGCGCCAGGTAGGGGGCGCAGTTGTGAGAATCAGCTCTAGCAGTTAGTTCGACGCTTCTTCATCGTCATGTCGCCCAAGAAGAAGATGACGGTGGCAGTTGGCCCGTCGGAAGCCGGACCGCCTGTCCCGACGCGGGCGACCAGCGGACCGGTCACAGAAAGGACCCGGGGCGCCGTTCGCGAACACCAACACCGTCCCAGCAGCCGAAGTTTGGGAGGAGGCGATGTTCGTGCGCTTGGTAACGGGCCGCACACCGCCAAATTGAAAGATGGAGCCAGGCCCTCCGCGGGTGGCGCGGGGCCTTCCGAGATCGCTGCCACCCCGCCCGAAGGCTACACGAGGGATTCCATGACTCGCACGCCGGTGCCGACGGCGCGCTCCTCTCAAGCGGCGCGCGACGAACAGCGTAATCACATCGAGGACCCCGGACATCGCCGCGGAAAGAGCCCCGAGCGCCACTCACGCGATTTAGAAGACCTCCCCGCTCACCAGGCATTGGTGAAGATGGCATGCGACCGCGGGGTCGTGATAGAGCTCCTTCTGACATGGTCAGAAGTCGAAGCGCGTCGCGATCCGTGAAGAAGTCCTGGCGCGCGCGCAGTTGCTCCTCGATTTCCCTCCCACTACGGGGAAACTCGACGATTCAGAGCCGAGTCCTAGCAGAGTTCATTGTAGAATGGACCGCAACGCCTGACGAAGAAGCCCAAGAGACTGCTCTCTCTAGCAAGGAAGCAAGTTGTGATTGGATCATGTACTTTGATGGAGCTTTCTCCTTACAAGGCGCCGGGGCGGGCGTACTGCTTGTTGCGTCCATCGGAGAGCACCTCAAGTACGTGATCCAGATGCACTTCCCCAGGGAGGTGTCAACCAATAATACGACAGAGTACAAAGGGCTACTTGCCGGTCTTAGGATCGCGGCGGACCTCGGAATCAAGAAACTCATCGTCAAGGGGGACTCGCAGCTTGTCGTCAAGAAAGTCAACAAGGATTACCAGAGCCCGTTGATGAAGGCCTACGTTGATGAAGTGAGAAAGCTGGAAGAGCGTTTCGACGGTATACAGGCTGAACACGTTCCCCGAGCGGAGAACGATATCGCCGATTACCTATCAAAACGCGCTGCCCTCAAGCTACCTATGGAACCAGGTACCTTTGTGCTTCAGCTAACTCAGCCATCCGTTGATCCATCAACAGAGCAGAATAAGAGGAGGAAATCAGGGCTCGGCAAGTACTTTCCTGCCGAGCTCCCCAGAGGCACCGGCAAGGATGTTGCCGGGGATACTGAGCCCGCCACGGGACGACTGGCTCCGGCGGAGCGTCAAGCTCTTGCCGTCGAGGCAGTCGCTCCTATAGCGGAGGAGATGCCTTTAGTCCTCGCCGTCGAGCCCCAGGCTCCAGCGTGGGCACAACATACCGTCCGTTTCCTCCAAACAGGGGAACTTCCAGAGGAGCAGGAAGAAGCGGAAAAAGTAGCCCGTCGCTCTACCATGTATCAGTTCGTCGATAACGTCCTGTAGAGGAAGAGGCCGAACGGTGTGAAACTGAAGTGTATCCCCCGAGAGGAAGGACTGGAGTTGTTGGCAGAGATACATGGAGGCATATGTGGATCCCACATTGGGTCAAGGGCCCTTGCCGGCAAGGCATTCCGGCAAGGCTTCTTCAGGCCCACCGCCCTCCAGGATGTGACAACACTAGTCACCAGGTGTGAAGCGTGTCAGTTCCATTCAAAGAACCTTCATCAGCCAGCTCAAGCTCTTCAAACCATTCCTCTCTCCTAGCCCTTCTCGGTCTGGGGGCTCAACATACTGGGCCCCTTTCCCCGCGCTGTCGGGGGCTTTGAGTACTTGTACGTTGCAATCGACAAGTTCACAAAGTGGCCAAAGGTGGAGGCAGTGAGGAAGGTCATAGCTCAATCAGCCGTCAAGTTCTTCAAGGAACTAGTGTGCCGTTTTGGTGTACCCAACAGGGTTATCACCGACAACGGCACACAGTTCACAAGCCGCACCTTCATGCAATATACCCAAGACCTCGGCAGCAAAGTCTGTTTCGCTTCCGTTGCTCACCCGCGAAGCAATGGTCAAGCTGAGAGGGAAAATGCTGAAGTACTGTGAGGCTTAAGGACTAAGACCTTTGACAGGCCGCACAAGAGTGGAAGGCGCTGGATTGATGAGTTGCCGGCGGTTCTTTGGTCGATCAGGACGACGCCAAATCGAGCCACCGGCCAGACACCTTTTGCCCTGGTATACGGGGCAGAAGAAGTTCTCCCCACTGAACTCATATACGGGTCACCTCGAGTGCTCTCTTATGACGAGCTTGAGCAAGAGCAACTGCGGCAAGATGACGCAATGCTCCTTGAGGAAGATCGTCTTCGGGCGGCTGTGAGAGCAGCACACTACCAGCAAGCCTTGCGCCGCTACCATAGCCGCAAGGTTCATGCCCGAAGCCTTGAGGAAGGCGATCGGCCAAGAATTCCAATAAGTTGACGCCAAAGTGGGAAGGCCCTTACCGGGTAATACGAGTCACCAGGCCCGGCGCAGTCCGCCTGGAGACTGAAGATGCTGTTCCGATGAGTAACTCCTGGAACATTGAGCATCTTTGCAAGTTTTACCCGTGAGGCGCGGCTTGCCGGGCCCCCCGGCAAGCCACCTTTTGTACAAGCATTGCCGATGATGCATGTAACCCTTTGTAAAAACCCAGGCGCAGACCCTAAGCATAAATAAATGAAGCGCTGGCGCCCTAAGTTATAGCATGCATGCTAGGTCAAGTCTCGTCCTTGGTTAGGGTTGATAGTGCTTAGCAGCGACTAACCCCTAGCTTAGAGGTCGAATGTGCGTCTCTTTGCCATTCTTTTGTCTTCTTTGGTTCGCAGGACTCACAGATATCCTTGCCGGATCACTTGAGGACGAAAAAGAAAAGAGGGACAGACCGGCATCTAGACCCCGGCAAGCCAGTATTGCCGGGGGCTGCAAGTACAAAGATTCACCCATGGCAAACCAGAGTTGCCGGGGGCTACAGCTTCAGATAAGTTCTTCATACCTTATCATGCATTCCCTTATGGACTGAGGTATGTGAAACCTCGTTTTTTCCCAAAGCTACCGTGCTCGCCTAAAACTCTAGGCCCCAGGGCTCGTTCCTGGGGCCAGGTTTGGTCGTAGTCGCGACATCAAAAAGATGAAATGAGGAGCCTGAACCCACCTCATCCCTACCTCCGCCAAAAGCGTGAGAAAGGTCGAGCGAAGTGGGAAGACGGCAGGGCCTGTTGCCGGGCAAGGAAATGTTTATCTTGGGAAATCAAGGATTTACTCCTTGTCGTGGGTTCTACCCGCAAAAAAATGACCCGGCAAGCATCCCTTTTTCATTAAAAACATTCCACTCAGGTACAGCCCATGGGGAATGAAAAACATGAATGGTGGGATTACAAGTTTTAAATTCAGCTAAGGCCTAAAGGCTTACAAGCTAAAAAGAGATAAGGTGCCCGTAACCCCTTTCTTGTCCCTCTCCTCACGAGGCAGGTCAAGGAGGCGAAAAGGGCAAAAGGGGCGCCTAGGCGAGCTACGGGTGGCAGGAGGCACCAAGAGAACATCTCGGTGGCCGTCCGAAGGCTGGATGGTGATGGCGGCGCCGGAAGCAGAGCTCAAAAACGAGGCAGCAGGACGTCAGCACGCGTCGAAGGTGTCGGTGCCCGCGTACTCCGATTTGACGGCCTTGCCGCCCGCCCTCTTCCTCTTCCGCAGCCTCCCAACGCCAGCCGCCCAAGGAGACGACCCCGAGAAGTTCAGGAAGCCGGCGACACGGATGATGGGATCGCCGGTGCCGCACGGAGCGGCGCCTGACACCTAGTCGGACCCGTCATCCTGCCGCCTGCTACCCTCATCGTCGCTGCCGCTGTCCTCCTCGTCACTCCCGCCCTAGGAGGAGCCTTCGTTATCAGAAGAGCTCTCCACGCAGCACCTTGCCCGAGTCCCGAAGCACCCGAAGACCTTGACGGAGAGGAGGTCACCCTCCATCAGCTTGAAATGGAGAGTGAGCCCCGCCGTCAAGCGGTGGATATGAGCGAACGTCTTCCACCCTCGACCAAGATACATCACGTGAGGGGCTGGAAAGTCGACGCGAACTCACGTACCGCTGATCCAACAGCCCCTCATGTGCAACCGCAATGACTCCGGTGGATCCAACTCCATCTCGCTCGCGAATGGAGTCGGGAGACGAAGACGACGGAGAGGCGGCCGGGGCAGCCTGACGAAGAACTCTCAAGGGTCATCCCCAATATGGCCCTCCATGGGGAGAGGAACTACTGGCGGAGGCGAGACCGGCGCGCCGCCCCGTTCTCCTCTTCCCTGAGCGCCTCGGCCTCGCCCACGGCCTCGCCCCCTCCCCCTTCCCCTCGCGGTTGGCTCTGCCACCACAGGTGAAGGAGAAGGAAGGATGCGTTGTCGAGCGGCGACCCTTGCCACCACCGTTGAAGGGCCAGGATTCCCTCTCTCCATGGCGGATGGAGGGGGGGAGCAGAAGCTGAAGGAAGGAGAAGATGGAAGAGTGCGGGACGCCATTCC
>NC_041389.1:45015960-45041506 GCF_002162155.2 Triticum dicoccoides
CGGAAGGCGCAGGGAACTGGGACATCCCCGCTGCCCCGGCCCACAATGGCCCGGTTTCCCGCCTCCACCGTTTGCCACCCCAAGCGCATGAGAACCACGTGGCAGGCATGCGGGAGTGAGGCGACGGGTGAGGTGAGATCTCCCCACCCCATGATCGTGGGGAGTGGACGCCTTGAAGACCACGCCCCGGCCCCGTTCAGTAAATGGGCCGCGCCTCCACGCCTCCCTCCGTTTATGGGGAAGGCGCGAACCACCCCCTTTTACTAAGATGTGATGCATGCGCACAGAGCTCAGCCCCACGCATGCCGCCCACGTCACGCATGCCTCCCCATGCCGAGCCACGTGCGGGAGGCATGGGAAGCGCAACGCGCGAAGAAACTTACCACGATAAAAACTACCCCGCCTGCCCGCGCACCGTTTTTGGGCCTAGCCCAATGACGCGATTGCGCTTACGTGTGGCCCAGGCCCGAGGGAGGTGAGCCAAGGTAAGGCCGAAGCTCGAAAGGAGCAGAACGACACCAAGACCAAGACCACAAAGAGCAAAGGGGACGAAGAGGTTTGCCGGGGGGCGGTTTTAGCAAACCCGGCAAGACCCTTGCCGTGGCAGCTCGCCCCACACCTACGGAGCGAATCAGCCTTGAGTCCACTGCCCCTATGGGGCAAGGATTCGGGAGATATTCCCGTGGTGGCATGCAGATCTTTGTGAAGGCATTCAAGATCAGATACACACTATAGAAGATGACGACCCTTGGCGGGATCCTAGCCAAGGAGGACCACAAGGCCCCCGGCAAGAGCCTTGCTGGGGATGACAGCAGGCACCACGGTAATACCCTTGCCGGGGCCCCGGCTAGACCCTTGCTGGGGCTACGGCGAGGCCCTTGCCAAGGACACCCGTAGGGCCACCATCAGGCCCACGCCAACCCAAACCTCCACCACCGTTCGCATGCCGCTGCCGACCCAACCAGTTGGGCAGGCACCTGCGTGGCGGCAAGAGGATCTTCGTGGAGACCCACCGCTGCACCACCTCAGCTGCCTGCCTGCCTACATGGCACCACGGGCACCGCTGGCCAGGGCGCGTGTCGACACGAAAGGGAGCGGCGACGGACAAGATTGGGCTCTCCCCCGTCCCCGATAAAGCAAGGACACCTAAGCAAGATGCATTAAATGCGCCTTGTCATGTAATGCGAGGGATAAACTCGCATCAGTGTACCCTTTCCACCTCTTGTGTGCCACTGTGGCAACCCCTTTCCTTATAAAAGGAGGCCCGAGGCGACCAGGAGGAGGATTGGGCTTTTTGGTGCTCCTCACGCCCCCTTGCTAGTTCAAGAACATAGATAAACAAACCACCAAAGCAGGAGTAGGGTTTTACGCATCCTCGCGGCCCGAACCTGGATAAAGAACCCGTGTGCTATCTGTTTGATCCGCTCTTCTCACGACCCCACGCCCCGCAACCGTAGTAGGGATACTTGTGATCCCATACGTGTCGTCCTCACACCGACACTGACCAACCATCAATGTCGAAAGAAACGCAAGCACTTCAAAGGTGAGGCAGATCACCGGAAGAAGCCCTCCATGCGTACCGGTGATCACGTACTTGCTGTGGTTAATGATCTAAAAGTAATCTTCGAAAAGGGTCCCGGCGGACTATCTGTTCTGAATGACGTTGAGGGTCACGCACCCATGTGGAAGAAGAAATCTATATTTTGGGACCTATTGATACGTCTCCAACGTATCTATAATTTTTTATTGTTCCATGCTATTATATTACCCATTTTGGATGTTTATGGGCTTTACTTTACACTTTTATATCATTTTTGGGACTAACCTACTAACTGGAGGCCCAACCCGAATTGTTGTTTTTTTGCCTATTTCAGTATATCAAAGAAAAGGAATATCAAGCGGAGTCCAAATGTGATGAAACCTTCGGGAACAATCTTTCTGGAACAAATGCAAAACCAGGAGACTTGGAGTGGAAGTCAAGAAACAAGCGAGGCGGCCACGAGGGTGCCCGGTGCGCCCCTTACAGGTGGGCGCGCCCCCCACCCTCGTGGGCCTCTCGAGCGTCCACCGACGTACTTCTTCCTCCTATATATATACCCGTACCCCGAAATCATCAGAAGCGACCATGAAAACCTAATTCCACCGCCGCAACCTTTTGTATCCGCGAGAACCCATCTTGGAGTCGTCGTCGGCGCTCCGCGGGAGGGGGAATCCACCGTGGAGGGCCTCTACATCATCTGCAAGGCCTCTCCGATGAGTTGTGAGTAGTTTACCATAGACCTTCGGGTCCTTAGTTATTAGCTAGATGACTTCTTCTCTCTCTTTGATTCTCAATACAAAGTTCTCCTTCCTCTTCTTGGAGATCTATTCGATGTAACTCTTTTTGTGGTGTGTTTGTCGAGATCCAAAGAATTGTGGGTTTATGATCAAGTTTATATATGAGAAATATTTGAATCTCCTATGAATTCTTTTATGTATGATTAAGTTATCTTTTCAAGTCTCTTCAAATTATCAGTTTGGTTTGGCCTACTAGATTGATCTTTCTTGCAATGGGAGAAGTGCTTAGCTTTGGGTTCAATCTTGCGGTGTCCTTTCCTAGTGACAGCAGGGGCAGTAAGGCACGTATTGTATTGTTGCCATCGAGGATTAAAAGATGGGGGTTATATCATATTGCATGAGTTTATCCCTCTACATCATGTCATCTTTCTTAATGCGTTACTCTATTTTTTATGAACTTAATACCCTAGATGCATGCTGGATAGCGGTTGATGTGTGGAGTAATAGTAGTAGAAGCAGAATCGTTTCTATCTACTTGTCACGGACGTGATGCCTATATACATGATCATGCCTAGATAATCTCATAACTATGCGCTTTTCTGTCAATTGCTCAACAGTAATTTGTTTACCCACCGTAATAATTATGCTATCTTGAGAGAAGCCACTAGTGAAACCTATGGCCCTCGGGTCTATCTCTTATCATATAAGCTAATCTACTTTTATTTGCATCTTTACTTTTCCAATCTATATCATAAAATACCAAAAAAATATTTATCTTATCATATTATCTCTATCAGATCTCACTTTCGCAAGTGGCAGTGAAGGGATTGACAACCCCTTTATTGCGTTGGTTGCGAGTTCTTGTTTGTTTGTGTAGGTGCGTGGGACTTGTGAGGAGCCTCTTACTGGATTGATACCTTGGTTCTCAAAAACTGAGGGAAATACTTATGCTACTATTGCTGCATCACCCTTTCCTCTTCAAGGAAAACCAATGCAAGCTCAAGACATAGCAAGAAGGATTTCTGGCGCCGTTGTCGGGGAGGTCTTCGCTCAAGTCAAGACATACCAAGTACCCATCACAAACTCGTCTCCCTCGCATTACATTATTTGCCATTTGCCTCTGGTTTTCCTCTCCCCCACTTCACCCTTGCTGTTTTATTCGCCTTTCTTCTGTTCGTCTTTTCATTTGCTTTGATGTCTTACTTGGCTCGTTTGCTCGTTTGGTTGGAATAGTTGTTTATTTATTTCTAAAAATATAACCTTAGATCTATGGATCATCATCCGCTTGCTAATATTTTTAAGGGATCCAATTATGATGAACCAATTGCAAGTGAGTTTTGTGCACTAGATTATCTTTATGAAGCTTTGATCGAAATTTGTGAATCTAAAAATTATGATGAAGAAATTTATGAAGAGATTCATGATAACTCCTTGAATAAAAAGCATGATTGCAATGATTTTACTATAAATTCTCCTGATGTCAATTGTGCTAATAATACGCAAAACCCTAAGCTTGTGGATGCTAGTTTGTTATGTCTACTACTTGTTGCAATGATCATGATTGGGGTGATTCTTCTTATGATCTTGAAAATTTATTTAATCCCCATGATGAATATGAGATTGATAATAGTGTTTGCAATATTATTGAAAGTGGGTTTGGAAGAGTGTCAGCTTTAGATCCCACATATTTGTATTTTGATCAATCTTATGAAATTTTTGATAAAAGTGGGTTTGGGGAGGTCATGACTTTAGTTAATGTTAATCCCATTATTTTGGAAGAGTGTCAACCTCACATGCATGTGGATCATGTTGAGAATATGTTATGTGATAGATATTTTGTTTAATTTGCCTATGATCCTACATGCAATTATTATGAGAGAGAAAATATGGTCGTAGAAAATTTTATCTTACTAAATTACCTCTCGTCATGTTGAGATTGCTATCGTCTCTTTCTTCTTCCTTGCATATGCTAGTTTTTGCTTGCCTTGCAAATTTGTTTGCTTATAATATGCCTATGCATAGGAAGTATGTTAGACTTAGATGTGTTTGTCACATGTTTTATGATGCTTTCTTTATGCTTCAATTCTTGACTTTTATGTGGGCATCATTGAAATCTAAATGCCTAGCTAAAAAGGCTTTAAAGAAAAGTGCTTGTTGGGAGACAACCCAATATTTTTCCTTGCTGTTATTTAATAAATAATTCATATAGTTTTGGTTAGATGTGGTTTTATGTTTTAATTAGTTCTTGTGGCAAGTAGAACCTATAGGATAACCTTCGGTGATAGTTAATTTGATTCTGCTGAAAAACAGGAACTTTGCGCTCACAAGAAAAAATTCAATAAATCACAGGAACATGATTTTGCGTTGATTATTTTTGCTGTAGATCAATAGACAAATTTCCTAAAACTTCCTATTTTGGTAGGATTTTTAAAGTTCCAGAAGTATTCGAAAGTTACAGATTTCTACAGACTGTTCTGTTTTTGACAGATTCTACTTTTAGTGTGTTGTTTGCTTATTTTGATGCATCTATGGCTAGTATGTAGGGGTATGAACCATAGATAAGTTGGAATACAGTAGTTTTAACACCAATATAAATAAATAATGAGTTCATTACAGTACCTTATGTGGTGGTTTTTCTTTCTTGCACTAACGGAGCTTATGAGATTTCCTGTTGAGTTTTGTGTTGTGAAGTTTTCAAGTTTTGGGTAAAGATTTGATGGACTATGGAATAAAGGGTGGAAAAAATCTAAGCTTGGGGATGCCCATGGAACCCCAATATATTCAAGGATAACCAAAAGCCTAAGCTTGGGGATGCCCCGGAAGGCATCCCCTCTTTCGTCTTCGTCTATCGGTAACTTTACTTGGAGCTATATTTTTATTCGCCACATGATATGTGTTTTGCTTGGAGCATCGTGTATGATATTAGTCTTTTCTTTTTAGTTTATCACAATCATCCTTGCTGTACACACCTATTGGGAGATAAATACTTGATTTGAAATTTATTAGAATACTCTATGTGCTTCACTTATATCTTTTGAGCTAGATAATTTTTGCTCTAGTGCTTCACTTATATCTTTTAGAGCACGGCGGTGGATTAATTTTGAGAGTCTCTTAGAACAACATGGTATTTGCTATTGTTATAAAATTGGTCCTAGAATGATGGGCATCCAAGTTGGGTATAATAAAAACTATAATAGAAAGTGAATTGGATGCTATGATCAATTTGATACTTGATAATTGTTTTGAGATATAGAGGTGGTGATATTAGAGTCATGCTAGTTGGGTAATTGTGAATTTAAAGAATACTTGTGTTGTAGTTTGTGATTCCCGTAGCATGCACGTATGGTGAACCGCTTTGTGATGAAGTTGGAGCACAATTTTATTTATTGATTGTCTTCCTTATGAGTGGCGGTCAGGGACAAGCGATGGTCTTTTCCTACAAATCTATCCCCCTAGGAGCATGCACGTAGTACTTTGTTTTCAATGCTTATAGATTTTTTCAATAAGTATAAGAGTTCTTTATGACTAATGTTGAGTCCATGGATTATACGCACTCTCACCCTTCCACCATTGCTAGCCTCTCTTGTGCCGCACAACTTTCGCCGGTACCATACACCCACCATATACCTTCCTCAAAACAGCCACCATACCTACCTATTATGGCATTTCCATAGCCATTCCAAGATATATTGCCATGCAACTTTCCACCGTTCCGTTTATTATGACACACATCATCATTGTCATATTGCTCTTTTAATGATCATGTAGTTGACATTGTATTTGTGGCAAAGCCACCTCATATTTTTTCATACATGTCACTCTTGATCCATTACATATCCCGGTACACCGCCGGAGGCATCCATATAGAGTCATATCTTGTTCTAAGTATCGAGTTGTAATCTTGAGTTGTAATTAAATAAACGTGTGATGATCATCATTTTTAGAACATTGTCCCAGTGAGGAAAGGATGATGGAGACTATGATTCCCCCACAAGTCGGGATGATACTTCGGACTTTATAAAAAAAGAGAAAGGCCAAAAAAAGAGAAAGGCCAAATAAAAAATGAGAAGGGACAATGCTACTATCCTTTTTACCACACTTGTGCTTCAAATTAGCACCATGATCTTCATGATAGAGAGTCTCCTATGTTGTCACTTTCATATACTAGTGGGAATTTTTCATTATAGAACTTGGCTTGTATATTCCAATTATGGGCTTCCTCAAAATGCCCTAGGTCTTCGTGAGCAAGCAAGTTGGATGCACACACACTTAGTTTCTTTTGTTGAGCTTTCATACATTTATAGCTCTAGTGCATCCGTTGCATGGCAATCCCTACTCACTCACATTGATATCTATTAATGGGCATCCCCATAGCCCGTTGATATACCTAGTTGATGTGAGACTATCTTCTCCTTTTTGTCTTCTCCACAGCCACCATTCTATTTCACATATAGTGTTATGTCCATGGCTCATGCTCATGTATTGCGTGAAAATTGAAAAAGTTTGAGATTACTAAAGTATGAAACAATTGCTTGGCTTGTCATCGGGGTTGTGCATGATTAAATACTTTGTGTGATGAAGATGGAGCAACATCCAGACTATATGATTATGTAGGGATAACTTTCTTTAGCCATGTTATTTTGAGAAAACATGATTGCTTTATTAGTATGCTTGAAGTATTACTATTTCTTATGTCAATATGAACTTTTATTTTGAATCATTCGGATCTGAACATTCAAGCCACAATAAAGAAAATTACATTGAGAAATATGCTAGGTAGCATTCCACATCAAAAATTTTGTTTTTATCATTTACCTACTCGAGGACGAGCAGGAATTAAGCTTGGGGATGCTTGATATGTCTCCAACGTATCTATAATTTTTGATTGTTCCATGCTATTATATTACCCGTTTTGGATGTTTACGGTCTTACATTACACTTTTATATCATTTTTGGGACTAACCTACTAACCGGAGGCCCAGCCCGAATTGCTATTTGTTTGCCTATTTAAGTATATCGTAGAAAAGGAATATCAAACGGAGTCCAACCGCGATGAAACCTTTGGGAACGATCTTTCTGGAACAAATGCAAACCAGGAGACTTGGAGTGGAAGTCCAGAAACAAGCGAGGCGGCCACAAGGGTGCCCGACACGCCCCTACTGGTGGGCGCACCCCCACCCTTGTGGTCCTCTCGAGTGTCCACCGACGTACTTCTTCCTCCGATAGATACACTCGTACCCCGAAAACATCAGAAGCAACCACGAAAACCTAATTCCACCGCCGCAACCTTCTGTATCCGTGAGATCCCATCTTGGAGCCTTCGCCGATGCTCTACTAGAGGGGGAATCCACCATGGAGGGCCTCTACATCATCTCCAAGGCCTCTCCGATGAGTTGTGAGTAGTTTACCACAGACCTTCGGGTCCATAGTTATTAGCTAGATGGCTTCTTCTCTCTCTTTGATTCTCAATACAAAGTTCTCCTTCCTCTTCTTGGAGATCTATTAGATGTAACTCTTTTTGCGGTGTGTTTGTCGAGATCCGATGAATTGTGGGTTTATGATCAAGTTTATCTATGAGAAATATTTGAATCTCCTCTGAATTCTTTTATGTGTGATTAAGTTATCTTTGCAAGTCTCTTCGAATTATCAGTTTAGTTTGGCCTACTAGATTGATCTTTCTTGCAATGGGAGAAGTGCTTACCTTTGGGTTCAATCTTGCGGTGTGGCAGCAAGGCACGTATTGTATTGTTGCCATCGAGGATAAAAGGATGGGGTTTATATCATATTGCATGAGTTTATCCCTCTACATCATGTCATCTTTCTTAATGCGTTACTCTGTTCTTTATGAACTTAATACTCTAGATGCATGCCGGACATCGGTCAATGTGTGGAGTAATAGTAGTAGATGCAGAATCGTTTCGATCTACTTGTCACGGACGTGATGCCTATATACATGATCATGCCTAGATAATCTCATAACTATGCGCTTTTCTATCAATTGCTCAATAGTAATTTGTTCATCCATTGTAATAATTATGCTATCTTGAGAGAAGCCACTAGTGAAACCTATGGCCCCGGGTCTGTCTCTTATCATATAAGATTTGAATCTACTTTTATTTGCATCATTACTTTTCCAATCTATATCATAAAATACCAAAAACATATTTATCTTATCATACTATCTCTATCAGATCTCACTTTCGCAAGTGGCCATGAAGGGATTGACAACCCCTTTATTGCGTTGGTTGCGAGTTCTTGTTTGTTTGTGTAGGTGCGTGGGACTTGTGAGGAGCCTCCTACTGGATTGATACCTTGGTTCTCAAAAAGTGAGGGAAATACTTATGCTACTATTGCTGCATCACCCTTTCCTCTTCAAGGAAAACCAACGCAAGCTCAAGACGTAGCACCTACCCTACTGGAAAGACCTAGAGGTCTGCTCTTCAATCGACGTGATGCACGTGACGAAGAACCTTTGCGTGAACCTGCTAGGCTTCTTGGGCGTGTATGGGAAGACAAAAGATACACCGGAGGCATGGGAGGACCTACAACGTTTGCACGAAAAAGATGGCATGCCTCCAAAGGAGTATGAAGGTCCTGCCAGCTATGCTCTTACCAAAGAAGAGAAGGAAATCTTCTTTGAATGCCTGCTCAGTATGAAGGTCCCATCTGACTACTCGTTGAATATAAAGGGAATTATAAATATGGCAGAGAAAAAGTTCCAGAACCTAAAGTCTCATGACTGCCACGTGATTATGACGCAACTGCTTCTGGTTGCATTGAGGGGGCTTCTACCGGAAAACGCTTGATTAGCCATTGTGAAGCTATGTTCATTCCTCAACGCAATCTCTCAGAAAGTGAACGATCAAGAAATCCTACTGTGGGTGTCAAAACCGGCGGATCTCGGGTAGGGGGTCCCGAACTGTGCGTCTAGGCGGATGGTAATAGGAGACAAGGGACACGATGTTTTTACCCAGGTTCGGGCCCTCTCGATGGAGGTAAAACCCTACTCCTGCTTGATTAATATTGATGATATGGGTAGTACAAGAGTTGATCTACCACGAGATCAGAGAGGCTAAACCCTAGAAGCTAGCCTATGGTATGATTGTTGTTTGTCCTACAGACTAAAACTCTCCGGTTTATATAGACACTGGAGAGGGCTAGGGTTACATAGAGTTGGTTACAATGGGAGGAGATCTTCATATCATATCGCCAAGCTTGCCTTCCACGCCAACGAAAGTCCTATCCGGACACGGGACAAAGTCTTCAATCTTGTATCTTCATATTCCGGGAGCCCGGCCAAAGGTCATAGTCCGGCCATCCAGACACCCCCTAATCCAGGACTCCCTCAGTAGCCCCTGAACCAGGCTTCAATGACGACGAGTCCGGCGTGCAAATTGTCTTCGGCATTGCAAGGCGGATTCCTCCTCCAAATATTTCATAGAAGATGTTGACACAAGGATAGTGTCCAGCTCTGCAAAATAAGTTCCACATACCACCGTAGAGAGAATAATATCTGCACAAATCTAATTGGCTGACGTATTCCGCAGCATGACATCACGCCACGGCCAAGCCTTTATTCGAATCGTTTTACTGTTCCACCTCAGCGCGTTTAGCGAGGCGGTTTCCTTAGCACGTCTTGTCAAAGCAGAGATCGTGTCCCCTTATTTCGGGATTCTCATCAATACGAGCGTGGGTAACCCAACCGTGCCTTTGGTATGACTCCCTAATTGAAAGAGAGTCCCAAACGGTTACAGGGAGGGCTCTTGGTATTCAACCTCTTTATAAAGAGACCAAGGATCGACTCCTTTCTTCTCAATTCAATCGAATCTGCCCCTCGCCTCGAGTTCCAACACCCAAAGCTCTAGTTTTAGCCGCTTCGGACCTTCGATGATGTCCAGATCCGACCTTCAAGGCCGGTGGATGCCTTCCTCCATTACGGAAGAAGACGTGCGAAAGCTGAGAGATGCCAGGTATCTAACCGGCGAAATCTCGCATAGGCTGCCTCAAGTGCAGGCCATTCCCACTCCCCAGCCCGGTGAGAGTGTGGTGTTCACATCTCACTTCCTTCGGGGGCTAGGTTCCCGATTGATCCCTTCGTGAGGGGGCTCATGTTTTATTACGGGCTGGAATTTCACGACTTAGCTCCGGAGTCCATCCTCCAAATCTCATTGTTCATTGTCGTGTGTGAGGCCTTCCTCCATATTACTCCTCACTTCGGATTGTGGCTTAGAACCTTCAAGGTGGAACCGAAGATGGTCGAGGGGCAGCACGCGGAGTGCGGAGGAGCTATCATAAGCAAGATGGCCGACGCTCCATGGCCCGAGGGCTCTTTCCAAGAGGAGTTCGGCTTATGGCAATGGGACTGGTTTTACATCACAGCCCCCAGGGGCACCACATGGGTGGCGCCACCTGCTTTTCGCTTGGGTCCCCCACCACGGCTAGCGTCATGGGTCAATGAAGGGCTTATCTGAGGGCCGTCGAAAGACGTGCCCTTGCTGCAGGACCGCATTCGAGATCTCCTAGAAAGAGATATCAACTTGACCGTAGTGGCGCAAGTTATGCTGATTCGCCGCATGCTGCCCTGCAAACGTCGCCCTCTCCTCCTGTGGGAATTTAATCCGGAGGGACCGCGAGTCCTCCAACACTTTATGGGCACGACGCCCGTGGAGATGTACAAATTGTTCCTCGGATCACAAGCAAGGTGTCTGGACTTGTCCGAGGACACAGGTCTGAGCTGCAATCGCCCGGATGCTCAAGTAAGTAGCCCCGTACATGGACACGCCATCCGTATTTTCATCATAAAATGGCCCTTAACAGAGCTATCCTTTAAACAGGAGTGGATAGCGAAAGCAAAGCTTATCAGGTGTCCAGCCCCCCTGCCTGAGACCACGCCGGATCCCGTGTTAACCAGGATGCTGGAGATTGTGCCTTTGGCAGAAGGCGAAGAGGGGAACCAAGGAGCTACCTCCTCCGCGAAGGAGGCTGCCAGGAAGGGAGGAATCAAGAATTCCCCCAACCAAGGAAAGAAAAGGACTGCCTCTGAAGACCCGGAGGGGATGGCCTCAAAATGGGGGAAGAAATCTTCGCCAGAGGATCCGGCGCCGGAGAATGCCCCGGCCGTATTGCGCCCCCAAGGGGATCAGCTCTCCACCGAGCCGTAAGTAAAGAGAGGGGTTCCAAAATGAGTGACATCCCTGTTTTATTTCTGAGGAAGATAACCAAAATATTACCTTGCAGTTCGGATCTCAACCCTTCTCAGCACAGCTCATCCTCAGGGGATCTTCGTCCGGAGATGATGGAGAGCGAAATGCCTCCCCTAGCTGCACCGTCTTAAGAGGCAGGCGACCCTGAGGTGTCGTCTCGGAGGGTTTTTCCAAGTTCGGACCCTGAAAAAGGTCGTCAGGCTAGTCCAGCACCCTCTGGTGCACGGTCGGAGGAGCTGAATGATCTGCTCGGGCGAGCGTCTATCTCAAAAGAACACCGTATGTTGATGAACACGGTGATTGGAAGGATTTCATCCGCGGAAAGCGGATTGTACGAGGCCGCCAGGAGTTTACTGATTGGCTTTGAGGTACGTGAAAAGGTGTACCTTTTGGTAGAGCCGCATGTATAAAATGCGCCCTGTATAAATAGTAGCCCCTGAGACTCTGTGTGTTATCAAAAATGACGGTGCACAGAGGATCATAACCCTAGGTATAATATGTCACCTTTTTTATGAAGGTGGCAAGGCATCCGGTGGCTAGCCAGACTGATGAATCTGCCGAGCTAAAGTGGCAACTTGACATAGCGGATGCCGACACCGCGCTTGTAAATAAGCGGCTAGACGAGGCACAAGGTATGTTCCAAAGACATCTGATAAGAGGAGTTTAATGCTCGTGCCTTATAAGATATGTGCTTATTGTAGATGGTGCTACTGCCATGGAGAACCTTCGGGCGGAACTTGCCCGAGCCAAGGAGCAAGCAAGGAAAAGTGATGCGGCTGCCATTAAGGTGGCTGAAGAGCTAAAAGCCGAACAGGATGCTCACTGCCAGAGCAAGAAAGTAATAGCCAAGATGGTTGTAAAATTGAAGGATGCTGCCGACCGCTGTATATTTCTTGAACAAGAAGATAGGGCGGCTCAGAAGGACCTTGAAAAGATCACTGCCGAGGCCAAGGATACTCGCTCTGCAATGAGAGCTATGAAGGAGGAGCTACGTCAGGCCGGAGATATCATGGCTGGAAAGCCCTATATGCTGCGGATGAAGTTCGGAGATCCTAAGTATGCTCCGTTAGACCGGCAGTGGAGTGCGCAGAACACTTATCTGGATTTGGCAGCGAGTGCGGTAGACGTGACCGAACACTTCCGGGGTCGAGGTGACCATGAATTGGAAGAACTATTTTGGTCGCAGTTCCACAATCCAAAACGCCCACTTTCGATATCCGACCGTTTGGCTTCCTGGGCGGAGCT
The DNA here is from genome assembly GCF_002162155.2 of Triticum dicoccoides. NCBI lineage: Eukaryota > Viridiplantae > Streptophyta > Magnoliopsida > Poales > Poaceae > Triticum > Triticum dicoccoides. The sequence continues at coordinate 45,028,686 of NC_041389.1, forward strand.
GAACAGGTTATCCGGACTCGCCATGAGGTATGTTGCGAGTCGTCTCTGGCCGGAAGAGCCAGAGCCGAAGAGTTATTTTAGCTTGGTGTAGCAGTTCCTTGGTTCGGTGCCGCATGTTGATGCAATGAAGAGGTCGGCGTGCATAGAGGGTGCACAGATGGCTCTTGCCCGTTTCAAAACATACTGGGCGGATATGAAGGCCAGGGTTGTTGCATCCCGGGATTCGGACGAAAGCCGAGTACCTGCCAAGCACTACTTTGAGGAAGTTTTTCATGGCGCTCGTTTAATAGAGGCGCAGTGCCCGAAGGATGTTGTGTTCGAATAGCATGTGCTATTGTAAAATGAATATTTTAATAGAATATAAAAGCTTTTTATTCTTGTGCTTGCAAGAATTATAATGCCTCCTGTGCGGCCGTTAATGTATATTTGTATATAACCTGAAAGATGGCAGTCGTTGGCTTCAGCCCCCATGCATATAATGCGGGGGTGTTCGCAAAAAGGCGCCTTTTCACACTTAATCCAACATCTTGGTCCTATAAAGGAGGTGATAGCGCAGTGAACTAGGAAACCAGACTATAATGCTTTATCAGTTTCACTTAGCCATAGGAGTTTGACAGTGGGGCTACTTAATAGCCCCTAGGGGCACCGCGCTCGCCCGAATTCGGGGCGCGTGTGTGCCTGACCGGGAAGCGGCCCTTTGTTAATGCGGGTGAATCCTAAAGATCCCGAAAGTCATCGAGTGGTTGACCAGTCGCTCGCTATAGCATGACAGTCAGTTTTCGGCTTTCTCTACTGAGGTGCTCGCCTGGCCGAACCGGGGCACAATCGCAGTAGTTCTCCTGGTGCCGCCTTAGCCGATAGAGCGAAACGTAAGGCAGCAAAACACAGGAGCCGGGCAAACCCAACATTTGACCAAAGACATGATTCGGAGCTGATGCATATAAGGCCAAACTCGCGACGCCGAACACTCCCTAAGGTATTTGGTCTTTATGAAAATGGGCCAAACAAAAGCCCTTGGTAAGAAGCCCCTGGTGCCCAGGAATGTGCAAAATTCTGGCGTGGCCACATGCCAAGACGCCAGCCTCCTCCTAGGTTATAGCGAAAACCGGGGGATGTTATCAACAAGAGACAGTAAAAAAGGTTTACGCAGGTTCTTAATCTGAAAAGAATCCTTAAAATGGGTCCCTACTGCACGTCTGCGCCTGTGTCTCCGTTGTGCCGTATCCTGGACGGGCGTAGCACGGTGTTCGTCTGCGAAAGAGAGGAACTTAGTGAAAAATAATCGTGCGAGAAATTAAAATAAACAAAATATAATACAGAGGCATGAGTAAAATTGAGCTGTATTGTCTCCTGGTGTAAACACGCGGAGCCCCTTGTACAGGGTTATGCGGCTATTAAGCCTTTGAATGTTTACGCCGGACTCATCGAGCCGTGTTCGGGGTAGTAAAGCTGGATTAGTGTGCGGCTGTCAAGGCGGCCACACCATTATCCGTACTTCGGGGATCAATTGATATTTCCCTTTAATGAGATGATGCCTCGTGGACCGAGCATTTTGTAAGGGATGCATAATGCGGTATTGCGTTAAAGCGGGCGAAAGCTTCATGTCATAGTAGCGCTTGATAGCGACTTATGAATGGGGTGATGTGGAAGGTTAGCTTTTCGCTTCGGAAGTTGTCGGGTGAGCCGAACATGACTTCTAATGAAAGGGAGCCCATACTCTGGGTATCTGGCCGGCGTGACTCCTTGAAAGGAAGTGTTGCCATGGCGAATTATTGCTGGGTTTACCCCCAGTTTGCGGATTGTGTCCTGATATAAGAGGTTTAGGTCACTGCCGCCGTCCATTAGGACTTCTGTAAATTGGAGTCCGTCAATAATCGGATCCAAGACAAAGGCAGACTAGCCTGCGTTCCGGATACCTCTGGAGTAATCCTGATGATCGAAGGTGATTGTTTGTAACAACCAGTGGCGGTGCTCCTCTGGGGCAGGCCATATGGCGCGTATCTTCATAGGCGCCGTTCTGTTTTTCCCTTTTGTCACCTGAAGTGAATTTACTGTTTTGACTTCTTGTGGGAACTTCTTTTGTTCTCCGGTGTTCTGCTTGTGGGGTGCATCATCATCCTCGCTTGGTGTGTCGAGCCCCTTGTGTTCGGCGTTGAGATTGCCGGACTGCTTGAAGACCCAACAATCTCTGTGGGTGTGGTTTGCAGGTCTCCCGGGAGTACTGTGGATTTGACATATTTTGTCCAAGATTTGTTGAGGTTAGATAGCTCGTCCCTGTCATCTTTGGGGGCGGCTTTTTCTAATTTTGCCGAGAGCTTTTGAATCCGGCGTTGACTGCCGTGCTCATCGGGCTGTTATCCTTGATCCGGTGCTGTTCTTTGTTATGGCGCGGTTTCCCGTTTCCATCTCTGAGTTTGGATGTACTCGGGTCGCTGGTGCTGCTTCTTGCCAACCAGCTATCTTCTCCTGCACAAAAGCGGGTCATGAGGCTTGTTAATGCGGCCATTGTTCTTGGCTTTTCTTGGCCGAGGTGTCTGGCGAGCCATTCGTCTCGAACGCTATGTTTGAAAGCTGCTAGGGCTTCGGCGTCCGGACGGTCGACTATCTGATTCTTTTCAGTAAGAAATCTATTCCAGAGTTTCCGGGCTGACTCTCTGGGTTGTTGAGTTATATGACTCAGATCGTCTGCATCCGGCGGTCGGACATAGGTCCCTTGAAAATTTGCCCGGAAAGCATCCTCGAGCTCTTCCCAACTTCCCATGGTGTTTTCGGGGAGGCTTTTAAGCCAATGTCGGGCTGGCCCTTTGAGCTTAAGGGGTAAGTATTTTATGGCGTGAAGGTCATCTCCTCTGGCCATGTGTATGTGGAGGATATAATCCTCGATCCAGACTCCAGGGTCTGTTGTTCTGTCGTATGCTTCTATGTTTACGGGCTTGAATCCCGCTGGAAATTCATGATCCAGTACCTCATCGGTAAAACATAGGGGATGTGCGGCGCCCCTGTATGTAGGTGTGTCGCGATGTTCGGATATTTTTTGCGTTGCATTGCTCACTGGAGCTTGCTTTCTTGGCCCGTAGATGGATCTGGTTGGACCAGTTTTTGATGCGAATCCTTTGGCGGATCGCGTGCCGTATTGAGTGCGGTGCCCTTTGTCGCTTGAGGTCGATCGTGGGGTCGTCTATCCGACCTGGTGGCTTTCTTGTTTTTTGACTGTCGGGGCTCTAAGGCCTCTTCATAAAATTCTGGTAGTAATTTCCGCTTCTGATAGCTCTTTGTGTGATGACTGTTGCCGTACTTATGTGCGGTATTGAGTACTTTGCCCCATCTGATTCTGAGTGCATCTTCCACTGTTTTGAGCTTCCGCTTCTGCTTTTTCAGGCTACGTGCAGTGGCGACAAGCCTTTGGTGGAGGTTCTGGTGCTCCAGCGACTTGTCCGGTGTGAGGACGTTCGGACTATTATCTTTGCCGGGGACGGATTGTTCGGTTTGTCCGCCCTATTTGGACGGTTGCTCAATGGCATGTTCATCTTCCATTGATTCGCCCTGCTCTATGGCTGGGTCTCTATCGAGGTGGGGCTTGGCGCGGCGCTTATGCCGCCACTTCGATTGTTTTTTGAGGGAACGATCCCTGGTTGCGCCCTTTTGATCCTTGTCGTTGCTTCTTTTAGGTGTGTCCACCATGTATACATCGTGTGATGAGGTGATTGTCCGGTGCTCTATAGGCGCTGGTTCTTGGTCGTCTCCTTCATCGGCGTCCATACCATCGATGTCTTCGGAGTCGAAGTCGAGCATGTCGGTTAGGTCGTCGACTTTGGCTACGAAGTGGGTGGTGGGTGGGTTTTGAATTTCTTCGTCGTCCGTATCCCAACCTTGCTGACCATAGTCCGGCCAGGGCTCTCCTGACAAAGAGAGAGACTTTAGTGAATTCAGGATATCACCGAAGGGCGAGTGCTGAAAGACGTCCATGGCGGTGAACTCCATGATCGGAGCCCAATCGGGCTCGATCGGAAGGGGTGCGGAAGATTCGGAGTCCGGAAAGGAGTCCGGCACCTTGGAGTCACAGGCCTCGCAATGGACTAGGCTGGTATTCGGCTCTATCATCATAGAGATTGCGGCTCCTGGGGTGGCGTCCAACCGTCTGTCCCCGACTAGCGTGGTCGGCTCCGAGCTAATGGTAGGAGCGGACACCTGGGCGGCGCTCTGAGCGCTGTCCAGCGGCAGAGCTAGATCGTGCCCATCGTGATAGTACGGCGCGCTCGGCCGTGGCTCGAGTCCGTCAAAGATCAAGTCCCCGCGGATGTCGGTCGTGTAGTTTAAGCTTCCAAACCTGACCTGATGGCCAGGGGCGTAGCTTTTGATCGGCTCCAGATGGCCAAGCGAGTTGGCCCGCAGTGCGAAGCCGCCGAATACGAAGATCTGCCCAGGGAGAAAAGTCTCACCCTGGACCGCATCATGGTTGATGATCGAAGAAGCCATCGGGCCTAAAGGTGACGACACAGAGGAACTCTCAATTAAAGCACCAATATCGGTGTCAAAACCGGCGGATCTCGGGTAGGGGGTCCCGAACTGTGCGTCTAGGCGGATGGTAACAGGAGACAAGGGACATGATGATTTTACTCAGGTTCGGGCCCTCTCGATGGAGGTAAAACCCTACTCCTGCTTGATTAATATTGATGATATGGGTAGTACAAGAGTTGATCTACCACGAGATCAGAGAGGCTAAACCCTAGAAGCTAGCCTATGGTATGATTGTTGTTCGTCCTACGGACTAAAACTCTCCGGTTTATATAGACACCGGAGAGGGCTAGGGTTACATAGAGTCGGTTACAATGGGAGGAGATCTTCATATCATATCGCTAAGCTTGCCTTCCACGCCAAGGAAAGTCCTATCCAGACACGGGACAAAGTCTTCAATCTTGTATCTTCATAGTCCGGGAGCCTGGCCAAAGGTCATAGTCCAGCCATCCGGACACCCCCTAATCCAGGACTCCCTCACCTACCAAGGTTAAGGAGTGATGTGGCGCAATGTCTTGTCAGTTTCGAGCTGGTGTTCCCACCATCCTTCTTCAATATCATGACGCACGTCCTAGTTCATCTCGTCGACGAGATTGTTGTTCTGGGCCCTGCATTTCTACACAATTTGTTCCCCTTTGAGAGGTTCATGGGAGTCCTAAAGAAATATGTCTGTAATCGCGCTAGGCCAGAAAGAAGCATCTCCATGGGCCATCAAATAGAGGATGTCATTGGGTTTTGTGTTGACTTCATTCCTGACCTTAAGAAGATAGGTCTCCCTCAATCGCGGTATGAGGGGAGACTGGGTGGAAAAGGCATGCTAGGAGGGGACTCAATAATATGTAGGGACGGGCATTCTTGGTCTCAAGCACACTACACAGTTCTACAGAATTCTACCTTGCTGACCCCGTATTTCGATGAACACAAGAACATTCTGCGCTCGAAACACCCGGACCAGTGTGATGACTGGATTACATGTGAACACATTAGGAGTTCCGGCAGTTGGTTCCAAACACGTCTCAGGTGTGACAACACTGTTTCTGATGACTTGTACTTGTTGGCGAGGGAACCATCTTCGACTGTAATGACTTACAAAGGGTATGAGATAAAGGGAATACATTTTACACGATCGCCCAAGATCAAAAGAGCACCAACCAAAACAGTGGTGTCCGCTTTGATGCAGCAACCAAGAGGGGAAAGGACACATATTATGGTTACATAGTGGATATATGGGAACTTGACTATGGATATGATATTAAGGTCCCTTTGTTTAGGTGCAAATGGGTCAATCTGTCAGGAGGCCGGGTATATGTAGACCCATAGTACGGAATGACAACAGTGGATCTGAACAATCTGGGGTACACAGACGAGCCATTCGTCCTAGCCAATGATGTAGCACAGGTTTTCTATGTGAAGGACATGTCTACCAAACTGAGAAAAAAATAAGGAAGCGGATACATCATATGATGAGCCAAAGCACCGCATAGTTCTTTCAGGAAAAAGAGACATTGTGGGATTGGAGGGTGAGGGAGTCCTGGATTAGGGGGTATCCGGACAGCCGGACTATATATATCATCCAGACTATAGAAGCGTCAAGATACAAGACTCAAGACTTCGGCCCGTGTCTGGATGTGACTCTCCTTTGCGTGGAAGACAAGCTTGGCGATCCGGATATTATGTTTCCTTCCTTGTAACCGACTCCATGTAAGCCCTAGCTCTCTGGTGTCTATATAAACCAGAGAGGATGGTCCTTAGAAGGCCGATCACAATTACAATCATACCATCATAGGCTAGCTCTTAGGGTTTAGCCTCTACGATCTCGTGGTAGATCTACTCTTGTACTACACATATCTTCAATATTAATCAAGCAGGAAGTAGGGTTTTACCTCCATCGAGAGGGCCCGAACCTGGGTCAACATTGTGTCCCTAGCTTCTTGTTACCATCAGCCTAAGATGCACAGATCGGGACCCCCTACCCGAGATCCACCGGTTTTGACACCGACATTGGTGCTTTCATTGAGAGTTCCTCTGTGTCGTCGCTTCGAGGCTTGATGGCGTCTTCAATCAACGACAACACGGTCCAGGGTGAGACTTTTCTCCCCGGACAGATCTTTGTGTTCGGCGGCTTTGCGCTGCGGGCCAATTCCCCTGGCCACCTGGAGCAGATCGACAGCTACGCCCCTGGCCACCAAACCAGGTTCGGAAACTGGAACTACACAGCAGACATTCGCGGAGACTTGATCTTCGACGGATTCGAGCCTGTGCCAGGAGCGCCGGACAGTCACGATGAGCGCCGGACAGTCACGATGTCCATCTATCTGTCGGACGATGCTCGGGACATCATCCCCGCAGCAGCCCCGGATCTAAATCCGGGGCAGGTTGCGTTGCCTGTGGACGGAGGGCTGGACCCCGCCCTGCAGGCCGTACACTCATCGGTGGTTTAGCCGAACACAGGTCTCACCTCTGTGGAGGCCTGTAACCCTGGGCCCCCAGACTCATGTACGGTTGTTGGCTCACGTCCACACATTCTCGAGCCAGCCGAGCCAGGTTGGGCTCCGGTAATGGAGTTTACCGCTGCGGACATCTTTCAGCACTCGCCTTTTGGTGACATGCTGAACTCATTAAAGTCTCTCTCTTTGTCAGGAGGCTCTGGGCCTAACTATGTCCGGCTTGAGTGGGAAGCAGGCGATGAAGGAATTCGCTGCCCACCCACCACCCACTTTGTCGCCACGATCGATGATTTAACCGACGTGCTCGACTTCGACTTCGAAGACATCGACGGTATGGACGATGATGCAGGAGACGTATAGGAGCCACCGCTCATAGGGCAGTGGACAGCCACCTCTTCATACGATATATACATGGTGGACACTCCGAAAGAAACCGATGGCGATGAGGCAACGGAGGATAACCCCTCCAAGAAGAAAGCAAAGCATGGGCGTCGCCCGCGCCGCTCCAAGCCCCGCCAAGGCAATACCGGCACCGGAGACGAAGACAATCCGGACGGTGCCGACAATGAATACAACCCCGAACAGTCCGCCTTCGAGCAGGCTGAACAGGAAGATGGGCATGATAGCCCAGATGAACAGGCAACGGACGGGTATCCGGAGGAGGACAACTACATGCCCCTCTCCGAAGACGAGATTAGCCTCGACGACGACGAGTTTGGTGTACCCGAAGACCCCAAGAGCAGGAGCACTTCAAGCACCGGCTTATTTCCACTGTGAGAAGCCTAAAGAAGAAGTCGCAGCAGCTTCAAGCTGATCAAGATCTGCTCACAGATAGATGGACAGAAGTCCTGGAAGCCGAGGAATATGGACTCGAGCGCCACACGGCTGACCGACCGCCTCGAGGTCGGCATAAAATGGCACATCAGCCCGAATACTAGCCCGTAACCCCGCGCCAGTTTACTACGGCCCGGTGCAATACTCAGGACCTGCGTGATAAACTTGATAACACCGGAGGACAACCAAGATCGATCTACGGATAACGGGGGCGCACCGCAACACATGACAATGACCGTCATACCGGACACACCACTAGCAAATCCGGCCGGGCCGAATATAACCAGTCAGACGTAGCTGGACTACGTCGCGACATAGCCGGCACAGAGGCGCCGCACACCCCCTCTGCTCCACTGATGAAGTGATGGATCATGAATTCCCAGAAGGGTTTAAACCCGTAAACATCGAATCATACGATGGCACAACAGACCCCGTGGTATGGATCGAAGATTTTCTTCTCCACATCCACATGGCTCGCGGAGACGATCTACATGCCATCAAGTATCTTCCCCTTAAGCTCAAAGGACCCGCCCGGCACTGGCTAAACAGCCTGCCCGCAAAATCCATTTGCAGTTGGGAAAACCTGGAAGATGCATTTCTCGACAGCTTCCAAGGCACATATGTGCGACCTCCGGACGCCGATGATTTGAGCCACATTACTCAACAGCCCGGAGAATCCGCCAGGAAATTTTGGACTCCATTCCTCACTAAAAAGAACCAAATAGTTGACTGTCCGGATGCCGAAGCCCTGGCGGCCTTCAAGCACAATATCCGTGATGAGTGGCTTGCCCGACACCTCGGCCAGGAGAAACCTAAGTCTATGGCAGCCCTCACGACACTAATGACCCGCTTTTGCACGGGCGAGGACAGTTGGTTGGCTCGCAGCAGCACTACACCACATTCTGGCACATCAGACGTTCATGACAACAATGGCAAGCTACGGCGCAACAGACACAAGCGACAGAACAACAGTGACAACACCGAAGACACGGCGGTCAATGCCGGATTCAGCGGATCCAAATCCGGTCAGCGAAGAGGCCATTCAAACGCAACAATTACGGACTGTCCAGTCTAGATCATATACTAGAGCGCTCGTGCCAAATTCATGGCACCCCGGACAAGCTAGCTAACCACACCAATAGAGACTGCTGGGTATTTAAATAGGCCGGAAAAATAAACACCGAAAACAAGGACAAGGGGCTGCACAGTGACGATGACGAGGAGCCCCGGCGTCCGAAAATGGGGGGACAGAAGAAATTCCCCCCCAGGTGAAAACGGTCAACATGATCTATGCCACCCACATCCCAAAGCGGGAACGGAAGCGAGCACTACGGGACGTTTACGTGATGGAGCCAGTCGTCCCCAAATTCAACCCATGGTCAGCTTGTCGGATCACCTTTGATCGTAGGGATCATCCTACTAGCATCCGTCACGGCGGCTCAGCCGCATTGGTTCTAGACCCAATCATAGACGGATTTCACCTCACAAGAGTCCTTATGGACGGAGGCAGCAGCCTGAACCTGCTTTATCAGGACACAGTGTAAAAAATGGGCATCGATCCTTCAAGGATTAAGCCCACCAAAACCACCTTTAAAGGTGTCATCTCGGGAGTAGAGGCCCGCTGTACGGGCTCTATAACATTGGAAGTGGTCTTCGGATCTCCGGATAACTTCCGAAGCGAAGAGCTAATCTTCGATATCGTCCCTTTCCGCAGTGGTTACCACGCACTGCTCGGACGAACCGCATTCTCTAGATTCAATGCGGTACCACACTATGCATACCTCATGCTCAAGATGCTAGGCCCATGTGGGGTCATAACAGTCAAGGGAAATATGGACCGCTCTCTCCGTACAGAAGAGCACACTGCAGCCCTTGCGGCATAAGTACAATGCGACCTCCTCCGGCAAACCACCAATCCAGCGACGACAACCTCAAGCTCCGTCAAGCAAGGACGGAACACCCCGCAACAGGATCAGCAGGCACGCCAAGAGCACGACTAGCAGTCCGGCCTCCGCTCAAATCCCATCAAAGCTACATCTGTGCCACGCGTACACAATTACGCACTCAAAATACCATGGGCACAGGCGGAGGCATAGTAGTGGCTCAGTCAACAGTACGGTATCACTTCGTAACCTTTCCATTTACCCTTAAGGACATTGCTTTAGTGCAGCTTCTCCAGAAGAGTCGGATTGTCGGACTTACATAGGAGAGGAAACCCAGGAGGCAACATGCTTTAAGCACAGCAGGAAACACCCATGTGGAATCTATTTACGATTGTGGTTTCTACTTTATGTATCTGTACGTAGCCTGCCCCTGGATAGGATATGTCAAATAATCCTATTTATCTCCGCTTAATGCATTCATTGTAAACATACGCTTAAACGTATTATTCCTTAATGGGAGACCATATATAGCGTCAGCTTATTATTCTTATTTGAGCTTTTTTTACAAATGTTAATTTGATTTTTCATCCGTACACTTTGGTATGCTTAGTTTGCCAGGGGCTTCTTATGACGCCCCATAATACGGCAAGACAAGTCCGAACACTTTCATTAGTGCGGCACCTTGAACTTATAGCATTATATACATCAGCTCCGAATCATGTCTTGGTCTACAGTTCAGATAGCCCGGCTCCCTTGTTTTGGTACCTTACATTCCGTTAATTCGGCTAAGGTAGCGCAGGGAGTACTACTGCGATTGTGCCCTGGTTCTTCCGAACGAGCACCTCAGTAGAGAAAGCACAAAACTGACCGGCATGATGTGGCGAGAGCTGGTCGCTGTTCGAGAGGTCTTAAAATCCTTAAAGATTTTTCCGCTTTAGGCGATAATTTGGCTTTGTCCGATATATGCATGTATAGCGCCCCAATTTGGCCTTCTGGATTCTAGGGGCTTCGCCGAAATTTAAAATTGTAGACTTCTATGGCTAAGTGAAGGTTATAAAGCCGTATAGTTCGATTGCCTTGTTCGCTGCGCTGGACACCTCCTTAAGGTACCAAACATTTGGATAAAGAGTGTTCGGGTTTTCCACGAACATCCCAGTACTAGTTACACGGGGGCGGAAGCCGACGAATGGCCTACTTTCAGAATTTGATAAACAGCCGCATAGAAGGTAATATTTTAAATAACAAAAGCGCTACATAGCACAAGTAACTTCGTATTTAAATTACAAACATGACAGAGGTGAATTCATTCAAAAATTATGTCTTTGGTACATTCATCGGCCACGAGGCAAGCACCCTTCATAACGCCATCATAATACTTCTCGGGGACGCGATGCGGCTTGCCCTCTGGCGGCCCGTCCTTCATCAGCTTCTCCGCATCTAGCTTGCCCCAATGCACCTTTGCACGGGCAAGGGCCCGGCGGGCACCCTCAATGCAAACGGATCACTTGATGACTTCCAGTCGCGGGGAGGCATCCACCATCCGCTTGATCAGGCCGAAGTAGCGGGTGGGCAGAAGCTCACCAGGCCATATCCGGACTATGAGATCCTTCATAGCCACTTCAGACGCCTTGTGGAGTGGGACCAACTGCTTCAATTGGTCACTCAGAGGCGTTGAATGTTCGGCCCCAGCATACTGGGACCAGAACAGCTTCTCCATTGAGCTCCCCTCCTGGGCATGGTAGAACTCCGCGGCATCTGATATGCTGCGTGGCAGATCTGTGAATGCGCCTGGAGAGCTCCGGACTCGGGTAAGTAAAAGAAACGCCTCCTCCACATGTTTGTTGTGCATAAAGAATTTCTTACCCGTCGTTATCTTTTTGGCCTCCCGGATCTCCTGCTGTGCCCTATCGGCTTTGGCCTTGGCATCTTTTATATTCAAAAGGGCCTTCGCAAGCTCGGCCTCTTTCGCTTTAAGCTCATGCTCCGCGGACTCGAGCTTCTTGCCGAGCTCTTGGAGCTCTTCTTGTACTTCGCCCACTCGGGCTTCTTGCTTTTTGTGCTCCTTGCACTCCAAGGCCGCTTTGTGTTCGGCCTTGGACAACGCCTTCTTGAGAAACGCCACTTCGGTGGTGGCCTCTGTTAACAAATCACGACGTTTCGTCGTTAGCATAATCAAAATTTATTTATACTTTATGAGAGAGGGGAATCATTCACCTTTGCTCTCCTCGAGCTACCTCCTAGTGAGGCCGAGGTCTCCCTGCGCCCGCTCCAAGTCCTGCTTTAGGCCAGCGATTTCGGCCGTACGGGCGGCAGCGGCCAGCAGCACAGCCTGTTTATTCACATTCAAACTTACTATTAGACTCCTGCGGATTATAATTGACCCTCCGTTTGGTTTTTCCTTCTGAACACCAAATAGAGTATCAGGGGCTACTACCTATCAGGTGGTAATTTCACACATTTTTACTACTTACCTCAAAGCTTGTTAGTAGGCTGGTGCAGGCTTCGGTTAGTCCGCTCTTGGCGGACGAAAGCTTCTGAATCACCGCACTCATGAGAGTACGGTGCTCTTCATCTATGGAAGCGCCACGAAGCGCTTCCAGCAGACAATCCGGTGCCTCGGGCGCAAAGGAAGTCCTCGATACAGACGGCCCTCCCTCCCTAACGAGGGGCTGCCCGCTTGAATCTGGAACCACTAAAGGCTCCGGGACAGTGTTTGGTTGAGAGTTAGGTCTACTTCGTCTCTCACCAACACGATCCGCGGGGATCTTGAACCCCGCGAGTCCGACGTCTGGAACGCCGCCTTGAGGCGCCTCCACGGCCACCTCCCCCATATCTGGGAGCCTTTGGGACAACACCTCTGTGTCATCCACAGGCCGAGGAGAAGTGGCCATCGGGAGTGAGTTCATTGCTGACTCACTCAAGGACCCGTCCGAAGACGACACCTCGGGATGGGCCCTGGCCGGACTGTATACAAGTTTGGCATTATAACAAAACTATGAAGCAAAATTACGATTGAGTGCGGATACTTACGATCGCACCAGGGGCTTCTTCCTGGGCAGCCACCCTTCCTCGCTATCGGCGGCGGTGGCGGAGTAGTCCGGAAGGGACAGTTTTCCCTTCTTGGACGTCCCAGTCTCTCCCA
>NC_041389.1:45041739-45045304 GCF_002162155.2 Triticum dicoccoides
TCCTCCCTGCCTCCACGGGAGGAATCTGCCTCGTCGTCATCGGACGACAAGGGTATGACAGCCTTGCGCCGGGAGCCTCTCCTGGCCCCCTGGTCCCCGTCTCAGGCCCCCCATCCTATCCGGATAGGGCGGCCTCTTCTTCTTCTCCTTCTTCTCATTCAGAGGAGGAGTCTTCCTCGTCCTCTTAGGACGAGGCTTTGGGCGCAGCCTTACGCCGGAGACCCTTTCGGGTCCCTGGGGCCTTCTTATCAGCCTTCTTCTCCGGCCCCTTGTAGGGCACCGGGACCAGCATCTTCGTCAGGAGATCAGTAGCTGGGCTTTCCGGTAGAGGAGCCGGACAGTCTATCTGCTCCGCTGTCTCCACATACTCCTGAACAAATGTACACAATCACTCAAGGATTCCCCATGAATATATTGGGAAGAACCGAACCCGATGGCAGCCTGAGAACTCACCTGGATAGGGTGCCGCACAACATGGTGCCCGCGGTCCTCGGATATGAGAGGAGGTAGTTCGGAGGCCTTGAACAATGCCTTCCACGCGTTTTTGTGCTTCATGCCGTAGAGCCTCTGGAGCGTCTGGTGTTCGGCTGGAATGAACTCCCACAGATTAAATGCCCGCCTCTGGCACGGGAGAATCCGGTGAACGAGCATAACCTGGATCACGTTGACAAGCTTGATGTTCTTGTCCTTCATTCCCTTGATGCAGTTGATGAGTCCGGCCAGCTCTGTAGATTCGCCCCATAACAGGCCCTTCTGTTCCCACGAGGTGAGCCGCATAGGGGTTCTAGATCAGAACTCGGGGGCCACCGCCCAATTGGCGTCGCGCCGCTCGGTGATGTAGAACCACCCCGATTGCCACCACTTCACGGTTTCCGCAAAGGAGCCGTTGAGCCAGGTCACGTTAGGCATCTTGCCCACCATGGCTCCTCCGCACTCCGCTTGCTGGCTGCTTACGATCTTCGGCTTCACGTAGAAGGTTTGCAGCCATAAGCCGAAATGAGGCTTGATGCGGAGGAAAGCCTCGCATACGACAATGAACGCCGAGATGTTGAGGACAAAGTTTGGGGCTAGATCATGGAAATCTAGCCCGTAGTAGAACATGAACCCGCGGATGAAGGGGTGGAGTGGAAACCCCAGTCCACGGACGAAGTGGGCAAGGAACACGACCCTCTCGTGGGGTACTGGAGTTGGGATGACCTGCCCATCGTCTGGTAGCCGGCGCGCTATGTCTGAGTATCCGGCCGCCCGAAGACTTGCGATGTTCTTCTCCTTCACGGTGGAAGCCACCCATTTGCCTCCTGCTCCGGACATGATTAGCTGTGCGGAGAAGACTTCGACTAGGGCGCTGGAGCTCGAGGAGGCAAGAGTGGGCAGAGGAGGAAGAAGGCGTGGGTAAGAACAGGGAACTCTTATGCCTTTATAGAGGCGACGAAAGCAGTGCGCCTCCCCACTAGCCTGTTGAGAGTCGCTTACTTCCCAAGCGCCACGATTGATGGCACGGGGGAATTACCCATACCCGTATTGATGAGAATCCCGTGATAAGGGGACATGATCTCTGCTTCGACAAGATGTGTCAAGGAAACCGCCTCGCAATACGCGTTGTGGCTGGTTGCGGACAAACGATTCGAACAATGACCCAACCATAAGAACATGTCACGTCATTTAAAAAGTTGTCAGCTGAAGTATCATTCTCTCTACGGTGGTATATGAAGATCATTTTGCTGGTCCGGACATGGTCTGCGTGTTCGATAATAACCTTGGAGTATTCGGAAGGAGGAACCCGCCTTGCAATGCCGAAGACAAGACTGCGCGCCGTACTCATTGTCATTGAAGCCTGGTTCAGGGGCTACTGAGGGAGTCTTGGATTAGGGGGTATCCGGACAGCCGGACTATATATACTGTCCGGACTATAGAAGCGTCAAGATACAAGACTCAAGACTTCGGCCCGTGTCCGGATGGGACTCTCCTTTGCGTGGAAGACAAGCTTGGCGATCCGGATATTATGTTTCCTTTCTTGTAACCGACTCCATGTAAACCCTAGCTCTCCGGTGTCTATATAAACCAGAGAGGATGGTCCTTAGAAGGCCGATCACAATTACAATCATACCATCATAGGCTAGCTCTTAGGGTTTAGCCTCTACGATCTCGTGGTAGATCTACTCTTGTACTACACATATCTTCAATATTAATCAAGCAGGAAGTAGGGTTTTACCTCCATCGAGAGGGCCCGAACCTGGGTAAACATTGTGTCCCTTGCTTCCTGTTACCATCAGCCTAAGACGCACAGATCGGGACCCCCTACCCGAGATCCGCCGGTTTTGAAACCGATAGAGGGCAAGAAAGACGTGTCTGAATATTATGAAAAGTTACATGAAATTCCTCCCTTCAAAGTCAAGGCTAGCCCAAGCACCCTGTTAAATGATGAAGATTATCCATGGTTACGGCGCAATAAGCAAAGAACACAAGCGAAGGAAAAGTGAAGACTTTCTATCAACAATATTGTGATGATGCCTTTGATGATGTAGAATATCACTGCAGTTACATTTGAGCAAATGAAATCCCTTTGTAACAGATGAGTTTTCATCCGAAACCCTGATACTTCGAAAGAGATTGTCTGTTTTGTACACGAAGTGCATCCAGTTTTTGTCGTAACCCTCTCAACTTTTTAGCACATGCTATGTGCGTGAAATAATGATACCATGCCAACTTTCAACCTTTTCAGAGTTCATTTGAAATGCTTTTCAATTTCAAGGATCAACCAAAAAGCTTTTATAAACCTCTAGTATTATTGAAACTAAAATTATATAAAATTTATGCAACTAAAATTATCAAAGTATTTTCTGTTGAAAACATTGAAGCAAAAAGAATTTTCATAAAATAAATAAAAAAGCAAAAAAGAAAAGAAAATAAATAAGTAGAAACAAAATAAAATAAATAAGTAGAAACAAAATAAACCTTAATAAATAAGTAGAAACAAAATAAACTTTAGTAAAATAAAATAAATAAACTTTAATAAAATAAATAAAAATAGCAACAGTAAGTTGAAACAAAATAAAATAAATAAAGAAAAAAAAAGAATTTTCATAAAATAAATAAAAAAAGCAAAAAAGAAAAGAAAAGAAATAAGTAGAAACAAAATAAACTTTAATAAATAAGTAGAAATAAAATCAACTTTAATAAAGTAAAATAAATAAACTTTAATAAAATAAATAAAAATAGCAACAGAAAGTAGAAACAAAATAAAATAAATAAAGCAAAAAAGTGCCACCTACTAGGCCACCACGGCATGAATACGACTAGAAACCCAATCATGGGTGAGGATTCAGGCCCGCAGCAGGCCTAGTAGGCCCACAAGCACAGACTAACAAGTTAGGCCCGAAAGCCTACAGTTGAGAGGAGCTCAAGAGGGTGGGCGCAACAGCGCTTATAAACCACTCTTGAGCTCTCTCAACTAGCGAGGTGGGACTAAACTTTTGACGCGGGCAGCACAAGGCCTTTGGTCCCGGTTGGTGGCACCAACCGGGACTAAAGGGGGGCATTGGTCCCGGTTCGTGGCACCAACCAG
>NC_041389.1:45045364-45046553 GCF_002162155.2 Triticum dicoccoides
TGCTGAAAAGAGACCTTTGGTCCCGGTTGGTGGCACCAACCGGGACTAAAGGGTGGCATTAGTCCTGGTTGGTGCCACCAACCGGGACTAAAGGCTTTGCTATATAAGATGACACTTAGGAAATTTTCACTTCTCATCTCGCAGTTGCCCCAAACGACGCCGATGACATCGACGCCGCCAGGCTGCCCCAACGCCGCCCGCCACCCCCGCCGTCGCCATCGCCGTCGCCCGCGCCCTTGCCGTTGCCCATTCCCTCGCCGTTGCCCGTGCCCTCACAGTTGCCCGCGCCCTCGCCCGATGCTGTCACCGCTCGCCGCCCCTATCCCGACGTGCGCCACCCCGACCCGCCCCCGTCGTCGCCGCCGCCTTCATTGCCGTCGCCCCCTGCCCCGAGCGTGCGCCCCCTGCCCCGTCGACGTCATCGCCATCGCCATCCTCTCCGCCGACCCCGCGCCCCTGCCCCTCCTCACCTTGGTCTGGCCGGCGCCCTCCATGTCCTTGTTTTTTTTCATATATATGATGATGTATATGCTTGTTTTTTCATATATATGCTTTTTTCATATATATTATGATATATATGCTTGTTATCATAATTATTTTTGCATATATATTATGATTTTTTTGTAGAATATGATGTTTTTTTGTTCATAGATGATCATATATATGATGTATGCATGGATGTGGATGGAATATGATGTTTTTTTGTTCATAGAATATGATGTTTTTTTATTCATAGATTTTTTTGTTCATGAGAGAGGCGGGGACGTCTAGGAAGTTGTACTGTTTAGGGTTAGGGTCGTCGAGGAAGAAGGAAAATAAGGAAAAAGAATAAAAGAGGAAGAAGGAAGAAGGAGAAGAAGAAGGAGAAGAAGAGGAGAAAAAAAATAAGAAGAGGAAGTAGAAGAAAAAAAGGGGAAGAAGAAAAAATAGAAATTTTTTCTTCTTCTCCTCTATTCCTTCTTCTTCTCCTCTCTTTTTTATTCTATTTTTTTTCTTGTTCCTCTATTTTTTTCTTCTTCTCCTCTTTTTTTCTTCTTCTTCTTTTTATCGGGAACGATGGTGTCGAGGATCGCCGAGGGGTCGAGGGTCGGGAACTAGGATAGAGGGTCGAGGGTCACTGAGGGGTCGAGGGTTGTCGAGGCTGGTCGAGGGTCAAGGGTTTGAGGGTCGAGGGTTCAAGGGTTCTTGG
>NC_041389.1:45046915-45089926 GCF_002162155.2 Triticum dicoccoides
GTCGAGGGTTCGAGGGTCGAGGGTTCGAGGGTTCTAGGGTTGAGGGTCGACGGTTTGAGGGTTCTAGGGTTGAGGGTTTGAGGGTTCAAGGGTCATTGAGGGGCCGAGGGTTCGAGGGTCGAGGGTCGTCGAGGGGTCGAGGATCACCGAGGGGTCAAGAGGTTGCGTAGTGTCAAAGTATTGAAGAAATCCATGGCTTCATCATTAGCCGGAAGTAACCGGGGCATGATGGTACTAACTTCTCCAAAGTTATTCTGGAACGGAGTCCCGGATAGGAAAATCCGCCTTTTGGTACAAATTTCAGCAAAGGCCTTCCAAATAGCGATATTCGGAAGGCTCTTGGTGTACTTTGTACCAAAAAGCAAATTATCCTATCTGGGATTCTGTTCCAGAATAAATTTGGAGAACTTCGTACCATCATGCCCCTGTTACTTTTGCCTAATAATGAAGGCATGTTTTTGTTTAATCCTTTGACACTAGACCGTAGAAGCACTGTCGAGGCCACCCAAATTTACCAAGTTAAAAGAGCATTGTCGTCGAGGCCACCCCGAACCCTTGAGGCGTTGCCGAGGCCACCCCAAACCCTAGAGAAGCGCTGAGGCCACTAATTAATATAATTTCTTGTTGTGATTAGCTAGCTAGGTCTACGTTTCCCACTAAGATATCCATCTGTCATGTTTTTATAATAATTTTCATGTTGTAATATTTGCGGAAACTATGGAGCACGACCGAGACGAGGAAGCAGAACAGGTGTTGGGGGACATAATCGCAGCCGGAGGTGATGTCATGTCGTATCTCACCGAAACCGATGGTCCGGAAGGAGAGGGTGAAGCAGGCTACGGTTATCGGACAACGGAGAAGGAAGGACATGATTATGATGGCTCCAATGACCAAATGCCAGTGCAAGAAGACCGTGATGACGGCTCCGGTGACCGAACAGAGTTCGGCCAGGTATATATATTAATTAAGACTGTGCTGACTAGCTAATTGATGCACTCATTATTTTGGTATGTACACATATTAACTCTCGTCTTTCTTCTTTTTTCTAGCCGTCCGGATCAAGCACAACTTCGGTAAAGAGACGAGGCCTGAAGAAAAAGTTGCGCTCGGATGAAAGGTTCACAATCACAACAATCGCGGGTGATGGCCAACCGATTGAACCCATCTGGACGAAGGAAGCATTTTCTGCTTAGTGCGGGGTTCTTGTTAGGGACATGATCCCGATCAGCATTGAGCTATGGAATCGGCCTAAGAAGGAAGAGCTTCAAGTTTCTTTTGTCGAAGATAGACAGAAAGATGATCTTTGGAAAGCGCTGAAGGTAAATTTCACCCTACCGGAAGAGGAGGATCCGGAGAATCCAGTTATAGAGCCATTGATCAAGTCCTATGATCTCAAGAAGATGGAAGATCTATTCAGGAGGTGGAAGAATGAGCTGAAAGCAAAGTTTGCCGACAAAGAAAAGACACCAGAATTCATCGGCTGGTACGAGAAGCTCAGAGATCAATGGGGCGCATTTGTGGCCAACAAGACATCAGAGAGGAGTAAGAAGATGTCAGCGAGAAACAAGATAAATGCTGCGAAGAAGGAGCATCACCATCGCATGGGGTCAGGTGGCTACCTCAAGGCCTGGCCGTTGTGGGCGAAGGTTGAAAATGACCTTCTTGATAAAGGGGTCGAACCAGAGACATTGAATAGGCCAGACCGTTCAAGGACTTGGTTCTTCGGGGTTGGCGGAACCTTCGACCTTGTAACAACGAAGTGCGTTTGGACGAGAGAGCAACTGCGAATACCCGTCATGAAGTGATGACCCACAAGTGTATGGGATCTATCATAGTCCTTTCTATAAGTAAGAGTGTCGAACCCAACGAGGAGCAGAAGGAAATGACAAGCGGTTTTCAGTAAGGTATTCTCTGCAAGCACTGAAATTATCGGTAACAGATAGTTTTGTGATAAGGTAATTTGTAACGGGTAACAGGCAATGAAAGTAAATAAGGTGCAACAAGGTGTCCCAATCCTTTTTGTAACAAAGTACAAGCCTGGACAAATTCTTATATAGAGAAAAGCGCTCCCGAGGACACATGGGAATTATCGTCAAGCTAGTTTTCATCACGCTCATATGATTCGCGTTCGTTACTTTGATAATTTGATATGTGGGTGGACCGGTGCTTGGGTACTGCCCTTTCTTGGACAAACATCCCACTTATGATTAACCCCTATTGCAAGCATCCGCAACTACAAAAGAAGTATTAAGGTTAACCTAACCATAGCATGAAACATGTGGATCCAAATCATTCCCTTATGAAGCAACGCATAAACTAGGGTTTAAGCTTCTGTCACTCTAGCAACCCATCATTTACTTATTACTTCCCAGTGCCTTCCTCTAGGCCCAAATAATGGTGAAGTTTCATGTAGTCGACGTTCACATAACACCACTAGAGGAGAGACAACATAAATCTCATCAAAATATCGAACGAATACCAAATTCACATGACTACTTATAGCAAGACTTCTCCCATGTCCTCGGGAACAAACGTAACTACTCACAAATCATATTCATGTACATAATCATAGGGGTATAAATATGCATTAAGGATTTGAACATATGATCTTCCACCGAATAAACCAACTAGCATCAACTACAAGGAGTAATCAACACTACTAGCAACCCACAGGTACCAATCTGAGGTTTTGGGACAAAGATTGGATAGAAGAGATGAACTAGGGTTTGAGAGGAGATGGTGCTGGTGAATATGTTGACGGAGATTGACCCCCTCCCGATGAGAGGATCGATGGTGATGATTTCCCCCTCCCGGAGGGATGTTTCCCTGGCAGAACAGCTCCGCCGCAGCACTGGTTTGGTTCCGCAAAGGTTCCGCCTCATGGTGGTGGTGTTTCGTCCCGAAAGCTTGCTTATGATTTTTTCCAGGGTAAAAGACTTCATATAGCAGAAGATGGTCACCGGAAGGCTGCTAGGGGATCCACGAGGCAGGGGGCACCCACTGCGGGTAGGGCGCGCCCCCACCCTCGTGGACGGTGGGTGGCCCCCTGGTATTTCTTCCGCTCAGTATTTTTTATTAATTCCAAAAATGACTTTTGTGGAGTTTCAAGACTTTTTGAGTTGTGCAGAATAGGTCTCTAATATTTGCTCCTTTTCCAGCCTAGAATTCCAGCTGTCGGCATTCTCCCTCTTCATGTAAACCTTGTAAAATAAGAGAGATAAGGCATAAGTATTGTGACATAACGTGTAATAACAGCCCATAATGCAATAAATATCAATATAAAATCATGATGCAAAATGGACGTATCAACTCCCCCAAGCTTAGACCTCGCTTGTCCTCAAGCGGAAGCCGATAATGAAAAATATGTCCACATGTTTAGAGATAGAGGTGTCGATAAAATAAAATACGGACATGAGGGCATCATGATCATTCTTATAACAAGAACAACATATACATATATATATATATATATATTATGTCACATGATTTCTTATGCTAAAGTAACAATCCATTCACAATGTCAAGTATAAATTAGAAACTTCATTGAAAACTAACAAACGACAATCTCGGTCATCGAAGCAATTGCAATTTATCATAACATCAGAAAGAGTCAACATAAGAGCTTTTCAGCAAGTCCACATACTCAACTATCATTTAGTCTTTCACAATTGCTAACACTCATGCAATACTTATGGGTATGGAGTTTTAATCGGACACAGAGAAAGATAGGGCTTATAGTGTTGCCTCCCAACCTTTTACCTCAAGGGTAATGTCAACAATAATAGTTCATGCTAACTTACATCCAATTGGATATATATATCAGGATCTATCCAACACGAGGTGCTTGCCAAAGGATAAAATGTAAAAAGGAAAGGTGAAGATCACCATGACTCTTGCATAATGCATAAGACAAAGTAAAAGGTAGACCCATGCAGAGGGAATCAGAGGTTGTCATGTGCATTTATGGTTGGATGCACGAAATCTTAATGCAAAAGAACATCACTTTATATTGCCACCTGTGATATGGAACTTTATTATGCAGTCTGTCGCTTTTATTGCTTCCATATCACAAGCTCTTATAAAGCTTATTTTCTCCACACTAATAAGTCATACATATTTAGAAAGCAATTTTTATTGCATGCAACATGACAACTTACTTGAAGGATCTTACTCAATCCATAGGTAGATATGGTGGACTCTCATGGAAAACTGAGTTTAAGGATATTTGGAAGCACAAGTAGTATCTCTACTTGGTGCAAGGAATTTGGCTAGAATGAGGGGGAAAGGCAAGCTCAACATGTTGGATGATCCATGACAGTATACTTTATTTCGGATATACGAAAACATAACCCATTACATTGTCTTCCTTGTCCAACATCAACTCTTTATCATGTCATATTTTAATGAGTGCTCACAATCATAAAACATGTCCAAGATAGTACATTTATATGTGAAAACCTCTCTTTCTTTATTACTTCCTATTAATTGCAACGATGACCAAAAATATGTTTGTCAACTCTCAACAACTTTTATTCATCATACTCTTTATATGTGGAGTCATTACTCTCCATAAGATCAATATGATCTATTTATTTATTTTTATTCTTTCTTTTATTCCCTCAAGATCATAGCAAGATAATCACGCCCTTGACTCAACACTAATCTTTATTATATATAGCCCACGGACTCGATTACATAGAAGGATCATAAGGCAAAACTCAAAACTAAATCATACCAAAACTTTATTCTACTAGATCAAGATATTATTAAGAGGAACGAACTAAGAAAAACGGTAAAGATAGGAGTGTGGTGGTGATACAATACCGGGGCACCTCCCCCAAGCTTGGCAGTTGCCAAGGGGAGTGACCATACCCAAGTGTTTATGTCTCCTTTGCTGGTGAAGAAGGTGGTGATGATGATGGATAGTCGCACATCGAGCGTAGCATCTCTTCCAATTTGAGGATAATGCCCTTGAGTGCGACGATATGATCCTTCAACTTAATATTTTCACGTGTGAGATACTTGTTTTGTATGCGAGCTAACTCAATCATCTTGAAAGCTTCAATCTTAGTTGGGGTAAAGAGGTCAGGGAAGAGGTTTGATGTCTTCTTCTTCTCCCGCCGGAGCTTGATCCTCCATAACCTTCTTGATCCTATCCTCCTTGTTGATCTCCCCGGGTTCTTCTCTCTTCAGCTCCATCTTCATCAACCAAGCATCGTTGCCTTCATTGTTGGAGGAGGGTGACAACATGATGCCTTGCCTTGACAAATCTGACAGAAAACAGCTCGAAACAAAGATAGAGGATATTTGTGTGATACGGTGGTCAAAACCTTTGAGAGATTATATAATGAATTGTTACCGACCAAAAGAAGTATCGTGCAACAAAATGGAGTCCGGAGGGCACACAAGGTGCCCACGAGGCAGGGGGCGCGCCCTCCACCCTCGTGGATGCCTCGTGTCCTTCCTGGACTACTTATTTTCCTATTTCCTTAAATATTCCAAAACGGAGAAAAATTTCTATTAGAACTGTTTTGGAGTCGGTTTACTTACCGTACACATACCTATTCCTTTTTGGAATCTGAGGTGTTCTGGTAAGTGTCTCTTATGTATTCCTGCGGGGTTAAGGTTTCAATAACATTTAGTTTCAATATTTATGGGATTACCTGAGATATAATGTTTGATCATTTGACCGTTCACCACCTTCGGATTTGTGCCTTCGAAGTTGTTGATTTTTATGGCACCGGAACCATGGTGCACCACAACCACGGTGCGCCACTACTAACATTTTTTTCCAAAACTAGTAATGGCGCACCAGGGTATAGTGCGCCATTACTAGTTTTAACTAGTAATGTCGCACTCCACACTCTGTACGCCACTACTAACAATTTTTTTTACTTTTTTTTCAAAACTAGTAATGGCGCACCAGGCAACCTTGCGCCATTACTAGTTCAAACCATTAATGGCGCACCACAAACACGGTGTGCCACTAATAACAAGTATTTTTTTTGCAAAACTACTATTGGCGCACCACATAACTGGTGCGCCATTAGTAACCAGGGTTACTAATGGTGCAATTGTTAGGTGGTGCACCATTAGCAACCTGGGAGCAGCTAGATTGTTTGGACAGCCACCTACCGCACTCACTTTCCCCACTTCATTCTCTCCACCTCCTCCTCCCAGCTTGTCTCGGGTGCCTCCTCCTCCTCACCTCATTTGCACCATAGATTCACCCAAATTAAGTGGTTAAATTTCCTTTTTTTGATAGGTAAGTAAGGGGAAAGCTTTGTTTATGTTGTAGATCTACTTTTTCTCCCTCCAACAACGTGCACATGCACTTTTTATGGCCTAGATCTACGTATGTTTGTGGTGTTGCATATGTTTGTGGTGTTGCATATGTTTGTGTTTGCAGGTACCGGTAGTTGAAATGCGATAGTTTCCAATATTTTGCCGGAATGTTGATTCATTTCCGTTTCAGCGAGAATTTGGCACTATGCATTCTTTTTGGTCCTATTTTTAGGCAAAGTCATGCCAATTTTTTTTGGTTCTAAAATATCGTTTTGCTCTACCCTGCAGGCGACCATGGTCCGCACAATGACCAAAGGCATCGTGAATAGGTTTTTGAGCTCCGCAAAGGCTGAGATGCTTCAAAAGAACAAGACGGAGATAAGATGTTTGTGTCGAAGATGCAAGCTGAAGAGCCTTATGGACCCGGATTCCGTACAGGTGCGGGACCACCTGCTCTTGCGTGGTTTCATGGATGGCTATCGGTGGCAAGGTGATGAATATGATTATGAAGTCGTCCATGGGGGCCGGGCAAGAAATGAGGAAGGGTAGCAAGACAACCGCGGCGAGGGCGGGCGAGAAGACGAAGAATCTCCAGGACATTATCACGAAGTAGATGCAGTACACAGTCATCATGTAGAAGATGCCGGACATGATGATGAGGAAGATTCCAGAGCAGACGAAGGGCATGATCATGAAGATGAAGATGCCGGAGCAGAGGACGATGGACCATCGATGGGATGGGTGCAGGACCCTCATATTCAAGAGCTGCTTCTCAAGCAGACGGATAACGCAAGAGCTGTCGCCCGAGAGAAATCCAAGCTGGATCAACTGGAGATAGACGCGGTTACTCCATTGTATGAAGGATGCAGGCCCGAGGATACCCGCCTGAAAGTAACGCTCATGGCTCTAGAGATGAAGGTAAAACACAAAATGACTAACGCATGCTTCGACGAGAACATGTCATTCTGGCACGAACGTCTTCCCAAGGGGAACAAGTGCCCGGCCAGTTTCGAGGAGGCGAAGAAAATCGTGTGTCCTCTGGATTTACCGCACGTGAAATACGATGTGTGCATGAACAATTGCATCATTTATCAGGACGAGCATGCAGAGTCTACCATATGTCTGGTGTGCGGCGTCACTCGATACAAGAAGAGGAAGAAAGCTCCTCGAAAAGTGGTGTGGTACTTTCCGATCACTCCTCATCTGCAGCAGTATTTCACGGACCCTAAGGTAGCAAAGCTCCTGCGTTGGCACGCGGATAGGGAGGAGAAGAAGCGAGAAGATGACGGAAATGATCCGGAGATAAATAAAAAAGACAAGATGCTGAGTCACCCTAAGGATGCGAGCCAGTGGCAAGCGTTGAACTTTGAACATCCCGAATTTGGGGACGGTCCAAGGAACATCATGCTGGGCGCAAGCACCGATGGAGTCAATCCGTTTGACAGCCAGAGAAGCACACATAGCACCTGGCATGTGTTTGTGTGGATGTACAACCTCCCCCCTGGTTGTGCATGAAGAGGAAGTACATTCACATGAGTATGCTAATTGAAGGGCCGAAACAACCAGGGAATGACATCAATCTGTATCTGGGGCTGCTGAAAGAGGAGATAGACACATTGTGGAAAATGCCATCCAATACGTGGGACGCTGCAGAGAAAGAATATTTCCCTATGAGAGTTGCACTGCTCACGACGGTGCACGACTATCTCAGTTACGGATATGTCGCGGGGCAGGTGGTCCACGGATTTTCTGGATGCGTTAGGTGCATGGATGACACAACGTATCGCCAACTAGATAGAGATCTTGGGTCTTCGAAAACCGTGTTCATGGAACATCGAAGGTGGCTTCACGACGATGATTCATGGAGAAAACAAAAGGATCTGTTCGATGGTGAAACCGAACCCTGAAGACGCCCGCGTACGAGGAGCGGCGAGGAAGTAGACGAGTTGTTGAAAAATTGGAAAGAGTGCCCACCGCCGGGAAAGGCGCCAAAGCCGGGAAATAAGCGAAAGGCGCCAAAGCCGCTGCTGAAGGTATGGAAAACGAGGTATGTTTTCTAGGACTTGTCATACTGGAACATCCTCCGTGTGCCTCATAGCCTTGATGTCATGCATATCACGAAGAATGTGTGTGAGAGTCTGCTTGGTACCCTTCTCAACATGCCAGAGAGGACCAAAGATGGGCCAAAAGCAATGGCAAACTTGAAATCAATGGGCATCAGGGAGGAGCTTCATGCTAATAATGATGATGATGATGAGGGTGATGATGAGGCAAAGGACACGGAAAGTCATCGCAAAGGCAAAAAGGACAAGAAGATCGGAAATGACTTCCCTCCCGCGTGCTTCACTCTAGGTCAGGAGGAGATCGAGCAGTTTTTCACCTGCCTCATAGGAGTAAAACTTCCTTACAGTTACGCGGGGAAGATAAGCAGATACCTAGACTCAGCGAAGCAGAAGTTTAGCGGGATGAAGTCTCACGACTGTCATGTGCTGATGACGTAGATACTTCCAGTTGCAATCCGTGGAATCATGGATGCGCATGTCCGTGAAACGTTTTTTTTGCCTATGCAACTTTTTCGACGTCATCTCTCGGAAGTCGGTTGGCATGAGGCAACTCAGAAGGCTACAGGAAGAGATCGTGGTGATACTATGCGAGCTTGAGATGTACTTCCCGCCCGCATTCTTCGACGTTATGGTGCATCTGCTGGTCCATATCATGGAGGATATCATCCAACTCGGGCCGACGTTCCTGCACAGCATGATGCCGTTTGAAAGGATGAATGGTGTCATCAAAGGATATGTTTGCAACATGTCACGTCCAGAGGGAAGTATAGCCAGGGGCTTTCTAACCGAAGAGTGCATCTCCTACTGCACGAATTATCTAGGCATCGAGAACCCCGTTGGTCTGCTCGTCAACAGGCACCTCGGCAGGCTCGCTGGATGGGGTAACCGCGAGGGTCGCCGCGAAATGCATGTCGACTTCGAGGGTCGACTCGCCGACTTTGAAAGAGCAAACCTAGTCGTGCTACAACACATAGACATGGTTGATCCTTGGGTGGTAGAGCACAAAACCTTTATTGACAAGACGTACAATGACCGAGGCAAACAGAGGACGGACGGAGATATAATCAAAGAGCACAAATCATGTTTCACGTGTTGGTTCAAGGAGAAGCTTCTATCGTACCCTTTACATGAGGATTCTTCCATGGAAGAACAACTCATATTCGCCTTGTCACAAGGCGCCGAGCACAATCTGATGACGTATGAGGCGTACGATATCAATGGCTACCCATTCTACACCGAGGGAAAGGACATGAAGAGTGATGGTTATCAGAACTCCGGGGTAAAGATGGAATACTACACCGGTAATGACAAGGACAAATACTATGAAAGGATCGAGGAGATCTCAGAGCTGAGCTACGCTGGAGAGAAGGTCCCGATGTTCCATGTCAGATGGTCCAAGAGCGTCCTAAAAGAAGACCGGTATTTCACCACCATGGTTATACCCGAAGCCAAATCCAAGACCGCGGCCGCAAACGTCACCGCGAAAAATGAGCCATGGGTACTGGCTTCCCAAGTGGACCAATGCTTCTTCATTACCGACCCGTCAAAGCCCAGTCGTGTTGTCATGAGGAGAGGCAAAAGGAAGATCATAGAAATGGATGGAGTCGCCAATGAGCAAGACTTCGACAAGCACGGCGACCCGAAGATGGAACATGACGACGATGATGAAGTACCAGCATACACCACAAGAAGAAGCAGGACCACCCTACCTAAAGGACGTCCGTTCAAGAGAAGAACTCCATTTGCGAAAAATAAGGGCAAGAAGATTGCGAAAAGATAGCTAGCTAAGATCGATTGTATTTAAATTTTAGCCTTCATTTCTCGATTGTATTTCGACATATTGAAATGATATTTCTTTTGTTCTAGTCCTCATGAATATTTATTTATGTTTATTCTGGTATTGAATTTCTAACTCACAAAAAGTATTGAATTTGTTAATATTTTTTGAACTCATGAATATTTTGAAATTTCATGGGCACTTTTTGAATTCATGAATATTTTTTAAAATTTGATGATATTTTTTCGTATTCATAAATGTTTTACCAATTCACAAATGTGCAACTAAAAATCAAAAAAAAATATTGATGATAATTTCAAATAACAAATTTGATGATACTTTTGCATATTCATAAATATTTTCAAATAACAAATTTGATGATATTTTTTCACATTCATAAATGTGTTCAAATTTGATCGTCATTTTCTAAAAAAATATTAGATGCAACTAAAAATCCAAAAAAAAGTTAGTAATGGCGCACCAGGGGAAGGTGTGCCATTGCTATCAAAGTACTTATGGAGCACCCCTGGGAGGTGCGCCATTGGTATACAAATTTTTATGATATTTTTTCAAATATTTTCAAATAACAAATTTGATGATATTTTCAAATAACAAATTTGATGATATTTCTTCATATTCATAAATATTTTCAAATAACAAATTTGTTGATATTTTTTCACATTCATAAATATTTTCAAATAACAAGTTTGTTGATATTTTCAAATAAAAAATATTATATGCAACTAAAAATCCAAAAAAAAGTTAGTAATGGCGCACCAGGGGAAGGTGCGCCATTGCTATCAAAGTACTTATGGCGCACCAGTAGGAGGTGCGCCATTGCTAATCTTCCCCCCTCGCTAACCCTCCCTCACCAGATCGATCCCCCTCCCTCGCCAGATCCCCCTCGCCCGCCCTCGCTCTCCACCGCCGACGAGGACCCCTCGCACCCGACGACCCCCGCGCCCGCTCCGCCAATGGAGTCGCCGCTGGAGCACTAGGAGGAGGAGTCCTTCTTCTTCCTTCAGCCGTCGCCACCGTCTCTCCGGTCCACCCCGGCCTTCACCGAGCCTGCCATGATCTCTGCGGTGAGTCCCTCACCCGTTTCCCCCTTCGATCCGCCTCCATAGGCCGCCGTAAGCTGCCATCGTCGACCTCGCGATCACCCCACAGCCGGCCCGTGCCCCCGGGCTCCTCTCCCGTGCCTCGGTGCACACCCTCCCCGCTGCTCCTGCCCTTCGACACGCATCCGCCTATGCGCCCCTGGCCATCCCTCGCCCGTGCTCGTCCGCCTGTTGCCGCTCGCGCACGCCCAAGGTGTGGTGGTGGTTCAGGTTGGGGGCTATCGTCCATTTAACACTTAGGGTTCTTTCTGCCAACGTTGGGTGGATTGGATTTAATTTTGGGGTTTCTTTTCCACTTCTACTTTGACTATACCATGTTGGTTGGAGTAAGTAATTGCTGCAACTCTAGAGTATTCTCAGGTTCGGTGTAGGAAAGTTTCACAGGGTGAGGGTGGGAGTAAGGTATTATTGTGGTGGTTATCCTCAACCCATGGACAACCTTCCAGATTTCAAAATTTTAAGGAAACAATTGGCATGGGGAATTTCATGGGCAGATTCAACTATTCAACAACGAATACTATCTACTAGTACAACTACTGCAACAATGGTGTCACTTTTCAGTTTGGGTGAAAGAAACTAGTTGCTTGTATATGCAGTTAGCTTCAGGACATTTCCATGACTTCGCTGATTTAATTCAGGTTCCAGGACAGCTACTAGTTTGAACCATGTTTTAGGAACGGTCAATTTCATGGCATGGATGGGTAATTGATCTGTAAGGGCTAGCTCTGTAGGAATTGTGGTGGTCCTAACATGAAATGGAACTAGCAGGAGGGGAACCCTAAGTGTTAAATGCATGATATGGGCATCTCACCACCATCACAAGAGAACACTACGATTATCGCATTCGGTTTTAGCCATTTTAGCTAATGCGGGAGAATAATATTATGTGTCGAACCGAGAGTGAGCGTCGTACTGTCATGGGAAGGATTTATTAGGAATGGCTATTAAGTTGGTGCTTGACACTTGTGGGTGCAATTGCAAAGCTTTCCCCTGTCCATCAATATTATGTGGTGCCTTTTCTTTTCTGAATTTAAAGAGTGCCAACTTCAACACTAATCATATATATTGCTGGCATGTATTTCATATGTTCTGTAGCATTAAGGCTACATAGCATGCCATTCTTGTGCCTTGTATTAATTGGTTTCCCTACATGTTTGCAGGTTTAAGTGACAAAAGAGGAAGAAAGGAGAATCAGGGTAGGGTTTCATGGCTAGAAGATATATTGCTGGGTTTTGTCTCCAACCATCGTGTCATGATGATATTGGGGGTTTTTGTCTAATACCATCGTGTCATAATGATATTGTGGGGTGTTGTGGGGTTGCAGCAGGGCGGGGATGGGATAATGATTTTGCAGGTACCCTGTGAGGCCCTTGAGTTTGCCGGAATGTCGATTAACTTCCGTTCCGGCAAATTTGGGTACTCCATATGTCCTATTTTCAGCAAAGGTGTAAAGGCTTATTTATCCCCAAGGTGTTTTGGTGATTGATGACAAGGCTTTTGTGGACTAATCGTGTGCGTTGAGTTTTTTAGAGATTCATCCTTTGGCACGAGATGATTACCACCCCTCCGGTGTTTTACTCAAGACGGTGTAGCTCCTTCGTTTCTCTGTTGGTGTACTAGTTTCGTAGGAGTCATCGTACTATCAAGAGGGGATCCGCTTTGGTAAGGCTAGGGTGGAATCAACACGTACACATCCTCATCACACCCATTGTTACTTTCCGCTTCATTGGAGCCATCTTTCCTCTCCGTGCCTGCCTAGTCCTGTCCCAACGGTAGTACCGCGGTCCTTAGCGGTAGTACCGCCGAAGCACGCCAAGCGGTAGTACCACTTGTTGTCTTCAGTCGTAGTACCACAGTGGTTCCGGGCTACTACCGCCTCGACTCAAAACCTTTGTTTTTCGTGTCGGGTTTTACGGTACTAGTAGCGGCAGTAGTGGCGGTAGTACCGCCCGTACTATGCGGTAGTACCGCTCTGGGCTCAGGACCCTGCTACCCTCGTGAGCGCGGTAGTACCGCTGGGAGGGAACGGTAGTACCGCTCTATCAGCGGTAGTACCGCCCTGCCCAAGCGATAGTACCGCTCTGTGCGTGGCTGCTTGGGGGGGTAACTGTTGGATTGTTTCCCCCACTATATAAAGGTGTCTTCTTCCCCAAAGTTGACCTACCTCTTCTCCCAAAAGCTCCATTGTTGATCCAAGCTCCATTTTCGCCCGATCTCTCTCCCTAGCCAATCAAACTTGTTGATTTGCTCAGGATTGGTTGAGAAGGCCCCGATCTACACTTCCACCAAGAGAAATTTGATTCCCCCTCTAATCCCTAGCGGATCTTGTTACTCTTGGGTGTTTGAGCACCCTAGATGGTTGAGGTTACCTCGGAGCCATAGTCCATTGTGGTGAAGCTTTGTGGTGTCGTTGGGAGCCTCCAACTAAGTTGTGGAGATTGCCCCAACTTTGTTTGTAAAGGTTCGGTCGCTGCCTTCAAGGGCACCAATAGTGGAATCACGGCATCTCGCATTGTGTGAGGGTGTGAGGAGAATACGGTGGCCCTAGTTGCTTCTTGGGGAGCATTGTGCCTCCACACCGCTCTAACGGAGACGTACTTCCCCTTAAAAGGAAGGAACTTCGGTAACACATCCTCGTCTCCACCGGCTCCACTCTTGGTTATTTCGTCCCTTTACTTTTGCAAGCTTACTTGTGTTGTATCCCTTGCTTGCTTATGTGCTAGTTGTTATTGGATCATATAGGTTGCTCACATAGTTGCATATCTAGACAACCTATTTTGTTGCAAAGTTTAAATTGGTAAAGAAAAGCTTAAAAATTGTTAGTTGCCTATTCACCCCCCCCCCCTCTAGTCAACTATATCGATCTGTTCAATTGGTATCAGAGCCTCATCTCTTTTTAAGGACTTTGCCGTCCGAAGAGTATGGTTGACACCACAGACGGTGCGGAGGAGCACTCCGGTGTGAATCCTATCTCGTCTACGGCCGATGGGGGAACCTCGGTCTCCCGTGAGGAATTCAATGTGGCTTTAGACACATTGAAAAACTCCATGACGACCGAGGTTGAAAGCATGTTTACTAAATTCCTAGAAGGACTTAAACTTTCTACCTCGCCGATGAAAGTGGGTGACCCCACTAACAAGGTCACGGATGCTACCTCTGACAAGGGGGAAACTAACAGTGAAAAGGGTCCTTGTACTTGTGGTAGAAATGGCACCGGCATCTATGCCCATGTGGAACTCCAACTTATGGTGGACCAATTCCCTCTACTCATTTAAATCATGTCGGTCCTCCTCCTAGGATTGAGAAAAATGAGGATTTTGATTCTTGGGTGTATCGCTTCAAGCGTCATTTAAAGCATGTGGATACTAATCTTTGGAGAATTATTGAAGAAGGTTTCTATCCACATGACCCAAGCAACATCACCCCTAGAGAGGCCGTGGATAATCAATTCAATGAGAATGCTCTCTTCATCATCCAAGAATCAATTCTCCCCGAAGATCTCCCTAATCTTCGACCCTACATCATGGCCAAATACGCGTGGCATTGTGTTGTGTCACTCTATCGGGGGAGCGCGAGCATTCAATGCTCCAATTATGAAGTGGTGCAAGATGAAGCCGATGAGTTTGCTATGAAGGAAGATGAAGAACCTCGTGAGCTCTTTCGGAGAGTAACCAAGCTTGCGGTCTCACTCCGAGATCATGGGAGCAAGGACACAGATGACAATTGGATCAAACGCAAGTTCCTCAAGGCCATGATGCCCTACAAAAAGGCCATGTCCTCCGTCATTCGCCAAAGACCGGACTTCCAGTCCATGACCTCAAGTGAAGTGTTGGATGAGT
Source organism: Triticum dicoccoides (assembly GCF_002162155.2). Classification (NCBI taxonomy): domain Eukaryota; kingdom Viridiplantae; phylum Streptophyta; class Magnoliopsida; order Poales; family Poaceae; genus Triticum; species Triticum dicoccoides. The sequence continues at coordinate 45,062,001 of NC_041389.1, forward strand.
TTGTTGCCATGAGCATCTTGGACAAGACCGCCGATAACGTGGTGCTCCGATCTCAAAGGGCAAAGAAGCCCAACCTTGCCTTGAAGTCCAAGGTTATTGTGGAAGAAGAGGAAGATGAGGAGAGCAATCCCGAAGATACAAAATATGATTATCACGAGCACATGGCTCTTGCTTCAAGGCAATTTTGGAGCAAGAAGAACTCAAGACCCAACTTCAACAAGAACAACTCAAGTGGCTTCAAGGGAAAGCAGCGAGTTAGAACTTGTTACAATTGTGGCAATGTGAGCCATTTCGTTACGGATTGTCCTTACGAGAAGCGGGAGGACAATGGTGTCAAGCTCATCCGGAAAGACAAAGCCAAGTCTTTCCCCAACAAGAACAACTTCACCAAGAAGACTCCAACTCGAGGGTTGGTGGTTCAAGAGGAATACCGTGAGGATGACGATGATGATGAAGATAGTGAAGCAATGGCCATTTCATCCATTGCCATTGCCACAACACCCCGGATGTCTCTCTTTGATTCATCAAACGAGAACATCATCGCCAAGTGCCTCATGGCTAAAGCCACCAACAAGGTAACCCCCAACATCAAAACCACCATCATTTCTAATCCCTCGTCGACGGATAGCATTGATGAGAGTGAGGGGTCTAATGAGGAAGTAAATTAATTTGAGTCCTTTATGAGTAAGCTCAAGGGCAAATCCAAGAAGCACTTTGTTGCTCTCTTGGAACAACTTGGTGAAGCTAATGACATGATCGAGGCTCACGAAGAAACCATCTCTAAGATGGAAGGTCATATTCGTGACTATGCTGATGAGATATTGGATCTCTCTAATGCTCTTGAGGAAGAGCATGGGCATGGTTTGGCTCTTGAGGAGTCACAAAACGATGACCATGCCAAATTAAAGAAAGATCTTGATCATGCTCTTGTTGTGTCTCGTGTGCTAACTTCCAAGAAGGCTAAACTTGGGGTTGATCATGCTAGACTCAAGGAGGAGTTTGATGTACTTGACAAGGCCCACAAGGTCTTGAAAGGTGCTCATGCAAACCTCAAGGTGTCTCATGCTCAACTCCAAGTTAAGCTAACCAAGGAAAAGGCCACATTTCCCCACATGGTCTTAATTGATAATGCAAATGCTACTAACCCGTGTTGTGAGCATGTGCATCTTGTGGAGGAGAATGCCAAGTTGAAGTAACAACTCGAGAAAGGCCTTGTGTCATGCATACAAGGTGAGAAGAACCTAAATGACCTTTTGAGCAATCAAAAGGAAGTTATGGCCAAGGAGGGAGTCGGGTTCTCACCCAAGTCCAAGAACAAGAAGAAGAACGAGAAGAAGAATAACAAGACCAAACGACCTCCCCCGCTTAAGCAAACTTTTGTGAAGGAGGGAGAGGGTGCTCCTAAGGAGAAGAAGAACAATGCAAAGAGTGGTGATGCCAAAAAGGGCAAAGCCATCTCTCCCAACAAATCCGGCGACTTTAACCCTTCTTATGTGTTGTGCCGTGCTAGTGATGGGCATGTTTATGCTAAATTTGTTGGTTCTTCTTATGAGTACATTGAATGGTCTATTTGGGTTCCTAAGACCCTTGTTACTAACATCAAAGGACCCATTACTAAATGGGTACCTAAAACCAAGCATTGATCTCTTGTAGGTGTTTGCTTTCGGTGGGGGATCATGGTTGCTCGATAGTGGAGCAACAAATCATATGACCGGGAGCAAGGACTTGGTGGTGGACGTGCAAAAGATCCCATCTATGCCCACCAATGTCGAGTGGGGTGATGCCTCTCAATCTAAGGTATTGGGTCTTGGCAAGGTTGTCATTTCTCATGATCTAACGATCGAGAAAGTCATGCTTGTTGAGTCCCTTGCATACAATTTACTTTCCGTTTGTCAACTTTCACTCATGGGCTTTGCCACCTTCTTTGATGTTGATACCGTGGCCCTCTTGTGGAGCAAGACTCTTAAAGTAGCCTTTGTTGGGCATGTCGAGAATGGTCTCTATGTGATTAACTTTTCGGAGCGACCCACTAAGACTGTGGCATGCCTAATGGCTAAAGTTGATGTGGGATGGCTTTGGCATCGCCGTTTAGCCCATGTCAATATGAGATCTTTGCAAAGTCTTCTCAAGGGGGACCATGTCCGTGGACTAACAACTGTTAGTTTTGCCAAAGATCGTGCTTGCAGTTCTTGTATCGAAGTAAAGCTTCATGAGACGGCTCACCCTCCCACGACTATCATCTATTCGAAGAGACCCTTGGAGCTCCTTCACATGGACCTCTTTGGGCCTCCATCCTTTGATAGTCTTGGGGGAAGAAAGTATTGCTTCGTGATTGTGGATGATTATTCAAGATACACGTGGGTATATTTCTTCAAGAGGAAGAGTGAAACTCAACAAACCGTCATCGACTTTGCAAATGAAGCTCAACAACAACATGATGCAAAGATCTTGACAATAAGAAGTGACAACGGCACCGAATTCAAGAACTACACCTTGGATGAGTTCCTTAGTGATGAGGGGATCAAGCATCAATATTCCACTCCATACACTCCTCAACAAAATGGTGTGGCGGAGAGGAAGAACCGGACGTTGATGGATGCGGCAAGGACCATGATGGAGGAGTTCAAGTCTCCATACAACTTTTGGGCCGAAGCCATCAACACCGCATGCTATGCATCAAATCGGCTCTATCTCCGCAAACGTTTGAACAAGACTCCTTATGAAATTCTCACCGGTAACAAGCCCAATCTCAAGTACTTCCGGGTGTTCGGGTGTAAGTGTTTCATTCTCAAGAAAGGTGTTCGTTTGTCTAAATTTGAGGCTAGAGCTTATGAGGGCATATTTGTTGGTTATGCTACAAACTCTCATGCTTACCGTGTCCTCAAGAAGTCCACCGGACTCATTGAGGAGACGTGTAACGTGGAGTTTGACGAAAATAACAGCTCCCAAGTGGAGCAAAGTGGTACTTGTGGTGTAGGTGATGAATCCTCCCCAAGCCATAAGAAGAACGGGTATTGGTCATATTCTACCCATTGAGGAACCCCTTGTGGCCGAAGGAGAAGGACAATGCTCCAGTTAAGTGGAGCCATCACCTCCCCAAGACCCACACGCTTCTGAACAACAAAGTGAAGGCCCTCAACCTCATGAACAAGACCAAGGGCAAGATCAACCTCAAGTTGGTGGTGAACCACCAAATGATGCCCAAGGTCAAGTTCTCCCCCTCGAGCAAGTTCACGATCAAGAGCAAGATCAAGATCTCGAACAAGCTCAAGACGACGCTCAAGATAATCAAGTTGATCCTCCTCCTTCCACTTCTGAGGGGGAACGAGAGCGTCGTGCCGCGAAAATTGCTTCCAAGCTCACCACCAAAGGCCATCTCATGGAGAATGTGGTTGGAAGCCTAAGAAAGGGGGTAAGCACTCGTAGACAATTAGCAAACTATTGTGAACATCACGCGTTTTTCTCTTGTGTTGAACCCCAAAAGGTCTTTGAGGCGCTCGAAGATTTGGATTGGCTCAATGCCATGCATGTAGAACTCAACAACTTCGAGTACAACAAGGTGTGGAGATTGGTGCCACGACCGTCGGGGAACCATAACGTCATTGGAACCAAGTGGATTTTCAAGAACAAGCAAGATGCTCATGGGAATATCATTCGCAACAAGGCAAGATTGGTAGCACAAGGCTACTCCCAAGTCGAGGGTATCGACTACGGTGAAACCTTTGCTCCTGTTGCTCGCCTTGAATCCATTCATTAGTTGATTGCTTATGCTTCCCATCATAACTTTGATTTCTGGAGCTTGAGATTCCCATCAAAAGTTCAAAGAATTTCAGAGTGAAGTTGAAAATCATCGTAAGAAGAAAATAAAGTTTCTACGATTTGCTCGTGGAGGAGAATATTTGAGTTACGAGTTTGGTTTACATTTGAAACAATGTGGAGTATATTCGCAACTCACGCCACCCAGAACACCACAATGTAATGGTGTGTCTGAATGTCGTAATCGCACTTTACTAGATATGGTGCAAGCTACGATGTCTCTTACTGATTTACCGCTATCATTTTGGGGTTATGCTTTAGAGATGGCCGCATTCACGTTAAATAGGGCACCATAAAAATCCGTTGAGACGACGCCTTATGAACTATGGTTTGGCAAGAAATCAAAGTTGTCGTTTCTTAAAATTTGGGGTTCTGATGCTTATGTGGAAAAACTTTAACCTGATAAGCTTGAACCCAAAAATCGGAGAAATGTGTCTTCATAGGATACCCAAAGGAAACTGTTGGGTACACCTTCTATCACATATCCGAAGGCAAGACATTCATCGCCAAGAATGGATCCTTTCTAGAGAAGGAGTTTCTCTTGAAAGAAGTGAGTGGGAGGAAAGTAGAACTTGATGTGGTAACTGTACCTGCTCCCTTATTGGAAAATAGTTTATCACAGAAATCAGTTCCTGTGACAACTACACCAATTAGTGAGGAAGCCAATGATATTGATCATGAAACTTCAGATCAAGTTACTACCGAACCTTGTAGGTCGACCAGAATAAGATCCACACCAGAGTGGTACAGCAATCCTGTTTTGGAGGTCATGTTACTTGACGATGACGAACCTATGAACTATGAGGAAGCGATGATGAGCCCAGATTCCGCAAAATGGCTTGAGGCCATGAAATATGAGATGGGATCCATGTATGAGAACAAAGTATGGACTTTGGTTGACTTGCCCGATGATCGGCAAGCCATCGAGAATAAATGGATCTTCAAGAAGAAGACTGACACTGATGCTAATGTAGCTATCTACAAAGCTGGACTTGTTGCAAAAGGTTTTTGACAAGTTCAAGGTGTTGACTACGATGAGACTTTCTCACCTGGAGCGATGCTTAAGTCTGTCTGAATCATGTTAGCAATTGCCACATTTTATGATTATGAAATATGGCAAATGGATGTCAAAACTGCATTCCTGAATGGATTTCTGGAAGAAGAGTTGTATATGATGCAACCAGAAGGTTTTGTCGATCCAAAAGATGCTAACAAAGTGTGCAAGCTCCACCGATCCATTTATGGACTGGTGCAAGCCTCTCGGAGTTGGAATAAGCGCTTTGATAGTGTAATCAAAGCATATGGTTTTATACAGACTTTTGGAGAAGTCTGTATTTACAAGAAAGTGAGTGGGAGATCTGTAGCATTTCTGATATTATATGTAGACGACATATTGTTAATTGGAAATGATATAGAATTTCTGGATAGCATAAAGGGATACTTGAATAAAAGTTTTTCAATGAAAGACCTCGGTGAAGCTGCTTACATATTGGGCATGAAGATCTATAGAGATATATCAAGATGCTTAATTGGACTTTCACAAAGCACATACCTTGATAAAGTTTTAAAAAAGTTCAAAATGGATCAGGCAAAGAAAGGATTCTTGCCTATATTACAAGGTGTGAAGTTGAGTCAAACTCAATGCCCGACCACAGCAGATAGAGAGAAAATGAAAGATGTTCCCTATGCTTCAGCCATAGGCTCTATCATGTATGCAATGCTGTGTACCAGACCTGAGGTATGCTTAGCAATAAGTTTGGCAGGGAGGTACCAAAGTAATCCAGGAGTGGATCACTAGACAGCGGTCAAGAACATCCTGAAATACCTGAAAAGGACTAAGGATATGTTTCTTGTTTATGGAGGTGACAAAGAGCTAGTCGTAAATGGTTACGTCGATGCAAGCTTTGACACTGATCCGGACAATTCTAAATCGCAAACCGGATACGTGTTTATATTGAACGGTGGAGCTGTAAGTTGGTGCAGTTCTAAACAAATCGTCGTAGCGGGATCTACATGCGAAGCGGAGTACATAGCTGCTTCAGAAGCAGAAAATGAAGGAGTCTGGATGAAGGAGTTCATTTCCAATCTAGGTGTCATACCTAGTGCATCGGAACCAATGAAGATCTTTTGTGACAATACTGGTGCAATTGCTTTGGCAAAGGAATCCAGATTTCACAAGAGGACCAAGCACATCAAGAGACGCTTCATTTCCATCCGGGACCAAGTCCAGGTGGGAGACTGTCAGTGTACAAAAAGAGGGGTACACTTTTTTGTACCCCTATAACTGTGCACGGGCAGTCCGAGCCACGGACACCACCGCGCCAAGCAAGGCAAGGGAGGTAAACCAAGGTAAGGCTGAAGCTCGAAAAGAGCAAAACGACGCCAAGACCAAGACCGCAAGGAGCAAAGGGGACGAAGCGGACTCCCCCAGAAAGATCCTTGCCGGGGGGTGGCTTTAGCAAACCCGGCAAGGCCCTTGCCGTGGCAGCTTGCCCCACACCTACGGAGTGAATCACCCTTGAGTCCACTGCCCCCATGGGGCAAGGATTCGGGAGACTTCCCCGTGGTGGCATGCAGATCTTTGTGAAGACATTCAAGATCGAATACACACTATAGAAGATGACGACCCCTGGCGGGATCCGAGCCAAGGAGGACCACAAGGCCCCCGGCAGGAGCCTTGCCGGGGATGATAGCAAGCGCCACGGCAAGACCCTTGCCGGGGCCCCGGCAAGACCCTTGCCGGGGCTACGGCGAGGCCCTTGCTAAAGACACCCGTAGGGCCACCATCAGGCCCACGCCAATTCCAAACCTCCACCGTCGTTCGCATGCGGCTGCTGACCCAACCAGTTGGACAAGCACCTGCGTGGCGGCAAGCAGATCCTTGTGGAGGCCCGCCGCTGCGCCACCTCAGCTACCTGCCTACCTACATGGCACCACGAGCACCGCTGGCCAGGGCGCGTGTCGACGCGGTCGGCGATGGACAAGACTGGGCTCTCCCCTGCCCCCGATAAAGTAGGGACACCTAAGCACGATGCATTAAATGCGCCTTGTCATGTAATGCGAGGGATAAACTCGTATCACTATGCCCTTTCCACCTCCTGTGTGCCACTGTGGCGACCCCTTTCCCTATAAAAGGAGGCCCAGGGCGACCACGAGGGGGATTCGGCTTTTTGGAGCTCTTCACGCCCCATCACTAGCTCAAGAACACAGATAAACAAATCATCAAAGCAGGAGTAGGGTTTTACGCATCCTCGCGGCCCGAACCTGGATAAAGAATCCGTGTGCTACCTGTTTGATCCACCCTTCTCACAACCCCGTGCCTCGCAACCGTAGTAGGGATTCTCGTGATCCCATAGGTGTCGTCCTTGCACCGACATCTTTGGCGCGCCAGGGGGTGGTTCGCACCTTCCCCATAAATGGAGGGAGGCGTGGAGGCTCGGCCCATTTACTGAACGGGGCCGGGGCGTGGTCTTCAAGGCGCTCACCCCCCCACGATCATGGGGCGGGGAGAGGTCACCTCACCCGTCGCCTCAGTCCTGCATGCCTGCCACGTGGTTCTCACGCGCTTAGGGTGGCGAACGGTGGAGGCGAGGAACCGGGCCGTCGCGGGCCGGGGCAGCGAGTTGGTCCTAGTTCCCTGCGCCTTCCGTGTCTTGATTGGCTGAGTGGGGTGGCTGAGCCCCCATCCTGGCTCTTTATAAAGTGCCGGGGGGAGGAAATGGAGTCCCGCACTCTTCCGTCTTCTTTTTTCTTCAGCTTCTGCCCTTCTGCCCCGTTCAGTGTTGGCCCCAACGGATCCGCCATGGAGAGAGGGGATCCTGGCTCTTCAACGGTGGCGGCGAGGGTCGCTGCTCGACAGAGACATAGAGATTTGCAAGATACATACGGATCTGAATGTTGCTGACCCGTTGACTAAGCCTCTTCCACGAGCAAAACATGATCAGCACCAAGGCTCCATGGGTGTTAGAATCATTACTATGTAATCTAGATTATTGACTCTAGTGCAAGTGGGATACTGAAGGAAATATGCCCTAGAGGCAATAATAAAGTTATTATTTATTTCCTTATTTCATGATAAATGTTTATTATTCATGCTAGAATTTTATTAACCGGAAACATGATACATGTGTGAATACATAGACAAACTGAGTGTCACTAGTATGCCTCTACTTGACTAGCTCATTTATCAAAGATGGTTATGTTTCCTAACCATGGACAAAAGAGTTGTCATTTGATTAACGGAATCACATCATTGAGAGAATGATGTGATTGACTTGACCCATTCTGTTAGCTTAGCACTTGATCGTTTAGTATGTTGTTGTTGCTTTCTTCATGACTTATACATGTTCCTATGACTATGAGATTATGCAACTCCCGTTTACCGGAGGAACACTTTGTGTGCTACCAAATGTCACAACGTAACTGGGTGATTATAAAGGTGCTCTACAGGTGTCTCCGAAGGTACTTGTTGGGTTGGCGTATTTCGAGATTAGGATTTGTCACTCCGATTGTCGGAGAGGTATCTCTGGGCCCTCTCGGTAATACACATCACTATAAGCCTTGCAAGCAATGTGACTAATGAGTTATTTGCGAGATGATGTATTACATAATGATTAAAGAGACTTGCCGGTAACGAGATTGAACTAGGTATTGAGATACCGACGATCAAATCTCGGGCAAGTAACATACCGATGACAAAGGGAACAATGTATGTTATTATGCGGTTTGACCGATAAAGATCTTCGTAGAATATGTAGGAGCCAATATGAGGATCCAGGTTCCGCTATTGGTTATTGACCGGAAACAGTTCTCGGTCATGTCTACATTGTTCTCGAACCCGTAGGGTCCGCACGCTTAAGGTTTCGATGACAGTTATATTATGAGTTTATGAGTTTGGATGTACCGAAGTTTGTTCGGACTTCCGTATGTGATTACGGACATGACGAGGAGTCTCAAAATGGTCGAGACATAAATATTGATATATTGGAAGCCTATATTTGGATATCGGAAGTGTTACGGGTGAAATCGGGATTTTACCGGAGTATCGAGGGGTTACCGGAACCCCCCGGGGGCTTAATGGGCCATAGTGGGCCTTTGTGGAGAAGAGGAGAGGTGGCCAGGGCAGGGCCGCGCCCCCCTCCCCCCTAGTCCGAATAGGACAAGGAGAGGGGGCGGCGCCCCCCCTTTCCTTCCTCTCTCTCCCTCCTCTTTCCCCCCTTCTCCAAGTCCAACAAGGAAGGAGGGAGTCCTACTCCCGGTGGGAGTAGGACTCCCCATGGCGTGCCTCCTCCCTGGCCGGCCGCTCTCTCCCCCTGGCTCCTTTATATACAGGGGCAGGGGGCACCTCTACAGACAACAATTGATCATTGATCTCTTAGCTGTGTGCGGTGCCCCCCTCCACAATAGTCCTCCTCGATAATATTGTAGCTGTGCTTAGGCGAAGCCCTGCGACGGTAGAACATCAAGATCGTCACCACGCCGTCGTGCTGACGGAACACTCCCTCGACACTCGGCTGGATCGGAGCTTGAGGGACGTCATCGAGCTGAACGTGTGCTAGAACTCGGAGGTGTCGTAGTTTAGGTGCTTGATCGGTCGGGCCATGAACACGTACGACTACATCAACCGCGTTGTGCTAACGCTTCCTCTTCCGGTCTACGAGGGTACGTGGACACACTCTCCCCTCTCGTTGCTATGCATCACCATGATCTTGCGTGTGCGTAGGAATTTTTTAGAAATTACTACGTTCCCCAACAGAAAGTAGAATGCACCATAAGCCTGGTTATATATGCACTGTCACGTTAGGCTCAATTGTGAAATTTTGGATGCGAGATTTTTGACATGTGGTGTCCCTTTATTCTTGCTGCATTAAACACATATGCCGAATTCATGTGTGGACAGACGAAACCATGAGTCGTTTATAGTTCAGGAAAAGAATGTTATCATTATTGTTTGGGGGTTGAAATAATCTGTTTGTTGCACTTTGTGCACTTTCTAGTTGAAAATTGTTAAATGGAGATACTAGATTAGCTTTTTGAGGTATCCCATTAAATATTATTCATTACTGCCCGCTCTTAAAAAAATTTGCACAACTAATATGCAACTACCATAGGTGGCAATAGAGCCAAGTGATTAGGCCCAACTTAGAATTCTACTTCCCTTTTCTGTCAGCACTTGCATGCCATTGTTGGCTATTTTTTTTAACTATTGCGCCACACTTGATAGGGTATATTATTAGAAGATACCCATATATATCAGTCAACCTAGGGTGCCTCGGCATCGATAAAACCTAAATGATGAAAACTTAACTTAGCATTTAGGGTGCCTCAGCGTCGACAAACCCTAAATGATAAAACCTTGGCTTTTAGGGTGCATCGGTGTCGATAAAAACCTAAATGATGAAAGCTTAGGCTTTTAGGGTGCCTCGGCATTGACAAACCCTAAATGATAAAAGCTTAGCTTTTAGGATGCCTTGGTGTCGACAAACCCTAAATGATGAGACCATGATAATTCCTCACAAACCAACCCTTAAATAACACTGAGCCATTATGTTGTCACCCTTGAAGCCTTGCGGGCATTTGCAGCCCTTAGCTTCTTCATTCTGTAGATTTCCAAAATTCAGTTTCGTACCGCACACCGAAGCCCCAAGAAAGAAAACTGCAATCTGAAACAGATGATCAATTTTCAGCCCTTGGATTAGTTTAGTATTTTTTCACACACTCAGACACCCTTGCTTGCCAGGTGTGTGAGAGAGATAGTGAGAGGAGACAATAAGAAGGGGTTAGGAAGGGACTTGGACCTTAGCAACAACACACTAACAGGTTCCATCCCAAAACACCTAGGCAATATCACAAACATCTCTCAATTGTTCCTTGACAATAACCAACTTTTTGGCGACATTCCTCGAGAATTAGGTTATTTGGTCAACTTAGAGATCTTAATCCTTGACAATAACCAACTTTTTAACCAATCTTTTTTCCTATTTAGAGCGAACATGGCCCACAACAATGAGGCCGGCGGTTCGGGCAAGGCATTCTAGGAGCTGTCCCAGGAGATGGAGGAAGAACCTCACTGCTATGAGGACGCCGCGGAAGACACCGATCCCGACTACACAACCCCTAGTGGCGTCGGGGATGACACCACTAATGGTTCCGCCGAGGATGCCACCACTGATGATGGCAGTGCACGCACAGATGGAAGCCAACCGAAGAGGCAATAGAAGGACCGGCGTCCGAACGTGCTCGGCACCGTCAAGGAGGAATTTACTGAAGTGTCCTCTAGTGGGTATCCAACGGCGCCCAAAGAATTAGTCAGTGGGTAACCGGGACAACTCGGGTGCATTCTCCGAAGCACAGTCTCGATCAAAACCGAGAACCTAAGGCATTGTGACCGAGGGAATTTGCACAACCTCCTCTTCACGAAGCTGCATGAACGATACAAGTTCCCCGGTGACTTCGCAAACACACGCCTCTCAGGGAATAAAGTGAACAATGCCTCGCTCACGAAGATGAGCACGGCCCTGTCTACTTGGAGAAGCATGATGAGGCATAGGATTCTACGTGGTGATAGTTATGAGAAGATCAAGGAGAAAAATCATTCGATCAGCGAAGCTGACTACCGGGAGTTCAAGATCAAGTGCGAGAGCAACGCATCCGCGGAATCAAGTCAGTGGGGGAAAGAAAATGCGGGACTTGAACTTAGGGGTCCACAAACTCGGTCCCGGTGGTTACGGAGTGGCGGAACCTATATGGGACAAGGAGGACGCGGAGCGTGCCGAGCAAGGCCTACCACCCCTCTTCAATAAACACCGTGACAAGCAGACCAGGAACTATGTCAGGGCCCGGTACAAGATGGACCCGGTAACAAAGGAGCTTACCACGGATCCGAAGACCAAGGCGCTTGAGCTTGTTCTAGTAAGGAATACACCCCCGCGTAATTAGCTCCATATGGTTGCATTCTAATTAATGAAGCCAAATTTCTAAATGGTTCACGTTCCTTCTACAGGACACTGAAAGCAGTAGCGTGGGGTCGTCTTAGAGCTCCCCTTGGGACACCACTTTAAATAGGGCGTTGAATGTAATGAAACACAAGGATAAGTTCAGTAAGCCGTCGATAGTTGGTCGTGTGGCCGGCAAAGGCTTGTCCATGAAATGGTTGGAATACTATAACGTTGGGCGGAAGGAGAGAAAGACCAGCTCAGAAAGCCAGTCGTGCGAGGTTCAAGAACTCAAGGCACAAGTGGCGCGGATTCCGGAGATGGTCCAAGAGCAAGTGCGAGACCAACTGGGAGTGATGATCACCGCCATTGTGCCTACCTTGATTGAGGGGCTGCAGGCGTGGATTGCGGGCGACCAACAAGGGCCGCCCCCGGTTCCCAGCTTCACAGCCAACAACTCACACAATGCGCAGGCGGCGCCATTGGTGTCTCCGGCGGAGGTGGTATTGCTGTCTCCGGCGCCGGTGCGGGCATTGGAGCTTAATGCACCCGGGTGTGCGAAGAATACGCCGGCCGGCACCTCGGCAGCAAGCGGCCCCTCCGTCACTTGCACGCCCACTGTTGGCGGTGCCTCGACATTAGCCGAGCTCGACACCATCACGGTAACTAAGCCTCTCGGCCGATGACTTTATCTCCTTGCCTTTGACTGGGCATCCCTGACGCCCTACATGTTTTCGCAGGGCGCCGCCGACGTTCCATGCACTCTCCTGCACTTCGTCGGCGGCGAGTTGATCGATGTCGCCAAAGGCAGAATCGTTCAACCGGGTAACCCCGTGTTCCACGGTAATCCGATGCCACCCACCGTGTATAGGGTTCAACTAGTCCGGGTGCTGCCAGGCTGCGATGACTTGTTACCTCTGTTTCGACCCACTGGGGCCGACGAAGATGATGTGATGACCCTCAGTGCCTGCTTAAGGTGTCCCCTGCTTTGGCCGAAGAGCCAGATTCGTTTGGGGGCGGGGGACACCACTCCACAGACAACACCGCCAGTCGTGCCGGCGCCAAGCCATGGCAAGACCGCCGCAATGCTACCGGACATGCCGGACATGCATATGGCACAGGATCCGGACATGCATATGGCACAGGATCCGGACAACGACGACGACGGCAATGGTACATTTACCAACGTCGATAAGTACTTGAACAAACATGGGTACGGTGACGAATTCTTGGGGCCTCCTTCTCAAGAACCCAACCCTCCAAAAGACGATCACGATCTAGCTCGTACTGCGGAGAAACCCAATTGCAATAGGCGTCGTCCGGCATTTAGTTCGTAGGAGATGCCTCCAGCTGCCACCTTCACTGAGCTTCAGATAGCCGAGGTGTGAAATATTATCAGCCCCAACACACTCAAGAAGGTGGTCTCTGAGCAGAACTCGATCCCATTACAGCAGCAGCAGAAGAAGAGACGGAAAAGAAAGACTAACAAGGGTGCGAGCCAGCCGGCACCGAGTACGATCCGTGCTAAGGACGGGCCACCTTCACCTAAGGATATCTCGAGGAGGGTGCATGTGGCGGGTAGGCCGATGCTACCGACTAATCTGCTCAATGCTGCAACCGGTGCTATGCGGAGTCTGCATAACAGTGTTCTTTCTTTGGAGAAGCGGCGTCTCTCCGAGAATGATGTGGCATACCCGTTTTTCGTGGGCAAGGTGCCAGAGGGCAAGGGCTTTGTCGATAGCACCATCGGGGGTATGATCATCTTGCGGTTGGCTGACATCTTTGCTATGTTTAACCTTCATCTGCTGCACTACACCTTCATTCGGCTATTTTCGCTGAGTATGGAGATGCGGATCATTAGAGACAAGACCCCGGACATCGTGATAGTCGACCCCTTCTACATGCGTGCCAAGATCTTGGGCAGCGCTGGGAACCGGCAAGTCGCGAGTTCATACCTCGAAGGCGTCATTCTGGCAAACCCAGATAAGGATAACTTCCTCGTGCCTTACTTTCCCGAGTAAGTCATCCCCTCACCGCCCCGTAACATATGATTTCTTAGATTTCAGTCGTTCTTTTTTTTTCTAACATTTCGTGTTTTGTGCAGTGACACACATTGCACACTCATCCTCTTAAGCCCGAAATATTCCATGGCCACGTATCTTGACTCGGACCGTCAGTCGAAGAAAGACTACACAAATATCAAGAAAGTTCTTGATGAAGCTCTTCCCGGCTACGCCAGATCTGGAGGCACCTTCAGCAGGCCAATTCGTAGGTAGGGCAAGCACGTGTTCACCCACAATACAACGTTCCCCTGCGTCAAGCAGCCGCCTGGCGGTCAGAAGGATGCCTACTACACCCTCCATCACATGCAGGCGGTCGTACGGGACCATAATCACCTTCTGCTACCAAATAACCTCAAAGATTGGGCCGCATGCTTGCCGGCAATCCAGGACGCGGACATCAGACAAGAATTCTTTCGCATCCAGTCGGAGTTTGCGGAAATCATCCATCAAGATGTCCTTCGTACCTCGGGGCAGTTCTACCTCAGATATCAACCGTCCAACAGCGAGATAGGAACAACGCTACAAATGCAGGCTGACAACGACCGCGATTTCATGACCATCACAATAGACGGCGGCTTCATCCACGCTTCGGTCCCTGAGTCGAGTCGAAAGTAGTGATGCTATGTAGTTCTGAAATATTGATTAGCTCATGTTGTAATTAAACTTTAATGAACTTGTATGTCTCTTTAGTTTGGACAGTCGTTCAACTTATATGTAATCGATGCTATTTATTAGTAGGACCATGAATCGTGCTATTAATGTGTTGCTTTTCTCTTCCGATCCTTTTGTTGCATACTTATATATTGCTTATGTATTGTTTGTGAATTGTTACTAACATTTTGTTTGTCTAGTGCATAGAGATGTCGTCGTATGTCGTGTACAAGGGTAAGGTTCTCGGAGTCTACAACGACTGGGGGGAGTGTCAGAGACAGGATCACCATTTTAGCGGTAACAGTTACAAAGGGTACACCACTAGGGCGGAGGTGGAAGCTAGATACGCGCGCTATCTAGCAGGAGAGTGGAGGGAGCGTTGGAGGAACCGGATGAAGACCAGTTTCATCGCGATGATGCTCATCATGATGACGGCAGCTCTCTTCTATGTGATGGTAGTTTAGATGATTGATATCGACTTGTAATGTGAAGACAAACTTGCTACTAGCGGTCTCGAGAGTTGTAATGTTCTAACTTTGTTCGGTATTTTGAATTCAGAGACTAATATGATGAATTGTATTCGGAGACTAATCTTCTATTGTATTCAATAAATCTGATGTTTATATGTTGTGATGTCTATATTATGTGCAGTATTATATTTTGTAACTTGTGCAAATATCAGAAAAAAATTCCTAATATTCATACTAGTGGCGCATCATACTGCACTTTAGTGGCGCACTGCAATAAACACACTAGTGGCACATTAACTAGAAGTGTGCCATTAGTAACCCAGAGCACAAGGTAAATATGGCCCCCTGGGAGGCATAGTAATGGCGCACTGTTTGACATACTAATGGCGCACTTCCAGGTGTGTCACTATTGTCTGGTATACTAATGGCGCACTAGGGGTGCGCCATTAGTACTAGTTACTAGTGGCGTGATGATAGTGGTGCACCTGTAGTGCGCCATTAATGGCCAAAACAGGTGCGCCACTAATTAGCCTTTTCCTAGTAGTGACGCTTTTGTATCCTTTTTTCATGCCATCTTTTAACTTTTTTCTTTAAACAATTTGGCATTCTCATAGGCTTGAATTCTCCATTCATCTAGTGAGCTAATGTCAAATAACCTCTTCTCACCCGCAAGTTTGAAACCATAATTGAGCTCTTTGATGGCCCAATATGCCTTATGTTCTAGTTCGAGAGGTAAGTGACATGCTTTTCCATAGACCATTTTATAAGGAGACATACACATAGGATTTTTATATGCAGTTCTATAAGCCCATAATGCGTCATCAAGTTTCTTGGACCAATTCTTTCTAGATCTATTAACAGTCTTTTGCAAAATTAATTTGAGCTCTCTATTACTCAGTTCTACTTGACCACTAGACTGTGGGTGATAAGGAGATGCAATTCTATGATTAACATCATACTTAGCATGCATCTTACGAAAAGCACCATGAATAAAATGTGAACCACCATTAGTCATTAAGTATCTAGGGACTCCAAACCTCGGAAAAATAACTTCTTTAAGCATCTTAATAGAGGTGTTGTGATCAACACTACTAGTTGGAATAGCTTCTACCCACTTAGTAATGTAATCAACAGCAACTAAAATATGTGTATACCCATTAGAGGAAGGAAACGGTCCCATATAATCAAAGCCCCAAACATCAAATGGTTCAATAACAAGAGAATGATTCATAGGCATTTCTTGACGTGTACTAATATTACCAATTCTTTGACATTCATCACAACACAAGACAAACTTACGGGCATCCTTGAAGAGAGTAGGCCACTAAAAACCAGATTGCAATACCTTATGTGCAGTTCTATCTCCAGCGTGGTGTCCTCCATATGCCTCGGGGTGACACTTGCGTAGGATCTGTTCCTATTCATGCTCAGGTACACAACGTCTCATAACACCATCTACTCCTTCTTTATAAAGGTGCGGTTCATCCCAGAAGTAATGTCTTAAATCATAGAAAAACTTTTCTTTTGCTGGTATGTGAAACTAGGTGGTATGAATTTAGCAACAATGTAATTAGCATAATCAGCATACCATGGACCAGTACAAGAAGCATTTATGACAGCTAATTGTTCATCAGGAAAGCTATCATCAATAGGTAGTGGGTCATCAAGAACATTCTCTAATCTAGACAAGTTGTCTGCAATGGGGTTCTCAACTCCCTTTCTATCAATAATATGCAAATCAAAATTTTGTAGTAAGAGAACCCATCTAATAAGTCTAGGTTTAGCATCTTTCTTTTCCATAAGATATTTAATAGCAGCATGATCAGTGTGAACAGTTACTTTGGAGTCAACGATATAAGGTCTAAACTTATCACATGCAAATACAACTGCTAAAAATTCTTTTTCAGTAGTAGCATAATTTCTCTGGGCACTATCTAGAGTTTTACTAGCATATTGGATAACATTGAGTTTCTTATCAACTCTTTGTCCTAGAACAGCACCTACAGCATAATCACTAGCATCACACATAATTTCAAAGGGTAAATTCCAATCAGGTGGCTGAACAATAGGTGCAGAAATCAAAGCTTTCTTAAGTATTTCAAATATTTCTACACAATCATCATCGAAGACAAAAGGAATATCTTTTTGTAAGAGATTAGTCAGAGGCCTAGAAATTTTAGAGAAGTCCTTAATGAACCTCCTAGAAAAACCGGCATGACCAAGGAAACTTCTTATACCTTTAATGTCCTTGGAACATGGCATCTTTTCAATAGCATCTTTCAGAAATTTTATGCCCCAAGACAATGCCTTCATTAACCATAAAGTGGCACTTCTCCCAATTCAAGACAAGACTAGTGTCTTCGCATCCCTTCAAAACTCGTACAAGGTTGCTCAAGCAATCATCAAAAGAAGATCCATAAACAGAGAAATCATCCATGAAAACCTCAACAATCTTTTCACAAAAGTCAGAGAATATAGCCATCATACATCTTTGGAGGGTAGCAGGTGCATTACATAAACCAAAAGGCATACATCTATAAGCAAAAGTACAGAAAGGGCAAGTAAAACTGGTCTTTACTTGATCCTCTGCTGACACAGGTATTTGAGAGAAACCAGAGTAACCGTCTAGAAAGCAAAAATGTGTATGTTTGGATAAGCTTTCTAGCATTTGATCAATAAAAGGTAAAGGGTAAAGATCCTTTTAGTAGCTTTATTTAGTTTGCGGAAATCAATTACCATCCTATAACCTGTAACAATTATTTGTGGGATCAATTCATCTTTATCATTAGGAACGACAATAATACCTCCCTTCTTAGGGACACAATGGACATGACTTACCCACTGACTATCAGCAACGGGATAAATTATACCTGCCTCTAGGAGCTTTAGTATTTCCTTTCTTACCACTTCTTTGATCTTAGTATTTAACCGTCGTTGGTGATCAATAACTGGTTTGGCGTCTTTCTCCAATTTTATTTTGTGTTGACATAGAGTGGGACTAATGCCCTTAAGATCATCAAGAGTATATCCAATAGCAGCACGGTGCTTCTTCAGAGTTTTCAATAATCTCTCCTCTTCCTGCTCTGAAAGGTTAGCACTAATAATAACATGATATATCTTCTTTTCGTCAAGATAAGCATATTTAAGAGTATCAGGTAATGGTTTAAGATCGAAAATGGGATCACCCTTGGGTGGTGGAGGATCCCCTAGAATTTCAACAGGCAAGTTGTGTTTCAAAATAGGTCCCTGTTTAAAGAATACTTCATCTATTTCCCTTCTTTCATTCATGAACATATCATTTTCGTGGTCTAGCAAATATTGTTCTAAAGGATCATTAGTAGGCACGACAACAGAAGCAAGACCAATAATTTCATCCTTACTAGGCAATTCTTTATCATAGGGTTGTCTATGAAACTTAGCAAAATTAAACTCATGATACATATCTCCCAAACCAATAGTAACAACATCCTTCTCACAATCTATCCTAGCATTAACAGTATTCAAGAAGGGTCAACCAAATATAATGGGACAAAAGTTATCTTGTGGGGAACCAAGAACAAGAAAATCAGCAGAATATTTAACTTTCCCACACAAGACTTCAACATCTCTAACAATCCCAACTGGTGAAATTATATCTCTATTGGCAAGCTTAATTGAAACATCTATTTCTTCTATCTCAGAAAGTACAATATCATGCATAATTTCCTTATATAAGGAATGAGGTATTCCACTAGCACTAGCACCCATATCACATAAGCCATGATAACAATGATCTCCTATTTTAACAGAAATAACAGGCATGCCTACAATAGGTCTATGTTTATTTTTAGCATCAGGTCTAGCAATTCTAGCAGCTTCATCACAGAAGTAAATAACATGCCCATCAATATTATCAGCCAAGATATCTTTAACCATAGCAATACTAGGTTCAACATTAATTTGCTCAGGTGGTGTAGGTGTTTTAGTGTTACTCTTACGAACCACAGTTGAAGCTTTAACATGATCCTTTATCCTAA
This sequence comes from Triticum dicoccoides, assembly GCF_002162155.2. Lineage (NCBI taxonomy): Eukaryota > Viridiplantae > Streptophyta > Magnoliopsida > Poales > Poaceae > Triticum > Triticum dicoccoides. The sequence goes on from NC_041389.1 coordinate 45,080,951, forward strand.
CAGGGAAAGGTGGTTTTTCAATATAAGTAGTAGGAACAATAGGATCATTATAAGTGATAGTCTTTTCTTCAACTTTAATAGGTGCAACTACTTTTACTTCAGTGGGAGGATTATATTTAAACCACTTCTCCTTAGGGAGGTCAACATGAGTAGCAAATGATTCACAGAAGGAAGCTACTATCTCAGAGTCAAGTCCATATTTAGTGCTAAATTCACGGAAGACATCGGTATCCATAAAATATTTAACACAATCAAACTTAGGTGTCATACCTGACTCCTTACCTTCGTCGAGATCCCAATCTTCAGAGTTGTGTTTAATTCTTTCCAATAAATCTCATTTGAATTCAATAGTCTTCATCATAAAAGACCCATGCAGAATGAACTCCTACCACAAGATCGCATGCGAGCAATTCAAGAGGAATTGGTGGATTCTTTCTTGACCACGTCATCAATAAAGCCGGAGAATACCATGCATGTGGAAGTTGAGTTCATATGTTAGGGTATTGTAATAGATCTTACACATTGTATATATATATATATATATATGTAGCCAGTAGCATCGGTAAGATATACGAAAACTTGTTGTTCGACCAATCTCTCGGAGGAGGAGAGGTCGATCACTTCTCTTTGTATATGTTCATGACGATCTTCTATACTTAATGGTTTCCTTCATTTGCTTACTAGCTAGCTAGCGTGTCGAGTCCTCTCTATACGTATAGTACGTAGCGTCGACCAAGCCCGGAGATAAGAGAGGACACTTCTCTCTATTATAGCTAGCTAACACAATATATGAAACCCCTAAATTAACCCTACAAAACCCCCCAAACCCTCCCCCCCTCCCTCCCCTTCAGAAAAAAAAACAAAAACCCCAGCCCCTGAACTGCAGACGCGTGGAAACCTTTTGTTCCCGGTTGATGGCACCAACCGGGACAAAAGGTCCTCCTGCATGGGCAAGCGGCAGCGGCCACATGGAGCCCCATTTTTCCCGGTTCCTGGGAGAACCGGGACTAAATGTATAGGGCTTTATTACCGACCCTTTAGTCCTGGTTCGGCAACCGGGACAAATGGCCCTCACGAACCGGGACGAATGGGGCTTTTTCTACTAGTGTGCTCATATTTGCAACTCGAAACAGTGGCTACGGATTAAATGAAGATTGGCTAAGAACGAGGTGACGATGCGTGTGGGAAATGGTTCCAAGGTCGATGTGATCGTCGTCGGCACGCTACCTCTACATCTACCATCGGGATTAGTTTTAGACCTGAATAATTGTTATTTGGTGCCAGCTTTGAGCATGAACATTATATCTGGATCTTGTTTGATGCGAGACAGTTATTAATTTCAATCAGAGAATAATGGTTGTTCTATTTATATGAGTAATATCTTTTATGGTCATGCACCCTTGCTGAGTGGTCTATTTTTGTTGAATCTCGATAATGATGATACACATATTCATAATATTGAAGCCAAAAGATGCAAAGTTGATAATGATAGTGCAACTTATTTGTGGCACTGCCGTTTGGGTCATATCGGTATAAAGCGCATGAAGAAACTCCATGCTGATGGACTTTTGGAATCACTTGATTATGAATCACTTGATTATGAATCACTTGGTGCTTGTGAACCGTGCCTTATGGGCAAGATGACTGAAACTTCGTTCTCTGGAACAATGGAACAAGCTACTGACTTGTTGGAAATAATACATACCGATGTATGCGGTCCAATGAGTGTTGAGGCTCATGGCGGGTATCGTTATTTTCTTACCTTCACATATGATTTGAGCAGATATGGTTATATCTACTTAATGAAGCATAAGTCTGAAACATTTGAAAAGTTCAAAGAATTTCATAGTGAAGTGGAAAATTATCATAACAAGAAAATAAAGTTTCTTACGATCTGATCGTGGAGGAGAATATTTGAGTTACAAGTTTGGTCGTCATTTGAAACAACATGGGATAGTGTCACAACTAATGCCACCTGGAACTCCACAACGAAATGGTGTGTCCGAACATCGTAACCGCACTTTGTTGGATATGGTGCGATCTATGATGTCCCTTACTGATTTACCGCTATCGTTTTTGGGTTATGCTTTAGAGACGGCTGCATTCACTTTAAATAGGGCACCATCAAAATCCGTTGAGATGACGCCTTATGAACTATGGTTTGGCAAGAAACCAAAGTTGTCGTTTCTTAAAGTTTGGGGCTTTGATGCTTATGTGAAAAAGCTTCAACCTGATAAGCTCGAACCCAAATCAAAGAAGTGTGTCTTCATAGGATACCCAAAGGAAACTGTTGGGTACACCTTCTATCACAGATCCGAAGGCAAAATCTTTGTTACTAAGAATGGATCCTTTCTAGAGAAGGAGTTTCTCTTGAAAGAAGTGAGTGGGAGGAAAGTAGAACTTGATGAGGTAATTGTACCTTCTCCCTTATTGGAAAGTAGTTCATCACAGAAATCAGTTCCAGTGATTCCTACACCAATTAGTGAGGAAGTTAATGATGATGATCATGAAACTTCAGATCAAGTTACTACCGAACCTCGTAGGTATTCTAGAGTAAGATCTGCACCAGAGTGGTAGGTAATCCTGTTCTAGAAGTCATGTTACTAGACCATGATGAACCTACGAACTATGAGGAAGCGATGATGAGCCCAGATTCCACGAAATGGCTTGAGGCCATGAAATCTGAGATGGGATCCATATATGAGAACAAAGTGTGGACTTTGGTGGACTTGCCCGATGATCGGCAAGCCATAGAAAATAAATGGATCTTTAAGAAGAAGATCGACGCAGATGGTAATGTTACTGTTTACAAAGCTCGACTTGTTGCGAAAGGTTTTCGACAAGTTCAAGGAGTTGACTACGATGAGACTTTCTCACCCGTAGCGATGCTTAAGTTTGTCCGAATCATGTTAACGATTGCCGCATTTTATGATTATGAAATTTGGCAAATGGATGTCAAAACTGCATTCCTGAATGGATTTCTGGAAGAAGAGTTGCATATGATGCAACCAGAAGGTTTTGTCGATCTAAAAGGTGCTAACAAAGTGCGCAAGCTCCAGCGATCCATTTATGGACTGGTGCAAGCCTCTCGTAGTTGGAATAAATGCATTGATAGTGTGATCAAAGAATATGGTTTTATACAGACTTTTGGAGAAGCCTGTATTTACAAGAAAGTGAGTGGGAGCTCTGTAGCATTTCTGATATTATATGTGGATGACATATTGTTGATTGGAAATGATATAGAACTTCTGTATAGCATAAAGGGATACCTGAATAAGAGTTTTTCTATGAAAGATCTCGGTGAAGCTGCTTACATATTGGGATCTGGATCTATAGAGATAGATCAAGACGCTTAATTGGACTTTCACAAAGCACATACCTTGAATAAAGTTTTTAAGAAGTTCAAAATGGATCAATCAAATAAAGGGTTATTGCATGTGTTACAAGGTGTGAAGTTGAGTCAAACTCAATGCCCGACCACTGCAGAAGATAGAGAGAAAATGAAAGTCATTCCCTATGCTTCAGCCATAGGTTCTATCATGTATGCAATGTTGTGTACCAGACCTGATGTGTGCCTTGCTATAAGCATAGCAGGAAGGTACCAAAGTAATCCCGGAGTGGAGCAATGGACAGCGGTCAAGAACATCCTGAAATACCTGAAAAGGACTAAGGATATGTTTCTCGTTTATGGAGGTGAAAAAGAGCTCGTCGTAAATGGTTACGTCGATGCAAGCTTTGACGCTAATTCGGATGACTCTAAGTCGCAAACTGGATACGTATTTTTATTGAATGGAGGAGCTGTCAGTTGGTGTAGTTCCAAGCAGAGTGTCGTGGTAGGATCTACGTGTGAAGAGGATTACATTGCTGCTTCGAAAGCATCAAATGAAGGAGTTTAGATGAAGGAGTTCATATCCGATCTAGGTGTCATACCTAGTGCATCGGGTCCAATGAAAAATCTTTTGTGACAATACTGGTGGAATTGCCTTGGCAAAGGAATCCAGATTTCACAAGAGAGCCAAGCACATTAAGAGACGCTTCCGTTCCATCCATCATCAAGTGTCGGAAGGGGACATAGAGATTTTCAAGATACATACGGATCTGAATGTCGCACACCCGTTGACTAAGCCTCTTCCACGAGCAAAACATGATCAGCACCAAAGCTCCATGGGTGTTAGAATCATTACTATGTAATCTAGATTATTGACTCTAGTGCAAGTGGGAGACTGAAGGAAATATGCCCTAGAGGAAATAATAAAGTTATTATTTATTTCCTTAATTCATGATAAATGTTTATTATTCATGATAGAATTGTATTAACCGGAAACTTAGTACATGTGTGAATACATAGACAAAAACATATAGTCCCTAGTATGCCTCTATTTGACCAGCTCATTAATCAAAGATGGTTATGTTTCCTAACCATATACATGTGTTGTCATTTGATGATCGGGATCACATCATTAGGAGAATGATGTGATGGACATGACCCATCCGTTAGCTTAGCATTATGATCATGTCAGCTTCATTGCTACTGCTTTCTTCATGACTTATAGAAGTTCCTCAGACTATGAGATTATGCAACTCCCGAATACCTGACGAACGCTTTGTGTTCTACCAAACGTCACAATGTAAAAGGGTGATTATAAAGGTGCTATACAGGTGTCTCTGAAGGTGTTTGTTGGGTTGGCATAGATCGAGATTAGGACTTGTCACTCCGTGTTTCGGAGAGGTATCTCTGGGCCCTCTCGGTAATACTCATCACTATAAGGCTTGCAAGCATTGTGACTAATGAGTTAGTTGTGGGATGAAGTATTACAGAACAAGTAAAGAGACTTGCCGGTAACAAGATTGAACTAGGTATGATGATACCAACGATCGAATTTCGGGCAAGTAACATACCGATGAAAAAGAGAACAATGTATGTTGTTATGCGGTTTAACCGATAAAGATCTTCATAGAACATGTAGGAACCAATATGAGCATCCAGGTTCCGCTATTGGTTATTGACCAGAGACGTGCCTCAGTCATGTCTACATAGTTCTTGAACCCATAGGGTCCGCACGCTTAACGTTCAATGACGATTGGTATTATGCGTTTATGCGATTTGATGTACTGAAGGTGGTTCGGAGTTCCGGATGAGATCACGGACATGACGAGGTGTCTCAAAATGGTTGATACATAAAGATTGATATATTGGAAGGCTATGTTCGGACACCGGAAGTGTTCCGGAGAAGTTTCGGATAAAACCGGAGTATCGGGAGGTTACCGGAACCCCCGGGGGGTTAATGGGCCTACATGGGCTTTAGTGGAAGAGAGGAGGAGGAGGCCAGGTGGAGGCGCCCCCCCCCCCCAAGCCCAATCTGAATTGGGGAGGGGGGTCGGGCCCCCTTTTCTTCTCTCCCTCTTCCTCTTTCCTTCCCTTCCTAGTTGGACTAGGAAAGGGGGAACCTACTCCTATTAGGAGTAGGATTCCTCCCCTTGGGGCGCGCCCCATGAGGCCGGCCGACCCCCTACTCCCCTCCTTTATATATGGGGGAGGGGGCAACCCATAGATACACAAGTTAATCTTTAGCCGTGTGCGGTGCCCCCCTCCATAGTTTTCCACCTCGGTCATATCGTAGTGCTTAGGCGAAGCCCTGCGCCGGTAACTTCATCATCACCATCACCACGCTGTCGTGCTGATGTAACTCTCCCTTGGCCTCAACTGGATCTAGAGTTCAAGGGACGTCACCGAGCTGAACGTGTGCAGATCGTGAAGGTGCTGTGCGTTCGGCACTTGATCGGTTGAATTGCGAAGACGTTCGACTACATCAACCGCGTTACTTAATTCTTCCGCTTTTGGTCTACGAGGGTACATGGACACACTCTCCCCTCTGGTTGCTATGCATTACCTAGATAGATCTTGCGTGATCGTAGGATTTTTTTTGAAATTACTGCGTTCCCCAACATTGAGATCTGTCTTCTCACCATAGAAAGGCTCAGATTCTCGAAAGGTGACATCCATACTTACAAATGTGCGCCTTTCAGCAGGACTCCAACAGTTATAGCCTCGCTGCCTTGCAAGATATCCAACAAATATGCATTTTATAGCTCATGGATCCAGCTTACCCACTGCTGGTCTGTGATCTCTAACGAAGCAGGTGCACCCAAATAACTTCCGAGGAACTAAGAATTTGTTCTCCCCAAATAGCATCTCACACGGGGAGTTCATACCAAGCATTTTTGAAGGCATCCGGTTGATTAGGAACGTTGCAGTCATGACGGCTTCACTCCACAAGAATTTTGGCACATTCATAGTGAACATAAGTGATCGAGCCACTTATGAAATGTGTCTGTTCTTTCTTTCTGCAACACCATTCTGAGCAGGGGTATCTGGACATGATGTTTGGTTCATTATGCCTTGTGCTGACAGAAAACCTCCAAATTGCTTGTTTACATATTCAGCTCCATTGTCACATATGATCACCTGCACATTAAATTGGTTTTGCACATAGGCATAAAACTCCTAAAAACATTGGAATACCTCATCTTTATGTCACATGAGGTACACCCAAGTCATGCGAGTGTGGCAATCTATAAATGTCACAAAATATTTCATCTAACAGAAACAGCGGGACATGTCCACACATCAGAGTGAATCAGCATAAACAAGGATATACTCCTTATCCCCTTACTCAAATATGAGATTCTTGTGTGCTTTGCATATTCACATGCATCACACATAAGCTTACTCTTGTCTACTCCACGCATTACATCAGGAAACATCTTACTCATCTTATCAAAAGCCATATGCCCCATGCGGCAGTGATGGATCGTCGACATTTTCTCACTTACTCCAACTAGTATGGCCAAAATAGGACTAGCACGAGACCTAGACACATCACGATCCATATACCACAATCCACTATGCCTGGTTCCTGTCCCAAGTTTCCTTCCAGTCATCCTCTCCTAAATCAAACATATTTTCTTATCAAGAGTTATTCGGCAATCTATCTGATCAATCAAAGCACTTAGAGAAAGCAAGTTCACACGAAAAGATGGAACATGTAATACATCAGATAATTTAATAGTGGGTGTACATTGAACTGATCCAACTCATTTAATCGGTTGTGAGGTGCCATCAGCAGTTTGTATTGTTTCACAATATGTAATTGGGTACGGAATATATGATTCAAACTCAGTTGAGGTACACACAACATGGTTGGATGCTCCAGAATCTAATATCCAATCTGGAAGAAAATCATGTGTGGATATAGATGCATTTGCAAAGTTACCTTCCCCTGTGTAGACAAAGTGGGCAAAGTTCCCAAAGGTGTTGTCCTCCTGGCTTCTACTCTTTGACTGCCCTCGAGAGGTTGTTGACGTCCCTTCTTCTTGTGTTGCCAAGTTAGCCAAGTTTGCTTTGAAGCCACTGGAATAATTCGAACCCCTAGAGTTACCTCTGCCTCTACCTCCCCGATATCCACCTCGGCTGTAACCTCTTCCCCTACCATGTATCTCTCTGCGTTGTGATGTGCAATTGATGCTTATGTGACCTTTATCTCCACAGTTGAAGCACTCTCTTGTCTCCTTTCATTCAGACACAGTAAATGCTGAGCGAGATGCATTCGCTTCCCCAATCCTGGTCACCTTCAACCTGACCTCCTCATGTGCCATTGCTACAACTGCCTCCTCAAGTGAGGGGAGCTTTGGCTATGAAACAACCCAGCACGCCTCCCTTCAAATTCTGAGCTAAGTCCCTTCAAGAATTTCATTACTCTCCTACGCTCTGCCCACTTCTTAGTAGCAACTATACATTTTGAATGTGGTAACTCCAGTGGATCATAGTGGTCTAGGTCAACCCACAAATGCTGCAATTCTGCTACATACTCCATCACCGACTTATCCCCTTGTTTTAGTTCATTTACTCTATCCTCAATCTGTGCCATAAGCATTATGTTCCCTTTCCCGGAGTACAATGTTTCCAGGGTTTTCCATACCTCTGTTGCATGGGGAAGAGTCTCCACGGCTGCTGCAATGGATGGAGTCAAGGAGTTCAGCAGCCATGCCACCACCAGAGAGTCAATGACACTCCACTTCTTCCACTCTTCACTTGCCCTGTTTGTCGGTTCATCGACTTCCCCTCTGACATAGCCTTCCATCCCCTTTGTCCTCAATATTAGCAATGCCCTTCTGGACCAGCTTAGGTAGTTTGTGAGCCCCTCCATCTTGATTTCATTTGGCATCAATTCTATTTTCGGTATCACCTCAAGCTGAGGAACAAGCGCACCTGGGGAAGGCACACCCTCTTCCTTGACAGTGATGAGCTCAGCTAGCTTCTCCAATGCCTTTACCAACCCATGGTTGTCCCCCATCTTTCCAATCTTGAATCACACCACTAGCAACCTCCAGCAACCACTGCTCCCCACTTTCAACCTCTCTACTACCTTCTCCCCTCAGATCTGGGATTCCACCTCTCCTTCTTCCACACAAGCCTTCTCCTCTCAGACAGTCGTCAGAAAGCACCACCAACCAACCACCATCACCACTGCTGGGATTAGGAACCCAAGCTCCGACACCATGTAGAATAAGGGGAGAGAGGGGTGGTGGCTGGGATAGAGAGATAGCCCGGTGTTGTATTCTATTGGAGTTAGGGTTCCCTATACAAGGGGGCAACACATATATAGGCTGCTAGGCTACATGGGCCATAAGCGCGCGCGCGCGCACACACACACACACACACACACACACACTGAAGTACAGATAAGACACAGCCCAACAATGAATGTAAAAGGAAGCTCGATAGCAATATGAGCAGATACGGTAAAAAAGGTGCTAGCCAATGATTTGATCTTGACCGACAAATGGAGATCCTGCGACTGCCAGCTGGGGACTTGAGTAGTTCTGTGTACTGCATCACTTCATCATCTTGGCCGCACATTGTAGATCCAAGGACTTGGGCATGTTGCCGGCAAGGGAACAACTACTGAAGAAGAA